>NW_027192665.1:0-300086 GCF_949987515.2 Delphinus delphis | reverse complement strand
AGTCCATTTCGTTGAGCAAGGAGTAGCTCTTGTCTATTCCATATTTGACTTAAGGAACTTTATCTGTGCTCATTTCAATCTCTGGTTTTATGCAGCACCCCAACTCACCTTTACCCTTAAGCAAGCATAAGTTGGTTTTCTAAATTTGAGACCCTGTTCTGTTCTGTAATTCAGTTCCTGTGTAGCCAAGTTTACATTCCGTGTATTACTGATATCTTATGATGTTTCTTTTTCTGTGTGACTTATTTCAGTTAGAATCATCATACCTGAATCCACTCATTGTGATGCTAAGGGCCTGATGACATAGATTTCATTGCTGAGTGATATTGCTTTGTAAGTAAATACCACAACTTCTTTATCCATTTTTCACTTTCTGCGATGTTGAACTTGTACTGTAAATGAGGTTCTTGTAAACAGAGGCGTCCCAAACTTTGGGGTGGCTGTGTCTTTTTGATTTTAATTTCCCTAAGCTATAGGACCATAAGTGGCAGTGCCCTAGGCTCTGTTGCTTTGTTTTTTAGATGTTTCAGGAAACACCATACACTTCTCCCGAGTGTCTGTTGGCAATTTACATCCCGCCCATCAGCATAACAAGGCTCCCAGTTCTCCATGGCCTGTCCTGCCTTTCTGGATTTTACACTTTTTTCAGATGGCCCTTTTGACCGGGGGGAAGTGAGACTTCATTGTAGTGCAGATTTCCTTTGCAAGCTTGCTTGGTTGGCCAAAAAGGGCGTATGCGTTTTTTCCTGAATATATTCAGGAAAAAACGCATACGCCCTTTTTGGCCAAGTGCATCATTGTGGACGTTCTGCCTCTTTTCCTATGCTTTCAATGCAATTCCAGTCTACCTCCTGAAATCGGTTTCCTGCAATTCTGCCCCGCTTTCAAGTCCACTTGGCAGCCTTACTTCAGTCTATTTTTGGACGATAGCTGTCATTTATAACTCTGCAGGTTTGTGAATTACAGTGCCCCTGAGCTCCTTTCTTCAACTCGCTTTCTTGTGACCTGGCCGCAACACCGCAGGATGGCTTCAGGCCCTAATCTGGTTCCGGCCCGGCACGCAGAGCCTTTGGTTAATTCCTCTTCCTGGTGGGAAATGAGAGTTAAATTTGCCCGTCCAGACACCTCCAGCTAGCCTCTCATTGGTTCTCGCTATTCCTGTTCATCTTCCGCAGAAATTGCAAACTGGGCCAAACAGGAGGTTAAAGGGACTGACTCTCCAAGTGGGGAGAGTGTTAGTAAAGCGTCTGGAATGTTGCACCCGAGTACCAGGGGAGGAAAACTGAGACATATTTGAACATGTCTCCCGATCACATGGTTGATCATACTCTAGGTTCCACATGCATGTTTTAGCTGAAGGAAGAATACCTAAAACCTGGGTAGTTGAAACCCATGGAATGGGTACCATGCAATATGACTTCAAAGGGTCTTCATTTGCTCACCGAACCTCTCCAATCCTATCACTGCTGCGTTTATGCCCCTGTACACATGCTTGATTCTCTTTCGGAGACATAGCAATCCCTAGGTTTTAAGATACTTACTAGTCAGGTACATTCTTAGGCGTTTAATATGCGGTGTTGAGTCCATTTCTTTGAGCAAGGAGTAGCTCTTGTCTATTCCATATTTGGCTTAAGGAACTTTATCTGTGCTCATTTCAATCTCTGGTTTTATGCAGCACCCCAACTCACCTTTACCCTTAAGCAAGCATAAGTTGGTTTTCTAAATTTGAGACCCTGTTCTGTTCTGTAATTCAGTTCCTGTGTAGCCAAGTTTCCATTCCGTGTATTACTGATATCTTATGATGTTTCTTTTTCTGTGTGACTTATTTCAGTTAGAATCATCATACCTGAATCCACTCATTGTGCTGCTAAGGGCCTGATGACATAGATTTCATTGCTGAGTGATATTGCTTTGTAAGTGATTACCGCAACTTCTTTATCCATTTTTCACTTTCTGCGATGTTGAACTTGTACTGTAAACGAGGTTCTTGTAAACAGAGCCGTTCCAAACTTTGGGGTGGCTGTGTCTTTTTGATTTTAATTTCCCTAAGCTATAGGACCATAAGTGGAAGTGCCCTAGGCTCTGTTGCTTTGTTTTTTAGATGTTTCAGGAAACACCATACACTTCTCCCAAGTGTCTGTTGGCAATTTACATCCCGCCCATCAGCATAACAAGGCTCCCAGTTCTCCATGGCCTGTCCTGCCTTTCTGGATTTTACACTTTTTTCAGATGGCCCTTTTGACCGGGGGGAAGTGAGACTTCATTGTAGTGCAGATTTCCTTTGCAAGCTTGCTTGGTTGGCCAAAAAGGGTGTATGCGTTTTTTCCTGAATATATTCAGGAAAAAACGCATACGCCCTTTTTGGCCAAGTGCATCATTGTGGACGTTCTGCCTCTTTTCCTATGCTTTCAATACAATTCCAGTCTACCTCCTGAAATCGGTTTCCTGCAATTCTGCCCCGCTTTCATGTCCTCTTGGCAGCCTTACTTCAGTCTATTTTTGGACGATAGCTGTCATTTATAACTCTGCAGGTTTGTGAATTACAGTGCCCCTGAGTTCATTTCTTCAACTCGCTTTCTTGTGACCTGGCCGCAACACTGCAGGATGGCTTCAGGCCCTAATCTGGTTCCGGCCCGGCATGTTGAGCCTTTGGTTAATTCCTCTTCCTGGTGGGAAATGAGAGTTAAATTTGCCCGTCCAGACACCTCCAGCTAGCCTCTCATTGGTTCTCGCTATTCCTGTTCATCTTCCGCAGAAATTGCAAACTGGGCCAAACAGGAGGTTAAAGGGACTGACTCTCCAAGTCGGGAGAGTGTTAGTAAAGCATCTGGAATGTTGCACCCGAGTACCAGGGTACGAAAACTGAGACATATTTGAACACGTCTCCCGATCACATGGTTGATCATACTCTGGGTTCCACATGCATGTTTTAGCTGAAGGAAGAATACCTAAAACCTGGGTAGTTGAAACCCGTGGAATGGGTACCATGCAATATGACTTTAAAGGGTCTTCATTTGCTCTCCGCACATCTGCAATCCTATCACTGCTGCGTTTATGCCCCTGTACACATGCTTGATTCTCTTTCGGAGACATAGCAATCCATAGGTTTTAAGATACTTACTAGTCAGGTACATTCTTAGGCGTTTAATATGCGGTGTTGAGTCCATTTCGTTGAGCAAGGAGTAGCTCTTGTCTATTCCATATTTGGCTTAAGGAACTTTATCTGTGCTCATTTCAATCTCTGGTTTTATGCAGCACCCCAACTCACCTTTCCCCTTAAGCAAGCATAAGTTGGTTTTCTAAATTTGAGAACCTGTTCTGTTCTGTAATTCAGTTCCTGTGTAGCCAAGTTTACATTCCGTGTATTACTGATATCTTATGATGTTTCTTTTTCTGTGTGACTTATTTCAGTTAGAATCATCGTACCTGAATCCACTCATGATGCTGCTACGGGCCTGATGACATAGATTTCATTGCTGAGTGATACTGCATTGTACGTAAGTACCACAAGTTCTTTATCCATTTTTCACTTTCTGTGATATTGAACTTGTACGGTAAACGAGGTTCTTGTAAACGGAGGCGTCCCAAACTTTGGGGTGGCTGTGTCTTTTTGATTTTAATTTCCCTAAGCTATAGGACCATAAGTGGAAGTGCCCTAGGCTCTGTTGCTTTGTTTTTTAGATGTTTCAGGAAACACCATACACTTCTCCTGAGTGTCTGTTGGCAATTTGCATCCCGCCCATCAGCATAACAAGGCTCCCAGTTCTCCATGGCCTATCCTGCCTTTCTGGATTTTACACTTTTTTCAGATGGCCCTTTTGACCGGGGGGAAGTGAGACTTCATTGTAGTGCAGATTTCCTTTGCAAGTTTGCTTGGTTGGCCAAAAAGGGCGTATGCGTTTTTTCCTGAATATATTCAGGAAAAAACGCATACGCCCTTTTTGGCCAAGTGCATCATTGTGGACGTTCTGCCTCTTTTCCTATGCTTTCAATGCAATTCCAGTCTACCTCCTGAAATCGGTTTCCTGTAATTCTGCCCCGCTTTCAAGTCCTCTTGGCAGCCTTACTTCAGTCTATTTTTGGACGATAGCTGTCATTTATAACTCTGCAGGTTTGTGAATTACAGTGCCCCTGAGCTCCTTTCTTCAACTCGCTTTCTTGTGACCTAGCCGCAACACCGCAGGATGGCTTCACGCCCTAATCTGGTTCCGGCACGGCACGCTGAGCCTCTGGTTATTTCCTCTTCCTGGTGGGAAATGAGAGTTAAATTTGCCCGTCCAGACACCTCCAGCTAGTCTCTCATTGGTTCTCGCTATTGCTGTTCATCTTCCGCAGAAATTGCAAACTGGGCCAATCAGGAGGTTAAAGGCACTGACTCTCCAAGTCGGGAGAGTGTTAGTAAAGCGTCTGGAATGTTGCACCCGAGTACCAGGGGAGGAAACCTGAGACATATTTGAACACGTCTCCCGATCACATGGTTGATCATACTCTGGGTTCCACATGCATGTTTTAGCTGAAGGAAGAATACCTAAAACCTGGGTAGTTGAAACCCATGGAATGGGTACCATGCAATATGACTTCAAAGGGTCTTCATTTGCTCACCGAACCTCTCCAATCCTATCACTGCTGCGTTTATGCCCTGTACACATGCTTGATTCTCTTTCGGAGACATAGCAATCCCTAGGTTTTAAGATACTTACTAGTCAGGTACATTCTTAGGCGTTTAATATGCGGTGTTGAGTCCATTTCTTTGAGCAAGGAGTAGCTCTTGTCTATTCCATATTTGTTTTAAGGAACTTTATCTGTGCTCATTTCAATCTCTGGTTTTATGCAGCACCCCAACTCACCTTTACCCTTAAGCAAGCATAAGTTGGTTTTCTAAATTTGAGACCCTGTTCTGTTCTGTAATTCAGTTCCTGTGTAGCCAAGTTTCCATTCCGTGTATTACTGATATCTTATGATGTTTCTTTTTCTGTGTGACTTATTTCAGTTAGAATCATCATACCTGAATCCACTCATTGTGCTGCTAAGGGCCTGATGACATAGATTTCATTGCTGAGTGATATTGCTTTGTAAGTGATTACCACAACTTCTTTATCCATTTTTCACTTTCTGCGATGTTGAACTTGTACTGTAAACGAGGTTCTTGTAAACAGAGGCGTCCCAAACTTTGGGGTGGCTGTGTCTTTTTGATTTTAATTTGCCTAAGCTATAGGACCATAAGTGGAAGTGCCCTAGGCTCTGTTGCTTTGTTTTTTAGATGTTTCAGGAAACACCATACACTTCTCCCCAGTGTCTGTTGGCAATTTACATCCCGCCCATCAGCATAACAAGGCTCCCAGTTCTCCATGGCCTGTCCTGCCTTTCTGGATTTTACACTTTTTTCAGATGGCCCTTTTGACCGGGGGGAAGTGAGACTTCATTGTAGTGCAGATTTCCTTTGCAAGCTTGCTTGGTTGGCCAAAAAGGGCGTATGCGTTTTTTCCTGAATATATTCAGGAAAAAACGCATACGCCCTTTTTGGCCAAGTGCATCATTGTGGACGTTCTGCCTCTTTTCCTATGCTTTCAATACAATTCCAGTCTACCTCCTGAAATCGGTTTCCTGCAATTCTGCCCCGCTTTCAAGTCCTCTTGGCAGCCTTACTTCAGTCTATTTTTGGACGATAGCTGTCATTTATAACTCTGCAGGTTTGTGAGTTACAGTGCCCCTGAGTTCATTTCTTCAACTCGCTTTCTTGTGACCTGGCCGCAACACTGCAGGATGGCTTCAGGCCCTAATCTGGTTCCGGCCCGGCATGTTGAGCCTTTGGTTAATTCCTCTTCCTGGTGGGAAATGAGAGTTAAATTTGCCCGTCCAGACACCTCCAGCTAGCCTCTCATTGGTTCTCGCTATTCCTGTTCATCTTCCGCAGAAATTGCAAACTGGGCCAAACAGGAGGTTAAAGGGACTGACTCTCCAAGTCGGGAGAGTGTTAGTAAAGCATCTGGAATGTTGCACCCGAGTACCAGGGTATGAAAACTGAGACATATTTGAACACGTCTCCCGATCACATGGTTGATCATACTCTGGGTTCCACATGCATGTTTTAGCTGAAGGAAGAATACCTAAAACCTGGGTAGTTGAAACCCGTGGAATGGGTACCATGCAATATGACTTTAAAGGGTCTTCATTTGCTCACCGCACATCTGCAATCCTATCACTGCTGCGTTTATGCCCCTGTACACATGCTTGATTCTCTTTCGGAGACATAGCAATCCATAGGTTTTAAGATACCTACTAGTCAGGTACATTCTTAGGCGTTTAATATGCGGTGTTGAGTCCATTTCGTTGAGCAAGGAGTAGCTCTTGTCTATTCCATATTTGGCTTAAGGAACTTTATCTGTGCTCATTTCAATCTCTGGTTTTATGCAGCACCCCAACTCACCTTTCCCCTTAAGCAAGCATAAGTTGGTTTTCTAAATTTGAGAACCTGTTCTGTTCTGTAATTCAGTTCCTGTGTAGCCAAGTTTCCATTCCGTGTATTACTGATATCTTATGATGTTTCTTTTTCTGTGTGACTTATTTCAGTTAGAATCATCGTACCTGAATCCACTCATGATGCTGCTACGGGCCTGATGACATAGATTTCATTGCTGAGTGATACTGCATTGTACGTAAGTACCACAAGTTCTTTATCCATTTTTCACTTTCTGTGATATTGAACTTGTACGGTAAACGAGGTTCTTGTAAACGGAGGCGTCCCAAACTTTGGGGTGGCTGTGTCTTTTTGATTTTAATTTCCCTAAGCTATAGGACCATAAGTGGAAGTGCCCTAGGCTCTGTTGCTTTGTTTTTTAGATGTTTCAGGAAACACCATACACTTCTCCTGAGTGTCTGTTGGCAATTTACATCCCGCCCATCAGCATAACAAGGCTCCCAGTTCTCCATGGCCTATGCTGCCTTTCTGGATTTTACACTTTTTTCAGATGGCCCTTTTGACCGGGGGGAAGTGAGACTTCATTGTAGTGCAGATTTCCTTTGCAAGTTTGCTTGGTTGGCCAAAAAGGGCGTATGCGTTTTTTCCTGAATATATTCAGGAAAAAACGCATACGCCCTTTTTGGCCAAGTGCATCATTGTGGACGTTCTGCCTCTTTTCCTATGCTTTCAATGCAATTCCAGTCTACCTCCTGAAATCGGTTTCCTGTAATTCTGCCCCGCTTTCAAGTCCTCTTGGCAGCCTTACTTCAGTCTATTTTTGGACGATAGCTGTCATTTATAACTCTGCAGGTTTGTGAATTACAGTGCCCCTGAGCTCCTTTCTTCAACTCACTTTCTTGTGACCTAGCCGCAACACCGCAGGATGGCTTCACGCCCTAATCTGGTTCCGGCACGGCACGCTGAGCCTCTGGTTATTTCCTCTTCCTGGTGGGAAATGAGAGTTAAATTTGCCCGTCCAGACACCTCCAGCTAGTCTCTCATTGGTTCTCGCTATTGCTGTTCATCTTCCGCAGAAATTGCAAACTGGGCCAATCAGGAGGTTAAAGGCACTGACTCTCCAAGTCGGGAGAGTGTTAGTAAAGCGTCTGGAATGTTGCACCCGAGTACCAGGGGAGGAAACCTGAGACATATTTGAACACGTCTCCCGATCACATGGTTGATCATACTCTGGGTTCCACATGCATGTTTTAGCTGAAGGAAGAATACCTAAAACCTGGGTAGTTGAAACCCATGGAATGGGTACCATGCAATATGACTTCAAAGGGTCTTCATTTGCTCACCGAACCTCTCCAATCCTATCACTGCTGCGTTTATGCCCTGTACACATGCTTGATTCTCTTTCGGAGACATAGCAATCCCTAGGTTTTAAGATACTTACTAGTCAGGTACATTCTTAGGCGTTTAATATGCGGTGTTGAGTCCATTTCTTTGAGCAAGGAGTAGCTCTTGTCTATTCCATATTTGGCTTAAGGAACTTTATCTGTGCTCATTTCAATCTCTGGTTTTATGCAGCACCCCAACTCACCTTTACCCTTAAGCAAGCATAAGTTGGTTTTCTAAATTTGAGACCCTGTTCTGTTCTGTAATTCAGTTCCTGTGTAGCCAAGTTTCCATTCCGTGTATTACTGATATCTTATGATGTTTCTTTTTCTGTGTGACTTATTTCAGTTAGAATCATCATACCTGAATCCACTCATTGTGCTGCTAAGGGTCTGATGACATAGATTTCATTGCTGAGTGATATTGCTTTGTAAGTGATTACCACAACTTCTTTATCCATTTTTCACTTTCTGCGATGTTGAACTTGTACTGTAAACGAGGTTCTTGTAAACAGAGGCGTCCCAAACTTTGGGGTGGCTGTGTCTTTTTGATTTTAATTTCCCTAAGCTATAGGACCATAAGTGGAAGTGCCCTAGGCTCTGTTGCTTTGTTTTTTAGATGTTTCAGGAAACACCATACACTTCTCCCAAGTGTCTGTTGGCAATTTACATCCCGCCCATCAGCATAACAAGGCTCCCAGTTCTCCATGGCCTGTCCTGGCTTTCTGGATTTTACACTTTTTTCAGATGGCCCTTTTGACCGGGGGGAAGTGAGACTTCATTGTAGTGCAGATTTCCTTTGCAAGCTTGCTTGGTTGGCCAAAAAGGGCGTATGCGTTTTTTCCTGAATATATTCAGGAAAAAACGCATACGCCCTTTTTGGCCAAGTGCATCATTGTGGACGTTCTGCCTCTTTTCCTATGCTTTCAATGCAATTCCAGTCTACCTCCTGAAATCGGTTTCCTGCAATTCTGCCCCACTTTCAAGTCCTCTTGGCAGCCTTACTTCAGTCTATTTTTGGACGATAGCTGTCATTTATAACTCTGCAGGTTTGTGAATTACAGTGCCCCTGAGCTCCTTTCTTCAACTCGCTTTCTTGTGACCTGGCCGCAACACCGCAGGATGCCTTCAGGCCCTAATCTGGTTCCGGCATGGCACGCTGAGCCTCTGGTTATATCCTCTTCCTGGTGGGAAATGAGAGTTAAATTTGCCCGTCCAGACACCTCCAGCTAGTCTCTCATTGGTTCTCGCTATTCCTGTTCATCTTCCGCAGAAATTGCAAACTGGGCCAATCAGGAGGTTAAAGGCACTGACTCTCCAAGTGGGGAGAGTGTTAGTAAAGCGTCTGGAATGTTGCACCCGAGTACCAGGGGAGGAAAACTGAGACATATTTGAACACGTCTCCCGATCACATGGTTGATCGTACTCTGGGTTCCACATGCATGTTTTAGCTGAAGGAAGAATACCTAAAACCTGGGTAGTTGAAACCCATGGAATGGGTACCATGCAATATGACTTCAAAGGGTCTTCATTTGCTCACCGAACCTCTCCAATCCTATCACTGCTGCGTTTATGCCCCTGTACACACGCTTGATTCTCTTTTGGAGACATAGCAATCCATAGGTTTTAAGATACTTACTAGTCAGGTACATTCTTAGGCGTTTAATATGGGGTTTTGAGTCCATTTCGTTGAGCAAGGAGTAGCTCTTGTCTATTCCATATTTGGCTTAAGGAACTTTATCTGTGCTCATTTCAATCTCTGGTTTTATGCAGCACCCCAACTCACCTTTCCCCTTAAGCAAGCATAAGTTGGTTTTCTAAATTTGAGACCCTGTTCTGTTTTGGAATGCAGTTCCTGTGTAGCCAAGTTTACATTCCGTGTATTACTGATATCTTATGATGTTTCTTTTTCTGTGTGACTTATTTCAGTTAGAATCATCGTACCTGAATCCACTCATTATGCTGCTACGGGCCTGATGACATAGATTTCATTGCTGAGTGATACTGCATTGTACGTAAGTACCACAAGTTCTTTATCCATTTTTCACTTTCTGTGATATTGAACTTGTACGGTAAACGAGGTTCTTGTAAACGGAGGCGTCCCAAACTTTGGGGTGGCTGTGTCTTTTTGATTTTAATTTCCCTAAGCTATAGGACCATAAGTGGAAGTGCCCTAGGCTCTGTTGCTTTGTTTTTCAGATGTTTCAGGAAACACCATACACTTCTCCTGAGTGTCTGTTGGCAATTTACATCCCGCCCATCAGCATAACAAGGCTCCCAGTTCTCCATGGCCTATCCTGCCTTTCTGGATTTTACACTTTTTTCAGATGGCCCTTTTGACCGGGGGGAAGTGAGACTTCATTGTAGTGCAGATTTCCTTTGCAAGCTTGCTTGGTTGGCCAAAAAGGGCGTATGCGTTTTTTCCTGAATATATTCAGGAAAAAACGCATACGCCCTTTTTGGCCAAGTGCATCATTGTGGACGTTCTGCCTCTTTTCCTATGCTTTCAATACAATTCCAGTCTACCTCCTGAAATCGGCTTCCTGCAATTCTGCCCCGCTTTCAAGTCCTCTTGGCAGCCTTACTTCAGTCTATTTTTGGACGATAGCTGTCATTTATAACTCTGCAGGTTTGTGAATTACAGTGCCCCTGAGCTCCTTTCTTCAACTCGCTTTCTTGTGAGCTGGCCGCAACACCGCAGGATGGCTTCAGGCCCTAATCTGGTTCCGGCACGGCACGCTGAGCCTCTGGTTATTTCCTCTTCCTGGTGGGAAATGAGAGTTAAATTTGCCCGTCCAGACACCTCCAGCTAGTCTCTCATTGGTTCTCGCTATTCCTGTTCATCTTCCGCAGAAATTGCAAACTGGGCCAAACAGGAGGTTAAAGGCGCTGACTCTCCAAGTGGGGAGAGTGTTAGTAAAGCGTCTGGAATGTTGCACCCGAGTACCAGGGGAGGAAAACTGAGACATATTTGAACACGTCTTCCGATCACATGGTTGATCATACTCTGGGTTCCACATGCATGTTTTAGCTGAAGGAAGAATACCTAAAACCTGGGTAGTTGAAACCCGTGGAATGGGTACCATGCAATATGACTTCAAAGGGTCTTCATTTGCTCACCAAACCTCTCTAATCCTATCACTGCTGCGTTTTTGCCCTGTACACATGCTTGATTCTCTTTCGGAGACATAGCAATCCCTAGGTTTTAAGATACTTACTAGTCAGGTACATTCTTAGGCGTTTAATATGCGGTGTTGAGTCCATTTCTTTGAGCAAGGAGTAGCTCTTGTCTATTCCATATTTGGCTTAAGGAACTTTATCTGTGCTCATTTCAATCTCTGGTTTTATGCAGCACCCCAACTCACCTTTACCCTTAAGCAAGCATAAGTTGGTTTTCTAAATTTGAGACCCTGTTCTGTTCTGTAATTCAGTTCCTGTGTAGCCAAGTTTCCATTCCGTGTATTACTGATATCTTATGATGTTTCTTTTTCTGTGTGACTTATTTCAGTTAGAATCATCATACCTGAATCCACTCATTGTGCTGCTAAGGGCCTGATGACACAGATTTCATTGCTTGGTGATATTGCTTTGTAAGTAAATACCACAACTTCTTTATCCATTTTTCACTTTCTGCGATGTTGAACTTGTACTGTAAACGAGGTTCTTGTAAACAGAGGCGTCCCAAACTTTGGGGTGGCTGTGTCTTTTTGATTTTAATTTCCCTAAGCTATAGGACCATAAGTGGAAGTGCCCTAGGTTCTGTTGCTTGGTTTTTTAGATGTTTCAGGAAACACCATACACTTCTCCCGAGTGGGTGTTGGCAATTTACATCCCGCCCATCAGCATAACAAGGCTCCCAGTTCTCCATGGCCTGTCCTGCCTTTCTGGATTTTACCCTTTTTTCAGATGGCCCTTTTGACCGGGGGGAAGTGAGACTTCATTGTAGTGCAGATTTCCTTTGCAAGCTTGCTTGGTTGGCCAAAAAGGGCGTATGCGTTTTTTCCTGAATATATTCAGGAAAAAACGCATACGCCCTTTTTGGCCAAGTGCATCATTGTGGACGTTCTGCCTCTTTTCCTATGCTTTCAATGCAATTCCAGTCTACCTCCTGAAATCGGTTTCCTGCAATTCTGCCCCGCTTTCAAGTCCTCTTGGCAGCCTTACTTCAGTATATTTTTGGACGATAGCTGTCATTTATAACTCTGCAGGTTTGTGAATTACAGTGCCCCTGAGCTCCTTTCTTCAACTCGCTTTCTTTTGAGCTGGCCGCAACACCGCAGGATGTCTTCAGGCCCTAATCTGGTTCCGGTACGGCACGCTGAGCCTTTGGTTATTTCCTCTTCCTGGTGGGAAATGAGAGTTAAATTTGCCCGTCCAGACACCTCCAGCTAGCCTCTCATTGGTTCTCGCTATTCCTGTTCATCTTCCGCAGAAATTGCAAACTGGGCCAAACAGGAGGTTAAAGTCGCTGACTCTCCAAGTGGGGAGAGTGTTAGTAAAGCATCTGGAATGTTGCTCCCGAGTACCAGGGTACGAAAACTGAGAAATATTTGAACACGTCTTCCAATCACATGGTTGATCATACTCTAGGTTCCACATGCATGTTTTAGCTGAAGGAAGAATACCTTAAACCTGGGTAGGTGAAACCCGTGGAATGGGTACCATGCAATATGACTTCAAAGGGTCTTCATTTGCTCACCGAACCTCTCCAATCCTATCACTGCTGCGTTTATGCCCCTGTACAAATGCTTGATTCTCTTTCGGAGACATAGCAATCCATAGGTTTTAAGATACTTACTAGTCAGGTACATTCTTAGGCGTTTAATATGCGGTGTTGAGTCAATTTCGTTGAGCAAGGAGTAGCTCTTGTCTATTCCATATTTGGCTTAAGGAACTTTATCTGTGCTCATTTCAATCTCTGGTTTTATGCAGCACCCCTACTCACCTTTACCCTTAAGCAAGCATAAGTTGGTTTTCTAAATTTGAGACCCTGTTCTGTTCTGTAATTCAGTTCCTGTGTAGCCAAGTTTCCATTCCGTGTATTACTGATATCTTATGATGTTTCTTTTTCTGTGTGACTTATTTCAGTTAGAATCATCATACCTGAATCCACTCATTGTGCTGCTAGGGCCTGATGACATAGATTTCATTGCTGAGTGATATTGCTTTGTAAGTGATTACCACAACTTCTTTATCCATTTTTCACTTTCTGCGATGTTGAACTTGTACTGTAAACGAGGTTGTTGTAAACAGAGCCGTTCCAAACTTTGGGGTGGCTGTGTCTTTTTGATTTTAATTTCCCTAAGCTATAGGACCATAAGTGGAAGTGCCCTAGGCTCTGTTGTTTTGCTTTTTAGATGTTTCAGGAAACACCATACACGTCTCCCAAGTGTCTGTTGGCAATTTACATCCCGCCCATCAGCACAACAAGGCTCCCAGTTCTCCATGGCCTGTCCTGCCTTTCTGGATTTTACACTTTTTTCAGATGGCCCTTTTGACCGGGGGGAAGTGAGACTTCATTGTAGTGCAGATTTCCTTTGCAAGCTTGCTTGGTTGGCCAAAAAGGGCGTATGCGTTTTTTCCTGAATATATTCAGGAAAAAACGCATACGCCCTTTTTGGCCAAGTGCATCATTGTGGACGTTCTGCCTCTTTTCCTATGCTTTCAATACAATTCCAGTCTACCTCCTGAAATCGGTTTCCTGCAATTCTGCCCCGCTTTCAAGTCCTCTTGGCAGCCTTACTTCAGTCTATTTTTGGACGATAGCTGTCATTTATAACTCTGCAGGTTTGTGAGTTACAGTGCCCCTGAGTTCATTTCTTCAACTCGCTTTCTTGTGACCTGGCCGCAACACTGCAGGATGGCTTCAGGCCCTAATCTGGTTCCGGCCCGGCATGTTGAGCCTTTGGTTAATTCCTCTTCCTGGTGGGAAATGAGAGTTAAATTTGCCCGTCCAGACACCTCCAGCTAGCCTCTCATTGGTTCTCGCTATTCCTGTTCATCTTCCGCAGAAATTGCAAACTGGGCCAAACAGGAGGTTAAAGGGACTGACTCTCCAAGTCGGGAGAGTGTTAGTAAAGCATCTGGAATGTTGCACCCGAGTACCAGGGTACGAAAACTGAGACATATTTGAACACGTCTCCCGATCACATGGTTGATCATACTCTGGGTTCCACATGCATGTTTTAGCTGAAGGAAGAATACCTAAAACCTGGGTAGTTGAAACCCGTGGAATGGGTACCATGCAATATGACTTTAAAGGGTCTTCATTTGCTCACCGCACATCTGCAATCCTATCACTGCTGCGTTTATGCCCCTGTACACATGCTTGATTCTCTTTCGGAGACATAGCAATCCATAGGTTTTAAGATACCTACTAGTCAGGTACATTCTTAGGCGTTTAATATGCGGTGTTGAGTCCATTTCGTTGAGCAAGGAGTAGCTCTTGTCTATTCCATATTTGGCTTAAGGAACTTTATCTGTGCTCATTTCAATCTCTGGTTTTATGCAGCACCCCAACTCACCTTTCCCCTTAAGCAAGCATAAGTTGGTTTTCTAAATTTGAGAACCTGTTCTGTTCTGTAATTCAGTTCCTGTGTAGCCAAGTTTCCATTCCGTGTATTACTGATATCTTATGATGTTTCTTTTTCTGTGTGACTTATTTCAGTTAGAATCATCGTACCTGAATCCACTCATGATGCTGCTACGGGCCTGATGACATAGATTTCATTGCTGAGTGATACTGCATTGTACGTAAGTACCACAAGTTCTTTATCCATTTTTCACTTTCTGTGATATTGAACTTGTACGGTAAACGAGGTTCTTGTAAACGGAGGCGTCCCAAACTTTGGGGTGGCTGTGTCTTTTTGATTTTAATTTCCCTAAGCTATAGGACCATAAGTGGAAGTGCCCTAGGCTCTGTTGCTTTGTTTTTTAGATGTTTCAGGAAACACCATACACTTCTCCTGAGTGTCTGTTGGCAATTTACATCCCGCCCATCAGCATAACAAGGCTCCCAGTTCTCCATGGCCTATGCTGCCTTTCTGGATTTTACACTTTTTTCAGATGGCCCTTTTGACCGGGGGGAAGTGAGACTTCATTGTAGTGCAGATTTCCTTTGCAAGTTTGCTTGGTTGGCCAAAAAGGGCGTATGCGTTTTTTCCTGAATATATTCAGGAAAAAACGCATACGCCCTTTTTGGCCAAGTGCATCATTGTGGACGTTCTGCCTCTTTTCCTATGCTTTCAATGCAATTCCAGTCTACCTCCTGAAATCGGTTTCCTGTAATTCTGCCCCGCTTTCAAGTCCTCTTGGCAGCCTTACTTCAGTCTATTTTTGGACGATAGCTGTCATTTATAACTCTGCAGGTTTGTGAATTACAGTGCCCCTGAGCTCCTTTCTTCAACTCGCTTTCTTGTGACCTAGCCGCAACACCGCAGGATGGCTTCACGCCCTAATCTGGTTCCGGCACGGCACGCTGAGCCTCTGGTTATTTCCTCTTCCTGGTGGGAAATGAGAGTTAAATTTGCCCGTCCAGACACCTCCAGCTAGTCTCTCATTGGTTCTCGCTATTGCTGTTCATCTTCCGCAGAAATTGCAAACTGGGCCAATCAGGAGGTTAAAGGCACTGACTCTCCAAGTCGGGAGAGTGTTAGTAAAGCGTCTGGAATGTTGCACCCGAGTACCAGGGGAGGAAACCTGAGACATATTTGAACACGTCTCCCGATCACATGGTTGATCATACTCTGGGTTCCACATGCATGTTTTAGCTGAAGGAAGAATACCTAAAACCTGGGTAGTTGAAACCCATGGAATGGGTACCATGCAATATGACTTCAAAGGGTCTTCATTTGCTCACCGAACCTCTCCAATCCTATCACTGCTGCGTTTATGCCCTGTACACATGCTTGATTCTCTTTCGGAGACATAGCAATCCCTAGGTTTTAAGATACTTACTAGTCAGGTACATTCTTAGGCGTTTAATATGCGGTGTTGAGTCCATTTCTTTGAGCAAGGAGTAGCTCTTGTCTATTCCATATTTGGCTTAAGGAACTTTATCTGTGCTCATTTCAATCTCTGGTTTTATGCAGCACCCCAACTCACCTTTACCCTTAAGCAAGCATAAGTTGGTTTTCTAAATTTGAGACCCTGTTCTGTTCTGTAATTCAGTTCCTGTGTAGCCAAGTTTCCATTCCGTGTATTACTGATATCTTATGATGTTTCTTTTTCTGTGTGACTTATTTCAGTTAGAATCATCATACCTGAATCCACTCATTGTGCTGCTAAGGGCCTGATGACATAGATTTCATTGCTGAGTGATATTGCTTTGTAAGTGATTACCACAACTTCTTTATCCATTTTTCACTTTCTGCGATGTTGAACTTGTACTGTAAACGAGGTTCTTGTAAACAGAGGCGTCCCAAACTTTGGGGTGGCTGTGTCTTTTTGATTTTAATTTCCCTAAGCTATAGGACCATAAGTGGAAGTGCCCTAGGCTCTGTTGCTTTGTTTTTTAGATGTTTCAGGAAACACCATACACTTCTCCCAAGTGTCTGTTGGCAATTTACATCCCGCCCATCAGCATAACAAGGCTCCCAGTTCTCCATGGCCTGTCCTGGCTTTCTGGATTTTACACTTTTTTCAGATGGCCCTTTTGACCGGGGGGAAGTGAGACTTCATTGTAGTGCAGATTTCCTTTGCAAGCTTGCTTGGTTGGCCAAAAAGGGCGTATGCGTTTTTTCCTGAATATATTCAGGAAAAAACGCATACGCCCTTTTTGGCCAAGTGCATCATTGTGGACGTTCTGCCTCTTTTCCTATGCTTTCAATGCAATTCCAGTCTACCTCCTGAAATCGGTTTCCTGCAATTCTGCCCCACTTTCAAGTCCTCTTGGCAGCCTTACTTCAGTCTATTTTTGGACGATAGCTGTCATTTATAACTCTGCAGGTTTGTGAATTACAGTGCCCCTGAGCTCCTTTCTTCAACTCGCTTTCTTGTGACCTGGCCGCAACACCGCAGGATGCCTTCAGGCCCTAATCTGGTTCCGGCATGGCACGCTGAGCCTCTGGTTATATCCTCTTCCTGGTGGGAAATGAGAGTTAAATTTGCCCGTCCAGACACCTCCAGCTAGTCTCTCATTGGTTCTCGCTATTCCTGTTCATCTTCCGCAGAAATTGCAAACTGGGCCAATCAGGAGGTTAAAGGCACTGACTCTCCAAGTGGGGAGAGTGTTAGTAAAGCGTCTGGAATGTTGCACCCGAGTACCAGGGGAGGAAAACTGAGACATATTTGAACACGTCTCCCGATCACATGGTTGATCGTACTCTGGGTTCCACATGCATGTTTTAGCTGAAGGAAGAATACCTAAAACCTGGGTAGTTGAAACCCATGGAATGGGTACCATGCAATATGACTTCAAAGGGTCTTCATTTGCTCACCGAACCTCTCCAATCCTATCACTGCTGCGTTTATGCCCCTGTACACACGCTTGATTCTCTTTTGGAGACATAGCAATCCATAGGTTTTAAGATACTTACTAGTCAGGTACATTCTTAGGCGTTTAATATGGGGTTTTGAGTCCATTTCGTTGAGCAAGGAGTAGCTCTTGTCTATTCCATATTTGGCTTAAGGAACTTTATCTGTGCTCATTTCAATCTCTGGTTTTATGCAGCACCCCAACTCACCTTTCCCCTTAAGCAAGCATAAGTTGGTTTTCTAAATTTGAGACCCTGTTCTGTTTTGGAATGCAGTTCCTGTGTAGCCAAGTTTACATTCCGTGTATTACTGATATCTTATGATGTTTCTTTTTCTGTGTGACTTATTTCAGTTAGAATCATCGTACCTGAATCCACTCATTATGCTGCTACGGGCCTGATGACATAGATTTCATTGCTGAGTGATACTGCATTGTACGTAAGTACCACAAGTTCTTTATCCATTTTTCACTTTCTGTGATATTGAACTTGTACGGTAAACGAGGTTCTTGTAAACGGAGGCGTCCCAAACTTTGGGGTGGCTGTGTCTTTTTGATTTTAATTTCCCTAAGCTATAGGACCATAAGTGGAAGTGCCCTAGGCTCTGTTGCTTTGTTTTTCAGATGTTTCAGGAAACACCATACACTTCTCCTGAGTGTCTGTTGGCAATTTACATCCCGCCCATCAGCATAACAAGGCTCCCAGTTCTCCATGGCCTATCCTGCCTTTCTGGATTTTACACTTTTTTCAGATGGCCCTTTTGACCGGGGGGAAGTGAGACTTCATTGTAGTGCAGATTTCCTTTGCAAGCTTGCTTGGTTGGCCAAAAAGGGCGTATGCGTTTTTTCCTGAATATATTCAGGAAAAAACGCATACGCCCTTTTTGGCCAAGTGCATCATTGTGGACGTTCTGCCTCTTTTCCTATGCTTTCAATGCAATTCCAGTCTACCTCCTGAAATCGGTTTCCTGCAATTCTGCCCCGCTTTCAAGTCCTCTTGGCAGCCTTACTTCAGTATATTTTTGGACGATAGCTGTCATTTATAACTCTGCAGGTTTGTGAATTACAGTGCCCCTGAGCTCCTTTCTTCAACTCGCTTTCTTTTGAGCTGGCCGCAACACCGCAGGATGTCTTCAGGCCCTAATCTGGTTCCGGTACGGCACGCTGAGCCTTTGGTTATTTCCTCTTCCTGGTGGGAAATGAGAGTTAAATTTGCCCGTCCAGACACCTCCAGCTAGCCTCTCATTGGTTCTCGCTATTCCTGTTCATCTTCCGCAGAAATTGCAAACTGGGCCAAACAGGAGGTTAAAGGCGCTGACTCTCCAAGTGGGGAGAGTGTTAGTAAAGCATCTGGAATGTTGCTCCCGAGTACCAGGGTACAAAAACTGAGAAATATTTGAACACGTCTTCCAATCACATGGTTGATCATACTCTAGGTTCCACATGCATGTTTTAGCTGAAGGAAGAATACCTTAAACCTGGGTAGGTGAAACCCGTGGAATGGGTACCATGCAATATGACTTCAAAGGGTCTTCATTTGCTCACCGAACCTCTCCAATCCTATCACTGCTGCGTTTATGCCCCTGTACAAATGCTTGATTCTCTTTCGGAGACATAGCAATCCATAGGTTTTAAGATACTTACTAGTCAGGTACATTCTTAGGCGTTTAATATGCGGTGTTGAGTCAATTTCGTTGAGCAAGGAGTAGCTCTTGTCTATTCCATATTTGGCTTAAGGAACTTTATCTGTGCTCATTTCAATCTCTGGTTTTATGCAGCACCCCTACTCACCTTTACCCTTAAGCAAGCATAAGTTGGTTTTCTAAATTTGAGACCCTGTTCTGTTCTGTAATTCAGTTCCTGTGTAGCCAAGTTTCCATTCCGTGTATTACTGATATCTTATGATGTTTCTTTTTCTGTGTGACTTATTTCAGTTAGAATCATCATACCTGAATCCACTCATTGTGCTGCTAGGGCCTGATGACATAGATTTCATTGCTGAGTGATATTGCTTTGTAAGTGATTACCACAACTTCTTTATCCATTTTTCACTTTCTGCGATGTTGAACTTGTACTGTAAACGAGGTTGTTGTAAACAGAGCCGTTCCAAACTTTGGGGTGGCTGTGTCTTTTTGATTTTAATTTCCCTAAGCTATAGGACCATAAGTGGAAGTGCCCTAGGCTCTGTTGTTTTGCTTTTTAGATGTTTCAGGAAACACCATACACTTCTCCCAAGTGTCTGTTGGCAATTTACATCCCGCCCATCAGCACAACAAGGCTCCCAGTTCTCCATGGCCTGTCCTGCCTTTCTGGATTTTACACTTTTTTCAGATGGCCCTTTTGACCGGGGGGAAGTGAGACTTCATTGTAGTGCAGATTTCCTTTGCAAGCTTGCTTGGTTGGCCAAAAAGGGCGTATGCGTTTTTTCCTGAATATATTCAGGAAAAAACGCATACGCCCTTTTTGGCCAAGTGCATCATTGTGGACGTTCTGCCTCTTTTCCTATGCTTTCAATGCAATTCCAGTCTACCTCCTGAAATCGGTTTCCTGCAATTCTGCCCCGCTTTCAAGTCCTCTTGGCAGCCTTACTTCAGTCTATTTTTGGACGATAGCTGTCATTTATAACTCTGCAGGTTTGTGAATTACAGTGCCCCTGAGCTCCTTTCTTCAACTCGCTTTCTTGTGACCTGGCCGCAACACCGCAGGATGGCTTCAGGCCCTAATCTGGTTCCGGCACGGCACGCTGAGCCTCTGGTTATTTCCACTTCCTGGTGGGAAATGAGAGTTAAATTTGCCCGTCCAGACACCTCCAGCTAGCCTCTCATTGGTTCTCGCTATTCCTGTTCATCTTCCGCAGAAATTGCAAACTGGGCCAAACAGGAGGTTAAAGGCACTGACTCTCCAAGTCGGGAGAGTGTTAGTAAAGCGTCTGGAATGTTGCACCCGAGTACCAGGGGAGGAAACCTGAGACATATTTGAACACGTCTCCCGATCACATGGTTGATCATACTCTGGGTTCCACATGCATGTTTTAGCTGAAGGAAGAATACCTAAAACCTGGGTAGTTGAAACCCGTAAATGGGTACCATGCAATATGACTTCAAAGGGTCTTCATTTGCTCACCGAACCTCTCCAATCCTATCACTGCTGCGTTTATGCCCTGTACACATGCTTGATTCTCTTTCGGAGACATAGCAATCCCTAGGTTTTAAGATACTTACTAGTCAGGTACATTCTTAGGCGTTTAATATGCGGTGTTGAGTCCATTTCTTTGAGCAAGGAGTAGCTCTTGTCTATTCCATATTTGGCTTAAGGAACTTTATCTGTGCTCATTTCAATCTCTGGTTTTATGCAGCACCCCAACTCACCTTTACCCTTAAGCAAGCATAAGTTGGTTTTCTAAATTTGAGACCCTGTTCTGTTCTGTAATTCAGTTCCTGTGTAGCCAAGTTTCCATTCCGTGTATTACTGATATCTTATGATGTTTCTTTTTCTGTGTGACTTATTTCAGTTAGAATCATCATACCTGAATCCACTCATTGTGCTGCTAAGGGCCTGATGACATAGATTTCATTGCTGAGTGATATTGCTTTGTAAGTGATTACCACAACTTCTTTATCCATTTTTCACTTTCTGCGATGTTGAACTTGTACTGTAAACGAGGTTCTTGTAAACAGAGCCGTTCCAAACTTTGGGGTGGCTGTGTCTTTTTGATTTTAATTTCCCTAAGCTATAGGACCATAAGTGGAAGTGCCCTAGGCTCTGTTGTTTTGCTTTTTAGATGTTTCAGGAAACACCATACACTTCTCCCAAGTGTCTGTTGGCAATTTACATCCCGCCCATCAGCATAACAAGGCTCCCAGTTCTCCATGGCCTGTCCTGCCTTTCTGGATTTTACACTTTTTTCAGATGGCCCTTTTGACCGGGGGGAAGTGAGACTTCATTGTAGTGCAGATTTCCTTTGCAAGCTTGCTTGGTTGGCCAAAAAGGGCGTATGCGTTTTTTCCTGAATATATTCAGGAAAAAACGCATACGCCCTTTTTGGCCAAGTGCATCATTGTGGACGTTCTGCCTCTTTTCCTATGCTTTCAATGCAATTCCAGTCTACCTCCTGAAATCGGTTTCCTGCAATTCTGCCCCGCTTTCAAGTCCTCTTGGCAGCCTTACTTCAGTCTATTTTTGGACGATAGCTCTCATTTATAACTCTGCAGGTTTGTGAATTACAGTGCCCCTGAGTTCATTTCTTCAACTCGCTTTCTTGTGACCTGGCCGCAACACCGCAGGATGGCTTCAGGCCCTAATCTGGTTCCGGCCCGGTATGTTGAGCCTTTGGTTAATTCCTCTTCCCGGTGGGAAATGAGAGTTAAATTTGCCCGTCCAGACACCTCCAGCTAGCCTCTCATTGGTTCTCGCTATTCCTGTTCATCTTCCGCAGAAATTGCAAACTGGGCCAAACAGGAGGTTAAAGGGACTGACTCTACAAGTCGGGAGAGTGTTAGTAAAGCATCTGGAATGTTGCACCCGAGTACCAGGGTACGAAAACTGAGACATATTTGAACACGTCTCCCGTTCACATGGTTGATCATACTCTGGGTTCCACATGCATGTTTTAGCTGAAGGAAGAATACCTTAAACCTGGAGAGTTGAGACCCGTGGAATGGGTACCGTGCAATATGACTTCAAAGGGTCTTCATTTGCTCACCGAACCTCTCCAATCCTATCACTGCTGCGTTTATGCCCTAGTACACACGCTTGATTCTCTTTTGGAGACATAGCAATCCATAGGTTTTAAGATACTTACTAGTCAGGTACATTCTTAGGCGTTTAATATGGGGTTTTGAGTCCATTTCGTTGAGCAAGGAGTAGCTCTTGTCTATTCCATATTTGGCTTAAGGAACTTTATCTGTGCTCATTTCAATCTCTGGTTTTATGCAGCACCCCAACTCACCTTTCCCCTTAAGCAAGCATAAGTTGGTTTTCTAAATTTGAGACCCTGTTCTGTTTTGGAATGCAGTTCCTGTGTAGCCAAGTTTACATTCCGTGTATTACTGATATCTTATGATGTTTCTTTTTCTGTGTGACTTATTTCAGTTAGAATCATCGTACCTGAATCCACTCATTATGCTGCTACGGGCCTGATGACATAGATTTCATTGCTGAGTGATACTGCATTGTACGTAAGTACCACAAGTTCTTTATCCATTTTTCACTTTCTGTGATATTGAACTTGTACGGTAAACGAGGTTCTTGTAAACGGAGGCGTCCCAAACTTTGGGGTGGCTGTGTCTTTTTGATTTTAATTTCCCTAAGCTATAGGACCATAAGTGGAAGTGCCCTAGGCTCTGTTGCTTTGTTTTTTAGATGTTTCAGGAAACACCATACACTTCTCCTGAGTGTCTGTTGGCAATTTACATCCCGCCCATCAGCATAACAAGGCTCCCATTTCTCCATGGCCTGTCCTGCCTTTCTGGATTTTACACTTTTTTCAGATGGCCCTTTTGACCGGGGGGAAGTGAGAGTTCATTGTAGTGCAGATTTCCTTTGCAAGCTTGCTTGGTTGGCCAAAAAGTGCGTATGCGTTTTTTCCTGAATATATTCAGGA
The DNA here is from genome assembly GCF_949987515.2 of Delphinus delphis. Lineage (NCBI taxonomy): Eukaryota > Metazoa > Chordata > Mammalia > Artiodactyla > Delphinidae > Delphinus > Delphinus delphis. The sequence continues at coordinate 277,212 of NW_027192665.1, read as the reverse complement.
AAAAACGCATATGCCCTTTTTGGCCAAGTGCATCATTGTGGACGTTCTGCCTCTTTTCCTATTCTTTCAATGCAATTCCAGTCTACCTCCTGAAATCGGTTTCCTGCAATTCTGCCCCGCTTTCAAGTCCTCTTGGCAGCCTTACTTCAGTCTATTTTTGGACGATAGCTGTCATTTATAACTCTGCAGGTTTGTGAATTACAGTGCCCCTGAGCTCCTTTCTTCAACTCGCTTTCTTGTGACCTGGCCGCAACACCGCAGGATGGCTTCAGGCCCTAATCTGGTTCCGGCACGGCACGCTAAGCCTTTGGTTATTTCCTCTTCCTGGTGGGAAATGAGAGTTAAATTTGCCCGTCCAGACACCTCCAGCTAGTCTCTCATTGGTTCTCGCTATTCCTGTTCATCTTCCGCAGAAATTGCAAACTGGGCCAAACAGGAGGTTAAAGGCACTGACTCTCCAAGTGGGGAGAGTGTTAGTAAAGCATCTGGAATGTTGCACCCGAGTACCAGGGGAGGAGAACTGAGACATATTTGAACACGTCTCCCGATCACATGGTTGATCATACTTGGGTTCCACATGCATGTTTTAGCTGAAGGAAGAATACCTTAAACCTGGAGAGTTAAGACCCGTGGAATGGGTACCATGCAATATGACTTCAAAGGGTCTTCATTTGCTCACCGAACCTCTCCAATCCTATCACTGCTGCGTTTATGCCCCTGTACACATGCTTGATTCTCTTTTGGAGACATAGCAATCCATAGGTTTTAAGATACTTACTAGTCAGGTACATTCTTAGGCGTTTAATATGGGGTGTTGAGTCCATTTCGTTGAGCAAGGAGTAGCTCTTGTGTATTCCATATTTGGCTTAAGGAACTTTATCTGTGCTCATTTCAATCTCTGGTTTTATGCAGCACCCCAACTCACCTTTCCCCTTAAGCAAGCATAAGTTGGTTTTCTAAATTTGAGACCCTGTTCTGTTCTGTAATTCAGTTCCTGTGTAGCCAAGTTTCCATTCCGTGTATTACTGATATCCTATGATGTTTCTTTTTCTGTGTGACTTATTTCAGTTAGAATCATCATACCTGAATCCACTCATTGTGCTGCTAAGGGCCTGATGACATAGATTTCATTGCTGAGTGATATTGCTTTGTAAGTGATTACCACCACTTCTTTATCCATTTTTCACTTTCTGCAATGTTGAACTTGTACTGTAAACGAGGTTCTTGTAAACAGAGGCGTCCCAAACTTTGGGGTGGCTGTGTCTTTTTGATTTTAATTTCCCTAAGCTATAGGACCATAAGTGGAAGTGCCCTAGGTTCTGTTGCTTGGTTTTTTAGATGTTTCAGGAAACACCATACACTTCTCCCGAGTGGTTGTTGGCAATTTACATCCCGCCCATCGCATAACAAGGCTCCCAGTTCTCCATGGCCTGTCCTGTCTTTCTGGATTTTACCCTTTTTTCAGATGACCCTTTTGACCGGGGGGAAGTGAGACTTCATTGTAGTGCAGATTTCCTTTGCAAGCTTGCTTGGTTGGCCAAAAAGGGCGTATGCGTTTTTTCCTGAATATATTCAGGAAAAAACGCATACGCCCTTTTTGGCCAAGTGCATCATTGTGGACGTTCTGCCTCTTTTCCTATGCTTTCAATGCAATTCCAGTCTACCTCCTGAAATCGGTTTCCTGCAATTCTGCCCCGCTTTCAAGTCCTCTTGGCAGCCTTACTTCAGTCTATTTTTGGACGATAGCTGTCATTTATAACTCTGCAGGTTTGTGAATTACAGTGCCCCTGAGCTCCTTTCTTCAACTCGCTTTCTTTTGAGCTGGCCGCAACACCGCAGGATGGCTTCAGGCCCTAATCTGGTTCCGGCACGGCTCGCTGAGCCTCTGGTTATTTCCTCTTCCTGGTGGGAAATGAGAGTTAAATTTGCCCGTCCAGACACCTCCAGCTAGTCTCTCATTGGTTCTCGCTATTCCTGTTTATCTTCCGCAGAAATTGCAAACTGGGCCAAACAGGAGGTTAAAGGCACTGACTCTCCAAGTCGGGAGAGTGTTAGTAAAGCGTCTGGAATGTTGCACCCGAGTACCAGGGGAGGAAAACTGAGACATATTTGAACACGTCTCCCGATCACATGGTTGATCATACTCTGGGTTCCACATGCATGTTTTAGCTGAAGGAAGAATACCTAAAACCTGGGTAGTTGAAACCCGTGGAATGGGTACCATGCAATATGACTTCAAAGGGTCTTCATTTGCTCACCGAACCTCTCCAATCCTATCACTGCTGCGTTTATGCCCTGTACACATGCTTGATTCTCTTTCGGAGACATAGCAATCCCTAGGTTTTAAGATACTTACTAGTCAGGTACATTCTTAGGCGTTTAAGATGCGGTGTTGAGTCCATTTCTTTGAGCAAGGAGTAGCTCTTGTCTATTCCATATTTGGCTTAAGGAACTTTATCTGTGCTCATTTCAATCTCTGGTTTTATGCAGCACCCCTACTCACCTTTACCCTTAAGGAAGCATAAGTTGGTTTTCTAAATTTGAGACCCTGTTCTGTTCTGTAATTCAGTTCCTGTGTAGCCAAGTTTCCATTCCGTGTATTACTGATATCTTATGATGTTTCTTTTTCTGTGTGACTTATTTCAGTTAGAATCATCATACCTGAATCCACTCATTGTTCTGCTAAGGGCCTCATGACACAGATTTCATTGCTGAGTGATATTGCTTTGTAAGTGATTACCACATCTTCTTTATACATTTTTCACTTTCTGCGATGTTGAACTTGTACTGTAAACGAGGTTCTTGTAAACAGAGGCGTCCCAAACTTTGGGGTGGCTGTGTCTTTTTGATTTTAATTTCCCTAAGCTATAGGACCATAAGTGCAAGTGCCCTAGGTTCTGTTGCTTGGTTTTTTAGATGTTTCAGGAAACACCATACACTTCTCCCGAGTGGGTGTTGGCAATTTACATCCCGCCCATCAGCATAACAAGGCTCCCAGTTCTCCATGGCCTGTCCTGCCTTTCTGGATTTTACCCTTTTTTCAGATGGCCCTTTTGACCGGGGGGAAGTGAGACTTCATTGTAGTGCAGATTTCCTTTGCAAGCTTGCTTGGTTGGCCAAAAAGGGCGTATGCGTTTTTTCCTGAATATATTCAGGAAAAAACGCATACGCCCTTTTTGGCCAAGTGCATCATTGTGGACGTTCTGCCTCTTTTCCTATGCTTTCAATGCAATTCCAGTCTACCTCCTGAAATCGGTTTCCTGCAATTCTGCCCCGCTTTCAAGTCCTCTTGGCAGCCTTACTTCAGTATATTTTTGGACGATAGCTGTCATTTATAACTCTGCAGGTTTGTGAATTACAGTGCCCCTGAGCTCCTTTCTTCAACTCGCTTTCTTTTGAGCTGGCCGCAACACCGCAGGATGTCTTCAGGCCCTAATCTGGTTCCGGTACGGCACGCTGAACCTTTGGTTATTTCCTCTTCCTGGTGGGAAATGAGAGTTAAATTTGCCCGTCCAGACACCTCCAGCTAGCCTCTCATTGGTTCTCGCTATTCCTGTTCATCTTCCGCAGAAATTGCAAACTGGGCCAAACAGGAGGTTAAAGGCGCTGACTCTCCAAGTGGGGAGAGTGTTAGTAAAGCATCTGGAATGTTGCTCCCGAGTACCAGGGTACGAAAACTGAGAAATATTTGAACACGTCTTCCAATCACATGGTTGATCATACTCTAGGTTCCACATGCATGTTTTAGCTGAAGGAAGAATACCTTAAACCTGGGTAGGTGAAACCCGTGGAATGGGTACCATGCAATATGACTTCAAAGGGTCTTCATTTGCTCACCGAACCTCTCCAATCCTATCACTGCTGCGTTTATGCCCCTGTACAAATGCTTGATTCTCTTTCGGAGACATAGCAATCCATAGGTTTTAAGATACTTACTAGTCAGGTACATTCTTAGGCGTTTAATATGCGGTGTTGAGTCAATTTCGTTGAGCAAGGAGTAGCTCTTGTCTATTCCATATTTGGCTTAAGGAACTTTATCTGTGCTCATTTCAATCTCTGGTTTTATGCAGCACCCCTACTCACCTTTACCCTTAAGCAAGCATAAGTTGGTTTTCTAAATTTGAGACCCTGTTCTGTTCTGTAATTCAGTTCCTGTGTAGCCAAGTTTCCATTCCGTGTATTACTGATATCTTATGATGTTTCTTTTTCTGTGTGACTTATTTCAGTTAGAATCATCATACCTGAATCCACTCATTGTGCTGCTAGGGCCTGATGACATAGATTTCATTGCTGAGTGATATTGCTTTGTAAGTGATTACCACAACTTCTTTATCCATTTTTCACTTTCTGCGATGTTGAACTTGTACTGTAAACGAGGTTGTTGTAAACAGAGCCGTTCCAAACTTTGGGGTGGCTGTGTCTTTTTGATTTTAATTTCCCTAAGCTATAGGACCATAAGTGGAAGTGCCCTAGGCTCTGTTGTTTTGCTTTTTAGATGTTTCAGGAAACACCATACACTTCTCCCAAGTGTCTGTTGGCAATTTACATCCCGCCCATCAGCACAACAAGGCTCCCAGTTCTCCATGGCCTGTCCTGCCTTTCTGGATTTTACACTTTTTTCAGATGGCCCTTTTGACCGGGGGGAAGTGAGACTTCATTGTAGTGCAGATTTCCTTTGCAAGCTTGCTTGGTTGGCCAAAAAGGGCGTATGCGTTTTTTCCTGAATATATTCAGGAAAAAACGCATACGCCCTTTTTGGCCAAGTGCATCATTGTGGACGTTCTGCCTCTTTTCCTATGCTTTCAATGCAATTCCAGTCTACCTCCTGAAATCGGTTTCCTGCAATTCTGCCCCGCTTTCAAGTCCTCTTGGCAGCCTTACTTCAGTCTATTTTTGGACGATAGCTGTCATTTATAACTCTGCAGGTTTGTGAATTACAGTGCCCCTGAGCTCCTTTCTTCAACTCGCTTTCTTGTGACCTGGCCGCAACACCGCAGGATGGCTTCAGGCCCTAATCTGGTTCCGGCACGGCACGCTGAGCCTCTGGTTATTTCCTCTTCCTGGTGGGAAATGAGAGTTAAATTTGCCCGTCCAGACACCTCCAGCTAGCCTCTCATTGGTTCTCGCTATTCCTGTTCATCTTCCGCAGAAATTGCAAACTGGGCCAAACAGGAGGTTAAAGGCACTGACTCTCCAAGTCGGGAGAGTGTTAGTAAAGCGTCTGGAATGTTGCACCCGAGTACCAGGGGAGGAAACCTGAGACATATTTGAACACGTCTCCCGATCACATGGTTGATCATACTCTGGGTTCCACATGCATGTTTTAGCTGAAGGAAGAATACCTAAAACCTGGGTAGTTGAAACCCGTAAATGGGTACCATGCAATATGACTTCAAAGGGTCTTCATTTGCTCACCGAACCTCTCCAATCCTATCACTGCTGCGTTTATGCCCTGTACACATGCTTGATTCTCTTTCGGAGACATAGCAATCCCTAGGTTTTAAGATACTTACTAGTCAGGTACATTCTTAGGCGTTTAATATGCGGTGTTGAGTCCATTTCTTTGAGCAAGGAGTAGCTCTTGTCTATTCCATATTTGGCTTAAGGAACTTTATCTGTGCTCATTTCAATCTCTGGTTTTATGCAGCACCCCAACTCACCTTTACCCTTAAGCAAGCATAAGTTGGTTTTCTAAATTTGAGACCCTGTTCTGTTCTGTAATTCAGTTCCTGTGTAGCCAAGTTTCCATTCCGTGTATTACTGATATCTTATGATGTTTCTTTTTCTGTGTGACTTATTTCAGTTAGAATCATCATACCTGAATCCACTCATTGTGCTGCTAAGGGCCTGATGACATAGATTTCATTGCTGAGTGATATTGCTTTGTAAGTGATTACCACAACTTCTTTATCCATTTTTCACTTTCTGCGATGTTGAACTTGTACTGTAAACGAGGTTCTTGTAAACAGAGCCGTTCCAAACTTTGGGGTGGCTGTGTCTTTTTGATTTTAATTTCCCTAAGCTATAGGACCATAAGTGGAAGTGCCCTAGGCTCTGTTGTTTTGCTTTTTAGATGTTTCAGGAAACACCATACACTTCTCCCAAGTGTCTGTTGGCAATTTACATCCCGCCCATCAGCATAACAAGGCTCCCAGTTCTCCATGGCCTGTCCTGCCTTTCTGGATTTTACACTTTTTTCAGATGGCCCTTTTGACCGGGGGGAAGTGAGACTTCATTGTAGTGCAGATTTCCTTTGCAAGCTTGCTTGGTTGGCCAAAAAGGGCGTATGCGTTTTTTCCTGAATATATTCAGGAAAAAACGCATACGCCCTTTTTGGCCAAGTGCATCATTGTGGACGTTCTGCCTCTTTTCCTATGCTTTCAATGCAATTCCAGTCTACCTCCTGAAATCGGTTTCCTGCAATTCTGCCCCGCTTTCAAGTCCTCTTGGCAGCCTTACTTCAGTCTATTTTTGGACGATAGCTCTCATTTATAACTCTGCAGGTTTGTGAATTACAGTGCCCCTGAGTTCATTTCTTCAACTCGCTTTCTTGTGACCTGGCCGCAACACCGCAGGATGGCTTCAGGCCCTAATCTGGTTCCGGCCCGGTATGTTGAGCCTTTGGTTAATTCCTCTTCCCGGTGGGAAATGAGAGTTAAATTTGCCCGTCCAGACACCTCCAGCTAGCCTCTCATTGGTTCTCGCTATTCCTGTTCATCTTCCGCAGAAATTGCAAACTGGGCCAAACAGGAGGTTAAAGGGACTGACTCTCCAAGTCGGGAGAGTGTTAGTAAAGCATCTGGAATGTTGCACCCGAGTACCAGGGTACGAAAACTGAGACATATTTGAACACGTCTCCCGTTCACATGGTTGATCATACTCTGGGTTCCACATGCATGTTTTAGCTGAAGGAAGAATACCTTAAACCTGGAGAGTTGAGACCCGTGGAATGGGTACCGTGCAATATGACTTCAAAGGGTCTTCATTTGCTCACCGAACCTCTCCAATCCTATCACTGCTGCGTTTATGCCCTAGTACACACGCTTGATTCTCTTTTGGAGACATAGCAATCCATAGGTTTTAAGATACTTACTAGTCAGGTACATTCTTAGGCGTTTAATATGGGGTTTTGAGTCCATTTCGTTGAGCAAGGAGTAGCTCTTGTCTATTCCATATTTGGCTTAAGGAACTTTATCTGTGCTCATTTCAATCTCTGGTTTTATGCAGCACCCCAACTCACCTTTCCCCTTAAGCAAGCATAAGTTGGTTTTCTAAATTTGAGACCCTGTTCTGTTTTGGAATGCAGTTCCTGTGTAGCCAAGTTTACATTCCGTGTATTACTGATATCTTATGATGTTTCTTTTTCTGTGTGACTTATTTCAGTTAGAATCATCGTACCTGAATCCACTCATTATGCTGCTACGGGCCTGATGACATAGATTTCATTGCTGAGTGATACTGCATTGTACGTAAGTACCACAAGTTCTTTATCCATTTTTCACTTTCTGTGATATTGAACTTGTACGGTAAACGAGGTTCTTGTAAACGGAGGCGTCCCAAACTTTGGGGTGGCTGTGTCTTTTTGATTTTAATTTCCCTAAGCTATAGGACCATAAGTGGAAGTGCCCTAGGCTCTGTTGCTTTGTTTTTTAGATGTTTCAGGAAACACCATACACTTCTCCTGAGTGTCTGTTGGCAATTTACATCCCGCCCATCAGCATAACAAGGCTCCCATTTCTCCATGGCCTGTCCTGCCTTTCTGGATTTTACACTTTTTTCAGATGGCCCTTTTGACCGGGGGGAAGTGAGAGTTCATTGTAGTGCAGATTTCCTTTGCAAGCTTGCTTGGTTGGCCAAAAAGTGCGTATGCGTTTTTTCCTGAATATATTCAGGAAAAAACGCATATGCCCTTTTTGGCCAAGTGCATCATTGTGGACGTTCTGCCTCTTTTCCTATTCTTTCAATGCAATTCCAGTCTACCTCCTGAAATCGGTTTCCTGCAATTCTGCCCCGCTTTCAAGTCCTCTTGGCAGCCTTACTTCAGTCTATTTTTGGACGATAGCTGTCATTTATAACTCTGCAGGTTTGTGAATTACAGTGCCCCTGAGCTCCTTTCTTCAACTCGCTTTCTTGTGACCTGGCCGCAACACCGCAGGATGGCTTCAGGCCCTAATCTGGTTCCGGCACGGCACGCTAAGCCTTTGGTTATTTCCTCTTCCTGGTGGGAAATGAGAGTTAAATTTGCCCGTCCAGACACCTCCAGCTAGTCTCTCATTGGTTCTCGCTATTCCTGTTCATCTTCCGCAGAAATTGCAAACTGGGCCAAACAGGAGGTTAAAGGCACTGACTCTCCAAGTGGGGAGAGTGTTAGTAAAGCATCTGGAATGTTGCACCCGAGTACCAGGGGAGGAGAACTGAGACATATTTGAACACGTCTCCCGATCACATGGTTGATCATACTTGGGTTCCACATGCATGTTTTAGCTGAAGGAAGAATACCTTAAACCTGGAGAGTTAAGACCCGTGGAATGGGTACCATGCAATATGACTTCAAAGGGTCTTCATTTGCTCACCGAACCTCTCCAATCCTATCACTGCTGCGTTTATGCCCCTGTACACATGCTTGATTCTCTTTTGGAGACATAGCAATCCATAGGTTTTAAGATACTTACTAGTCAGGTACATTCTTAGGCGTTTAATATGGGGTGTTGAGTCCATTTCGTTGAGCAAGGAGTAGCTCTTGTGTATTCCATATTTGGCTTAAGGAACTTTATCTGTGCTCATTTCAATCTCTGGTTTTATGCAGCACCCCAACTCACCTTTCCCCTTAAGCAAGCATAAGTTGGTTTTCTAAATTTGAGACCCTGTTCTGTTCTGTAATTCAGTTCCTGTGTAGCCAAGTTTCCATTCCGTGTATTACTGATATCTTATGATGTTTCTTTTTCTGTGTGACTTATTTCAGTTAGAATCATCATACCTGAATCCACTCATTGTGCTGCTAAGGGCCTGATGACATAGATTTCATTGCTGAGTGATATTGCTTTGTAAGTGATTACCACCACTTCTTTATCCATTTTTCACTTTCTGCAATGTTGAACTTGTACTGTAAACGAGGTTCTTGTAAACAGAGGCGTCCCAAACTTTGGGGTGGCTGTGTCTTTTTGATTTTAATTTCCCTAAGCTATAGGACCATAAGTGGAAGTGCCCTAGGTTCTGTTGCTTGGTTTTTTAGATGTTTCAGGAAACACCATACACTTCTCCCGAGTGGTTGTTGGCAATTTACATCCCGCCCATCGCATAACAAGGCTCCCAGTTCTCCATGGCCTGTCCTGTCTTTCTGGATTTTACCCTTTTTTCAGATGACCCTTTTGACCGGGGGGAAGTGAGACTTCATTGTAGTGCAGATTTCCTTTGCAAGCTTGCTTGGTTGGCCAAAAAGGGCGTATGCGTTTTTTCCTGAATATATTCAGGAAAAAACGCATACGCCCTTTTTGGCCAAGTGCATCATTGTGGACGTTCTGCCTCTTTTCCTATGCTTTCAATGCAATTCCAGTCTACCTCCTGAAATCGGTTTCCTGCAATTCTGCCCCGCTTTCAAGTCCTCTTGGCAGCCTTACTTCAGTCTATTTTTGGACGATAGCTGTCATTTATAACTCTGCAGGTTTGTGAATTACAGTGCCCCTGAGCTCCTTTCTTCAACTCGCTTTCTTTTGAGCTGGCCGCAACACCGCAGGATGGCTTCAGGCCCTAATCTGGTTCCGGCACGGCTCGCTGAGCCTCTGGTTATTTCCTCTTCCTGGTGGGAAATGAGAGTTAAATTTGCCCGTCCAGACACCTCCAGCTAGTCTCTCATTGGTTCTCGCTATTCCTGTTTATCTTCCGCAGAAATTGCAAACTGGGCCAAACAGGAGGTTAAAGGCACTGACTCTCCAAGTCGGGAGAGTGTTAGTAAAGCGTCTGGAATGTTGCACCCGAGTACCAGGGGAGGAAAACTGAGACATATTTGAACACGTCTCCCGATCACATGGTTGATCATACTCTGGGTTCCACATGCATGTTTTAGCTGAAGGAAGAATACCTAAAACCTGGGTAGTTGAAACCCGTGGAATGGGTACCATGCAATATGACTTCAAAGGGTCTTCATTTGCTCACCGAACCTCTCCAATCCTATCACTGCTGCGTTTATGCCCTGTACACATGCTTGATTCTCTTTCGGAGACATAGCAATCCCTAGGTTTTAAGATACTTACTAGTCAGGTACATTCTTAGGCGTTTAAGATGCGGTGTTGAGTCCATTTCTTTGAGCAAGGAGTAGCTCTTGTCTATTCCATATTTGGCTTAAGGAACTTTATCTGTGCTCATTTCAATCTCTGGTTTTATGCAGCACCCCTACTCACCTTTACCCTTAAGGAAGCATAAGTTGGTTTTCTAAATTTGAGACCCTGTTCTGTTCTGTAATTCAGTTCCTGTGTAGCCAAGTTTCCATTCCGTGTATTACTGATATCTTATGATGTTTCTTTTTCTGTGTGACTTATTTCAGTTAGAATCATCATACCTGAATCCACTCATTGTTCTGCTAAGGGCCTCATGACACAGATTTCATTGCTGAGTGATATTGCTTTGTAAGTGATTACCACAACTTCTTTATACATTTTTCACATTCTGCGATGTTGAACTTGTACTGTAAACGAGGTTCTTGTAAACAGAGCCGTTCCAAACTTTGGGGTGGCTGTGTCTTTTTGATTTTAATTTCCCTAAGCTATAGGACCATAAGTGGAAGTGCCCTAGGCTCTGTTGCTTTGTTTTTTAGATGTTTCAGGAAACACCATACACTTCTCCCGAGTGTCTGTTGGCAATTTACATCCCGCCCATCAGCATAACAAGGCTCCCAGTTCTCCATGGCCTGTCCTGCCTTTCTGGATTTTACACTGTTTTCAGATGGCCCTTTTGACCGGGGGGAAGTGAGACTTCATTGTAGTGCAGATTTCCTTTGCAAGTTTGCTTGGTTGGCCAAAAAGGGCGTATGCGTTTTTTCCTGAATATATTCAGGAAAAAACGCATACGCCCTTTTTGGCCAAGTGCATCATTGTGGACGTTCTGCCTCTTTTCCTATGCTTTCAATGCAATTCCAGTCTACCTCCTGAAATCGGTTTCCTGTAATTCTGCCCCGCTTTCAAGTCCTCTTGGCAGCCTTACTTCAGTATATTTTTGGACGATAGCTGTCATTTATAACTCTGCAGGTTTGTGAATTACAGTGCCCCTGAGCTCCTTTCTTCAACTCGCTTTCTTGTGACCTGGCCGCAACACCGCAGGATGTCTTCAGGCCCTAATCTGGTTCTGGCATGGCACGCTGAGCCTTTGGTTAATTCCTCTTCCTGGTGGGAAATGAGAGTTAAATTTGCCTGTCCAGACACCTCCAGCTAGTCTCTCATTGGTTCTCGCTATTCCTGTTCATCTTCCACAGAAATTGCAAACTGGGCCAAACAGGAGGTTAAAGGGACTGACTCTCCAAGTCGGGAGAGTGTTAGTAAAGCATCTGGAATGTTGCACCCGAGTACCAGGGTACGAAAACTGAGACATATTTGAATACGTCTCCCGATCACATGGTTGATCATACTCTGGGTTCCTCATGCATGTTTTAGCTGAAGGAAGAATACCTAAAACCTGGTTAGTTGAAACCCGTGGAATGGGTACCATGCAATATGACTTTAAAGGGTCTTCATTTGCTCACCGAACATCTCCAATCCGATCACTGCTGCGTTTATGCCCCTGTACACATGCTTGATTCTTTTTCGGAGACATAGCAATCCATAGGTTTTAAGATACTTACTAGTCAGGTACATTCTTAGGCGTTTAATATGCGGTGTTGAGTCCATTTCGTTGAGCAAGGAGTAGCTCTTGTCTATTCCATATTTGGCTTAAGGAACTTTATCTGTGCTCATTTCAATCTCTGGTTTTATGCAGCACCCCAACTCACCTTTCCCCTTAAGCAAGCATAAGTTGGTTTTCCAAATTTGAGAACCTGTTCTGTTCTCTAATTCAGTTCCTGTGTAGCCAAGTTTACATTCCGTGTATTAGTGATATCTTATGATGTTTCTTTTTCTGTGTGACTTATTTCAGTTAGAATCATCGTACCTGAATCCACTCATGATGCTGCTACGGGCCTGATGACATAGATTTCATTGCTGAGTGATACTGCATTGTACGTAAGTACCACAAGTTCTTTATCCATTTTTCACTTTCTGTGATATTGAACTTGTACTGTAAACGAGGTTCTTGTAAACAGAGGCGTCCCAAACTTTGGGGTGGCTGTGTCTTTTTGATTTTAATTTCCCTAAGCTATAGGACCATAAGTGGAAGTGCCCTAGGCTCTGTTGCTTTGTTTTTTAGATGTTTCAGGAAACACCATACACTTCTCCCGAGTGTCTGTTGGCAATTTACATCCCGCCCATCAGCATAACAAGGCTCCCAGTTCTCCATGGCCTGTCCTGCCTTTCTGGATTTTACACTTTTTTCAGATGGCCCTTTTGACCGGGGGGAAGTGAGACTTCATTGTAGTGCAGATTTCCTTTGCAAGTTTGCTTGGTTGGCCAAAAAGGGCGTATGCGTTTTTTCCTGAATATATTCAGGAAAAAACGCATACGCCCTTTTTGGCCAAGTGCATCATTGTGGACGTTCTGCCTCTTTTCCTATGCTTTCAATGCAATTCCAGTCTACCTCCTGAAATCGGTTTCCTGTAATTCTGCCCCGCTTTCAAGTCCTCTTGGCAGCCTTACTTCAGTATATTTTTGGACGATAGCTGTCATTTATAACTCTGCAGGTTTGTGAATTACAGTGCCCCTGAGCTCCTTTCTTCAACTCGCTTTCTTGTGACCTGGCCGCAACACCGCAGGATGTCTTCAGGCCCTAATCTGGTTCTGGCATGGCACGCTGAGCCTTTGGTTAATTCCTCTTCCTGGTGGGAAATGAGAGTTAAATTTGCCTGTCCAGACACCTCCAGCTAGTCTCTCATTGGTTCTCGCTATTCCTGTTCATCTTCCGCAGAAATTGCAAACTGGGCCAAACAGGAGGTTAAAGGGTCTGACTCTCCAAGTCGGGAGAGTGTTAGTAAAGCGTCTGGAATGTTGCACCCGAGTACCAGGGGAGGAAAACTGAGACATATTTGAACACGTCTCCCGATCACATGGTTGATCATACTCTGGGTTCCACATGCATGTTTTAGCTGAAGGAAGAATACCTAAAACCTGGGTAGTTGAAACCCATGGAATGGGTACCATGCAATATGACTTCAAATGGTCTTCATTTGCTCACCGAACCTCTCCAATCCTATCACTGCTGCGTTTATGCCCTGTACACATGCTTGATTCTCTTTCGGAGACATAGCAATCCCTGGGTTTTAAGATACTTACTTGTCAGGTACATTCTTAGGCGTTTAATATGCGGTGTTGAGTCCATTTCGTTGAGCAAGGAGTAGCTCTTGTCTATTCCATATTTGGCTTAAGGAACTTTATCTGTGCTCATTTCAATCTCTGGTTTTATGCAGCACCCCAACTCACCTTTACCCTTAAGCAAGCATAAGTTGGTTTTCTATATTTGAGACCCTGTTCTGTTCTGTAATTCAGTTCCTGTGTAGCCAAGTTTCCATTCCGTGTATTACTGAAATCTTATGATGTTTCTTTTTCTGTGTGACTTATTTCAGTTAGAATCATCATACCTGAATCCACTCATTGTGCTGCTAAGGGCCTGATGACATAGATTTCATTGCTGAGTGATATTGCTTTGTAAGTGATTACCACCACTTCTTTATCCATTTTTCACTTTCTGCGATGTTGAACTTGTACTGTAAACGAGGTTCTTGTAAACAGAGCCGTTCCAAACTTTGGGGTGGCTGTGTCTTTTTGATTTTAATTTCCCTAAGCTATAGGACCATAAGTGGAAGTGCCCTAGGCTCTGTTGCTTTGTTTTTTAGATGTTTCAGGAAACACCATACACTTCTCCCAAGTGGTTCTTGGCAATTTACATCCCGCCCATCAGCATAACAAGGCTCCCAGTTCTCCATGGCCTGTCCTGCCTTTCTGGATTTTACACTTTTTTCAGATGGCCCTTTTGACCGGGTGGAAGTGAGACTTCATTGTAGTGCAGATTTCCTTTGCAAGCTTGCTTGGTTGGCCAAAAAGGGCGTATGCGTTTTTTCCTGAATATATTCAGGAAAAAACGCATACGCCCTTTTTGGCCAAGTGCATCATTGTGGACGTTCTGCCTCTTTTCCTATGCTTTCAATGCAATTCCAGTCTACCTCCTGAAATCGGTTTCCTGCAATTCTGCCCCGCTTTCAAGTCCTCTTGGCAGCCTTACTTCAGTCTATTTTTGGACGATAGCTGTCATTTATAACTCTGCAGGTTTGTGAATTACAGTGCCCCTGAGTTCATTTCTTCAACTCGCTTTCTTGTGACCTGGCCGCAACACCGCAGGATGGCTTCAGGCCCTAATCTGGTTCCGGCCCGGCATGCTGAGCCTTTGGTTAATTCCTCTTCCTGGTGGGAAATGAGAGTTAAATTTGCCCGTCCAGACACCTACAGCTAGCCTCTCATTGGTTCTCGCTATTCCTGTTCATCTTCCGCAGAAATTGCAAACAGGGCCAAACAGGAGGTTAAAGGGTCTGACTCTCCAAGTCGGGAGAGTGTTAGTAAAGCATCTGGAATGTTGCACCCGAGTACCAGGGTAGGAAAACTGAGACATATTTGAACACGTCTCCCGTTCACATGGTTGATCATACTCTGGGTTCCACATGCATCTTTTAGCTGAAGGAAGAATACCTTAAACCTGGAGAGTTGAGACCCGTGGAATGGGTACCGTGCAATATGACTTCAAAGGGTCTTCATTTGCTCACCGAACCTCTCCAATCCTATCACTGCTGCGTTTATGCCCCTGTACACATGCTTGATTCTCTTTCGGAGACATAGCAATCCATAGGTTTTAAGATACTTACTAGTCAGGTACATTCTTAGGCGTTTAATATGGGGTGTTGAGTCCATTTCGTTGAGCAAGGAGTAGCTCTTGTCTATTCCATATTTGGCTTAAGGAACTTTATCTGTGCTCATTTCAATCTCTGGTTTTATGCAGCACCCCAACTCACCTTTCCCCTTAAGCAAGCATAAGTTGGTTTTCTAAATTTGAGACCCTGTTCTGTTTTGGAATGCAGTTCCTGTGTAGCCAAGTTTACATTCCGTGTATTACTGATATCTTATGATGTTTCTTTTTCTGTGTGACTTATTTCAGTTAGAATCATCGTACCTGAATCCACTCATTATGCTGCTACGGGCCTGATGACATAGATTTCATTGCTGAGTGATACTGCATTGTACGTAAGTACCACAAGTTCTTTATCCATTTTTCACTTTCTGTGATATTGAACTTGTACGGTAAACGAGGTTCTTGTAAACGGAGGCGTCCCAAAGTTTGGGGTGGCTGTGTCTTTTTGATTTTAATTTCCGTAAGCTATAGGACCATAAGTGGAAGTGCCCTAGGTTCTGTTGCTTTGTTATTTAGATGTTTCAGGAAACACCATACACTTCTCCTGAGTGTCTGTTGGCAATTTACATCCCGCCCATCAGCATAACAAGGCTCCCAGTTCTCCATGGCCTGTCCTGCCTTTCTGGATTTTACACTTTTTTCAGATGGCCCTTTTGACCGGGGGGAAGTGAGACTTCATTGTAGTGCAGATTTCCTTTGCAAGTTTGCTTGGTTGGCCAAAAAGGGCGTATGCGTTTTTTCCTGAATATATTCAGGAAAAAACGCATACGCCCTTTTTGGCCAAGTGCATCATTGTGGACGTTCTGCCTCTTTTCCTATGCTTTCAATGCAATTCCAGTCTACCTCCTGAAATCGGTTTCCTGCAATTCTGCCCCGCATTCAAGTCCTCTTGGCAGCCTTACTTCAGTCTATTTTTGGACGATAGCTGTCATTTATAACTCTGCAGGTTTGTGAATTACAGTGCCCCTGAGCTCCTTTCTTCAACTCGCTTTCTTGTGAGCTGGCCGCAACACCGCAGGATGGCTTCAGGCCCTAATCTGGTTCCAGCACGGCACGCTGAGCCTTTGGTTATTTCCTCTTCCTGGTGGGAAATGAGAGTTAAATTTGCCCGTCCAGACACCTCCAGCTAGTCTCTCATTGGTTCTCGCTATTCCTGTTCATCTTCCGCAGAAATTGCAAACTGGGCCAAACAGGAGGTTAAAGGCGCTGACTCTCCAAGTGGGGAGAGTGTTAGTAAAGCGTCTGGAATGTTGCACCCGAGTACCAGGGGAGGAAAACTGAGACATATTTGAACACGTCTCCCGATCACATGGTTGATCATACTTGGGTTCCACATGCATGTTTTAGCTGAAGGAAGAATACCTTAAACCTGGAGAGTTAAGACCCGTGGAATGGGTACCATGCAATATGACTTCAAAGGGTCTTCATTTGCTCACCGAACCTCTCCAATCCTATCACTGCTGCGTTTATGCCCCTGTACACATGGTTGACTCTCTTTCGGAGACATAGCAATCCATAGGTTTTAAGATACTTACTAGTCAGGTACATTCTTAGGCGTTTAATATGGGGTGTTGAGTCCATTTCGTTGAGCAAGGAGTAGCTCTTGTCTATTCCATATTTGGCTTAAGGAACTTTATCTGTGCTCATTTCAATCTCTGGTTTTATGCCGCACCCCAACTCACCTTTCCCCTTAAGCAAGCATAAGTTGGTTTTCTAAATTTGAGACCCTGTTCTGTTCTGTAATTCAGTTCCTGTGTAGCCAAGTTTCCATTCCGTGTATTACTGATATCTTATGATGTTTCTTTTTCTGTGTGACTTATTTCAGTTAGAATCATCATACCTGAATCCACTCATTGTGCTGCTAAGGGCCTCATGACACAGATTTCATTGCTGAGTGATATTGCTTTGTAAGTAAATACCACAACTTCTTTATCCATTTTTCACTTTCTGCGATGTTGAACTTGTACTGTAAACGAGGTTCTTGTAAACAGAGGCGTCCCAAACTTTGGGGTGGCTGTGTCTTTTTGATTTTAATTTCCCTAAGCTATAGGACCATAAGTGGAAGTGCCCTAGGTTCTGTTGCTTGGTTTTTTAGATGTTTCAGGAAACACCATACACTTCTCCCGAGTGGGTGTTGGCAATTTACATCCCGCCCATCAGCATAACAAGGCTCCCAGTTCTCCATGGCCTGTCCTGCCTTTCTGGATTTTACACTTTTTTCAGATGGCCCTTTTGACCGGGGGGAAGTGAGACTTCATTGTAGTGCAGATTTCCTTTGCAAGCTTGCTTGGTTGGCCATAAAGTGCATATGCGTTTTTTCCTGAATATATTCAGGAAAAAACGCATACGCCCTTTTTGGCCAAGTGCATCATTGTGGACGTTCTGCCTCTTTTCCTATGCTTTCAATGCAATTCCAGTCTACCTCCTGAAATCGGTTTCCTGCAATTCTGCCCCACTTTCACGTCCTCTTGGCAGCCTTACTTCAGTCTATTTTTGGACGATAGCTGTCATTTATA
Organism: Delphinus delphis; assembly: GCF_949987515.2. Taxonomy (NCBI): domain Eukaryota; kingdom Metazoa; phylum Chordata; class Mammalia; order Artiodactyla; family Delphinidae; genus Delphinus; species Delphinus delphis. The sequence goes on along the minus strand of NW_027192665.1, from coordinate 259,663 downwards.
ACTCTGCAGGTTTGTGAATTACAGTGCCCCTGAGCTCCTTTCTTCAACTCGCTTTCTTTTGAGCTGGCCGCAACACCGCAGGATGGCTTCAGGCCCTAATCTGGTTCCGGCACGGCACGCTGAGCCTCTGGTTATTTCCTCTTCCTGGTGGGAAATGAGAGTTAAATTTGCCCGTCCAGACACCTCCAGCTAGTCTCTCATTGGTTCTCGCTATTCCTGTTCATCTTCCGCAGAAATTGCAAACTGGGCCAAACAGGAGGTTAAAGGCACTGACTCTCCAAGTGGGGAGAGTGTTAGTAAAGCGTCTGGAATGTTGCACCCGAGTACCAGGGGAGGAAAACTGAGACATATTTGAACACGTCTCCCGATCACATGGTTGATCATACTCTGTGTTCCACATGCATGTTTTAGCTGAAGGAAGAATACCTAAAACCTGGGTAGTTGAAACCCGTGGAATGGGTACCATGCAATATGACTTCAAAGGGTCTTCATTTGCTCACCGAACCTCTCCAATCCTATCACTGCTGCGTTTTTGCCCTGTACACATCCTTGATTCTCTTTCGGAGACATAGCAATCCCTAGGTTTTAAGATACTTACTAGTCAGGTACATTCTTAGGCGTTTAATATGGGGTTTTGAGTCCATTTCGTTGAGCAAGGAGTAGCTCTTGTCTATTCCATATTTGGCTTAAGGAACTTTATCTGTGCTCATTTCAATCTCTGGTTTTATGCAGCACCCAAACTCACCTTTCCCCTTAAGCAAGCATAAGTTGGTTTTCTAAATTTGAGACCCTGTTCTGTTCTGTAATTCAGTTCCTGTGTAGCCAAGTTTCAATTCCGTGTATTACTGATATCTTATGATGTTTCTTTTTCTGTGTGACTTATTTCAGTTAGAATCATCATACCTGAATCCACTCATTGTGCTGCTAAGGGCCTGATGACATAGATTTCATTGCTGAGTGATATTGCTTTGTAAGTGATTACCACAACTTCTTTATCCATTTTTCACTTTCTGCGATGTTGAACTTGTACTGTAAACGAGGTTCTTGTAAACAGAGCCATTCCAAACTTTGGGGTGGCTGTGTCTTTTTGAGTTTAATTTCCCTAAGCTATAGGACCATAAGTGGAAGTGCCCTAGGCTCTGTTGCTTTGTTTTTTAGATGTTTCAGGAAACACCATACACTTCTCCCAAGTGTCTGTTGGCAATTTACATCCCGCCCATCAGCATAACAAGGCTCCCAGTTCTCCATGGCCTGTCCTGCCTTTCTGGATTTTACACTTTTTTCAGATGGCCCTTTTGACCTGGGGGAAGTGAGACTTCATTGTAGTGCAGATTTCCTTTGCAAGCTTGCTTGGTTGGCCAAAAAGGGCGTATGCATTTTTTCCTGAATATATTCAGGAAAAAACGCATACGCCCTTTTTGGCCAAGTGCATCATTGTGGACGTTCTGCCTCTTTTCCTATGCTTTCAATGCAATTCCAGTCTACCTCCTGAAATCGGTTTCCTGCAATTCTGCCCCGCTTTCAAGTCCTCTTGGCAGCCTTACTTCAGTCTATTTTTGGACGATAGCTGTCATTTATAACTCTGCAGGTTTGTGAATTACAGTGCCCCTGAGCTCCTTTCTTCAACTCGCTTTCTTGTGACCTGGCCGCAACACCGCAGGATGGCTTCAGGCCCTAATCTGGTTCCGGCCCGGCATGCTGAGCCTTTGGTTAATTCCTCTTCCTGGTGGGAAATGAGAGTTAAATTTGCCCGTCCAGACACCTCCAGCTAGCTTCTCATTGGTTCTTGCTATTCCTGTTCATCTTCCGCAGAAATTGCAAACTGGGCCAAACAGGAGGTTAAAGGGACTGACTCTCCAAGTGGGGAGAGTGTTAGTAAAGCGTCTGGAATGTTGCACCCGAGTACCAGGGTACGAAAACAGAGACATATTTGAACACGTCTCCCGATCACATGGTTGATCATACTCTGGGTTCCACATGCATGTTTTAGCTGAAGGAAGAATACCTAAAACCTGGGTAGTTGAAACCCGTGGAATGGGTACCATGCAATATGACTTCAAAGGGTCTTCATTTGCTCACCGAACATCTCCAATCCTATCACTGCTGCGTTTATGCCCCTGTACACATGCTTGATTCTCTTTCGGAGACATAGCAATCCATAGGTTTTAAGATACTTACTAGTCAGGTACATTCTTAGGCGTTTAATATGCGGTGTTGAGTCCATTTCGTTGAGCAAGGAGTAGCTCTTGTCTATTCCATATTTGGCTTAAGGAACTTTATCTGTGCTCATTTCAATCTCTGGTTTTATGCAGCACCCCAACTCACCTTTCCCCTTAAGCAAGCATAAGTTGGTTTTCTAAATTTGAGACCCTGTTCTGTTCTGTAATTCAGTTCCTGTGTAGCCAAGTTTACATTCCGTGTATTAGTGATATCTTATGATGTTTCTTTTTCTGTGTGACTTATTTCAGTTAGAATCATCGTACCTGAATCCACTCATGATGCTGCTACGGGCCTGATGACATAGATTTCATTGCTGAGTGATACTGCATTGTACGTAAGTACCACAAGTTCTTTATCCATTTTTCACTTTCTGTGATATTGAACTTGTACTGTAAACGAGGTTCTTGTAAACAGAGGCGTCCCAAACTTTGGGGTGGCTGTGTCTTTTTGATTTTAATTTCCCTAAGCTATAGGACCATAAGTGGAAGTGCCCTAGGCTCTGTTGCTTTGTTTTTTAGATGTTTCAGGAAACACCATACACTTCTCCCGAGTGTCTGTTGGCAATTTACATCCCGCCCATCAGCATAACAAGGCTCCCAGTTCTCCATGGCCTGTCCTGCCTTTCTGGATTTTACACTTTTTTCAGATGGCCCTTTTGACCGGGGGGAAGTGAGACTTCATTGTAGTGCAGATTTCCTTTGCAAGTTTGCTTGGTTGGCCAAAAAGGGCGTATGCGTTTTTTCCTGAATATATTCAGGAAAAAACGCATACGCCCTTTTTGGCCAAGTGCATCATTGTGGACGTTCTGCCTCTTTTCCTATGCTTTCAATGCAATTCCAGTCTACCTCCTGAAATCGGTTTCCTGCAATTCTGCCCCGCTTTCAAGTCCTCTTGGCAGCCTTACTTCAGTCTATTTTTGGACGATAGCTGTCATTTATAACTCTGCAGGTTTGTGAATTACAGTGCCCCTGAGCTCCTTTCTTCAACTCGCCTTCTTTTGACCTGGCCGCAACACCGCAGGATGGCTTCAGGCCCTAATCTGGATCCGGAACGGCACGCTGTGCCTTTGGTTAATTCCTCTTCCTGGTGGGAAATGAGAGTTAAATTTGCCCGTTCAGACACCTCCAGCTAGTCTCTCATTGGTTCTCGCTATTCCTGTTCATCTTCCGCAGAAATTGCAAACTGGGCCAAACAGGAGGTTAAAGGGACTGACTCTCCAAGTCGGGAGAGTGTTAGTAAAGCGTCTGGAATGTTGCACCCGAGTACCAGGGTACGAAAACTGAGAAATATTTGAACACGTCTCCCGATCACATGGTTGATCATACTCTAGGTTCCACATGCATGTTTTAGCTGAAGGAAGAATACCTTAAACCTGGGTAGGTGAAACCCGTGGAATGGGTACCATGCAATATGACTTCAAAGGGTCTTCATTTGCTCACCGAACCTCTCCAATCCTATCACTGCTGCGTTTATGCCCCTGTACACATGCTTGATTCTCTTTCGGAGACATAGCAATCCATAGGTTTTAAGATACTTATTAGTCAGGTACATTCTTAGGCGTTTAATATGCGGTGTTGAGTCCATTTCGTTGAGCAAGGAGTAGCTCTTGTCTATTCCATATTTGGCTTAAGGAACTTTATCTGTGCTCATTTCAATCTCTGGTTTTATGCAGCACCCCAACTCACCTTTCCCCTTAAGCAAGCATAAGTTGGTTTTCTAAATTTGAGACCCTGTTCTGTTCTGTAATTCAGTTCCTGTGTAGCCAAGTTTCCATTCCGTGTATTACTGATATCTTATGATGTTTCTTTTTCTGTGTGACTTATTTCAGTTAGAATCATCATACCTGAATCCACTCATTGTGCTGCTAAGGGCCTGATGACATAGATTTCATTGCTGAGTGATATTGCTTTGTAAGTGAATACCACAACTTCTTTTTCCATTTTTCACTTTCTGCGATGTTGAACTTGTACTGTAAACGAGGTTCTTGTAAACAGAGCCGTTCGAAACTTTGGGGTGGCTGTGTCTTTTTGATTTTAAATTCCCTAAGCTATAGGACCATAAGTGGAAGGACCATAAGTGGAAGTGCCCTAGGCTCTGTTTCTTTGTTTTTTAGATGTTTCAGGAAACACCATACACTTCTCCCAAGTGTTTGTTGGCAATTTACATCCCGCCCTTCAGCATAACAAGGCTCTCAGTTCTCCATGGCCTGTCCTGCCTTTCTGGATTTTACACTTTTTTCAGATGGCCCTTTTGACCGGGGGGAAGTGAGACTTCATTGTAGTGCAGATTTCCTTTGCAAGCTTGCTTGGTTGGCCAAAAAGGGCGTATGCGTTTTTTCCTGAATATATTCAGGAAAAAACGCATACGCCCTTTTTGGCCAAGTGCATCATTGTGGACGTTCTGCCTCTTTTCCTATGCTTTCAATGCAATTCCAGTCTACCTCCTGAAATCGGTTTCCTGCAATTCTGCCCCGCTTTCAAGTCCTCTTGGCAGCCTTACTTCAGTCTATTTTTGGACGATAGCTGTCATTTATAACTCTGCAGGTTTGTGAATTACAGTGCCCCTGAGCTCCTTTCTTCAACTCGCTTTCTTTTGAGCTGGCCGCAACACCGCAGGATGGCTTCAGGCCCTAATCTGGTTCCGGCACGGCACACTGAGCCTTTGGTTATTGCCTCTTCCTGGTGGGAAATGAGAGTTAAATTTGCCCGTCCAGACACCTCCAGCTAGCCTCTCATTGGTTCTCGCTATTCCTGTTCATCTTCCGCAGAAATTGCAAACTGGGCCAAACAGGAGGTTAATGGCGCTGACTTTCCAAGTGGGGAGAGTGTTAGTAAAGCGTCTGGAATGTTGCACCCGAGTACCAGGGGAGGAAAACTGAGACATATTTGAACACGTCTCCCATTCACATGGTTGATCATACTTGGGTTCCACATGCATGTTTTAGCTGAAGGAAGAATACCTAAAACCTGGGTAGTTGAAACCCGTGGAATGGGTACCATGCAATATGACTTCAAAGGGTCTTCATTTGCTCACCGCACCTCTCCAATCCTATCACTGCTGCGTTTATGCCCCTGTACACATGCTTGATTCTCTTTCGGAGACATAGCAATCCATAGGTTTTAAGATACTTACTAGTCAGGTACATTCTTAGGCGTTTAATATGGGGTTTTGAGTCCATTTCGTTGAGCAAGGAGTAGCTCTTGTCTATTCCATATTTGGCTTAAGGAACTTTATCTGTGCTCATTTCAATCTCTGGTTTTATGCAGCACCCCAACTCACCTTTCCCCTTAAGCAAGCATAAGTTGGTTTTCTAAATTTGAGACCCTGTTCTGTTTTGGAATGCAGTTCCTGTGTAGCCAAGTTTACATTCCGTGTATTAGTGATATCTTATGATGTTTCTTTTTCTGTGTGACTTATTTCAGTTAGAATCATCATACCTGAATCCACTCATTGTGCTGCTAAGGGCCTGATGACACAGATTTCATTGCTGAGTGATATTGCTTTGTAAGTAAATACCACAACTTCTTTATCCATTTTTCACTTTCTGCAATGTTGAACTTGTACTGTAAACGAGGTTCTTGTAAACAGAGCCGTTCCAAACTTTGGGGTGGCTGTGTCTTTTTCATTTTAATTTCCCTAAGCTATAGGACCATAAGTGGAAGTGCCCTAGGTGCTGTTGCTTTGTTTTTTAGTTGTTTCAGGAAACACCATACACTTCTCCCAAGTGGTTGTTGGCAATTTACATCCCGCCCATCAGCATAACAAGGCTCCCAGTTCTCCATGGCCTGTCCTGCCTTTCTGGATTTTACACTTTTTTCAGATGGCCCTTTTGACCGGGGGGAAGTGAGACTTCATTGTAGTGCAGATTTCCTTTGCAAGCTTGCTTGGTTGGCCAAAAAGGGCGTATGCGTTTTTTCCTGAATATATTCAGGAAAAAACGCATACGCCCTTTTTGGCCAAGTGCATCATTGTGGACGTTCTGCCTCTTTTCCTATGCTTTCAATGCAATTCCAGTCTACCTCCTGAAATCGGTTTCCTGCAATTCTGCCCCGCTTTCAAGTCCTCTTGGCAGCCTTACTTCAGTATATTTTTGGACGATAGCTGTCATTTATAACTCTGCAGGTTTGTGAATTACAGTGCCCCTGAGCTCCTTTCTTCAACTCGCTTTCTTGTGAGCTGGCCGCAACACCGCAGGATGGCTTCAGTTCCTAATCTGGTTCCGGCCCGGCATGCTGAGCCTTTGGTTAATTCCTCTTCCTTGTGGGAAATGAGAGTTAAATTTGCCCGTCCAGACACCTCCAGCTAGCCTCTCATTGGTTCTCGCTATTCCTGTTCATCTTCCGCAGAAATTGCAAACTGGGCCAAACAGGAGGTTAAAGGGACTGACTCTCCAAGTCGGGAGAGTGTTAGTAAAGCGTCTGGAATGTTGCACCCGAGTACCAGGGGAGGAAAACTGAGACATATTTGAACACGTCTCCCGTTCACATGGTTGATCATACTCTGGGTTCCACATGCATGTTTTAGCTGAAGGAAGAATACCTTAAACCTGGAGAGTTGAGACCCGTGTAATGGGTACCATGCAATATGACTTCAAAGGGTCTTCATTTGCTCACCAAACCTCTCCAATCCTATCACTGCTGCGTTTATGCCCCTGTACACATGCTTGATTCTCTTTCAGAGACATAGCAATCCATAGGTTGTAAGATACTTACTAGTCAGGTACATTCTTAGGCGTTTAATATGCGGTGTTGAGTCCGTTTCGTTGAGCAAGGAGTAGCTCTTGTCTATTCCATATTTAACTTAAGGAACTTTATCTGTGCTCATTTCAATCTCTGGTTTTATGCAACACCCCAACTCACCTTTCCCTTTAAGCAAGCATAAGTTGGTTTTCTAAATTTGAGACCCTGTTCTGTTCTGTAATTCAGTTCCTGTGTAGCCAAGTTTCCATTCCGTGTATTACTGATATCTTATGATGTTTCTTTTTCTGTGTGACTTATTTCAGTTAGAATCATCATACCTGAATCCACTCATTGTGCTGCTAAGGGCCTGATGACACAGATTTCATTGCTGAGTGATATTGCTTTGTAAGTAAATACCACAACTTCTTTATCCATTTTTCACTTTCTGCGATGTTGAGCTTGTACTGTAAACGAGGTTCTTGTAAACAGAGCCGTTCCAAACTTTGGGGTGGCTGTGTCTTTTTCATTTTAATTTCCCTAAGCTATAGGACCATAAGTGGAAGTGCCCTAGGTTCTGTTGCTTTGTTTTTTAGTTGTTTCAGGAAACACCATACACTTCTCCCAAGTGGTTCTTGGCAATTTTCATCCCGCCCATCAGCATAACAAGGCTCCCAGTTCTCCATGGCCTGTCCTGCCTTTCTGGATTTTACACTTTTTTCAGATGGCCCTTTTGACCGGGGGGAAGTGAGACTTCATTGTAGTGCAGATTTCCTTTGCAAGCTTGCTTGGTTGGCCAAAAAGGGCGTATGCGTTTTTTCCTGAATATATTCAGGAAAAAACGCATACGCCCTTTTTGGCCAAGTGCATCATTGTGGACGTTCTGCCTCTTTTCCTATGCTTTCAATGCAATTCCAGTCTACCTCCTGAAATCGGTTTCCTGCAATTCTGCCCCGCTTTCAAGTCCTCTTGGCAGCCTTACTTCAGTCTGTTTTTGGACGATAGCTGTCATTTATAACTCTGCAGGTTTGTGAATTACAGTGCCCCTGAGCTCCTTTCTTCAACTCGCTTTCTTGTGACCTGGCCGCAACACCGCAGGATGGCTTCAGGCCCTAATCTGGTTCCGGCCCGGCATGCTGAGCCTTTGGTTAATTCCTCTTCCTGGTGGGAAATGAGAGTTAAATTTGCCCGTCCAGACACCTCCAGCTAGCCTCTCATTGGTTCTCGCTATTCCTGTTCATCTTCCGCAGAAATTGCAAACTGGGCCAAACAGGAGGTTAAAGGGACTGACTCTCCAAGTGGGGAGAGTGTTAGTAAAGCGTCTGGAATGTTGCACCCGAGTACCAGGGGAGGAAAACTGAGACATATTTGAATACATCTCCCGTTCACATGGTTGTTCATACTCTGGGTTCCACATGCATGTTTTAGCTGAAGGAAGAATACCTTAAACCTGGAGAGTTGAGACCCGTGTAATGGGTACCATGCAATATGACTTCAAAGGGTCTTCATTTGCTCACCGAACCTCTCCAATCCTATCACTGCTGCGTTTATGCCCCTGTACACACGCTTGATTCTCTTTTGGAGACATAGCAATCCATAGGTTTTAAGATACTTACTAGTCAGATGCATTCTTAGGCGTTTAATATGGGGTTTTGAGTCCATTTCGTTGAGCAAGGAGTAGCTCTTGTCTATTCCATATTTGGCTTAAGGAACTTTATCTGTGCTCATTTCAATCTCTGGTTTTATGCAGCACCCCAACTCACCTTTCCCCTTAAGCAAGCATAAGTTGGTTTTCTAAATTTGAGACCCTGTTCTGTTTTGGAATGCAGTTCCTGTGTAGCCAAGTTTACATTCCGTGTATTAGTGATATCTTATGATGTTTCTTTTTCTGTGTGACTTATTTCAGTTAGAATCATCGTACCTGAATCCACTCATTATGCTGCTATGGACCTGATGACGTAGATTTCATTGCTGAGTGATACTGCATTGTACGTAAGTACCACAAGTTCTTTATCCATTTTTCACTTTCTGTGATATTGAACTTGTACGGTAAACGAAGTTCTTGTAAACGGAGGCGTCCCAAACTTTGGGGTGGCTGTGTCTTTTTGATTTTAATTTCCCTAAGCTATAGGACCATAAGTGGAAGTGCCCTAGGTTCTGTTGCTTTGTTTTTTAGATGTTTCAGGAAACACCATACACTTCTCCGGAGCGGTTGTTGGCAATTTACATCCCGCCCATCAGCATAACAAGGCTCCCAGTTCTCCATGGCCTGTCCTGCCTTTCTGGATTTTACACTTTTTTCAGATGGCCCTTTTGACCGGGGGGAAGTGAGACTTCATTGTAGTGCAGATTTCCTTTGCAAGCTTGCTTGGTTGGCCAAAAAGGACGTATGCGTTTTTTCCTGAATATATTCAGGAAAAAACGCATACGCCCTTTTTGGCCAAGTGCATCATTGTGGACGTTCTGCCTCTTTTCCTATGCTTTCAATGCAATTCCAGTCTACCTCCTGAAATCGGTTTCCTGCAATTCTGCCCCGCTTTCAAGTCCTCTTGGCAGCCTTACTTCAGTCTATTTTTGGACGATAGCTGTCATTTATAACTCTGCAGGTTTGTGAATTACAGTGCCCCTGAGCTCCTTTCTTCAACTCGCTTTCTTGTGAGCTGGCCGCAACACCGCAGGATGGCTTCAGGCCCTAATCTGGTTCCGGCCCGGCATGCTGAGCCTTTGGTTAATTCCTCTTCCTGGTGGGAAATGAGAGTTGAATTTGCCCATCCAGACACCTCCAGGTAGCCTCTCATTGGTTCTCGCTATTCCTGTTCATCTTCCGCAGAAATTGCAAACTGGGCCAAACAGGAGGTTAAAGGGACTGACTCTCCAAGTCGGGAGAGTGTTAGTAAAGCGTCTGGAATGTTGCACCCGAGTACCAGGGGAGGAAAACTGAGACGTATTTGAACACGTCTCCCGTTCACATGGTTGATCATACTCTGGGTTCCACATGCATGTTTTAGCTGAAGGAAGAATACCTTAAACCTGGAGAGTTGAGACCCGTGTAATGGGTACCATGCAATATGACTTCAAATGGTCTTCATTTGCTCACCGAACCTCTCCAATCCTATCACTGCTGCGTTTATGCCCCTGTACACACGCTTGATTCTCTTTTGGAGACATAGCAATCCATAGGTTTTAAGATACTTACTAGTCAGGTACATTCTTAGGCGTTTAATATGGGGTGTTGAGTCCATTTCGTTGAGCAAGGAGTAGCTCTTGTCTATTCCATATTTGGCTTAAGGAACTTTATCTGTGCTCATTTCAATCTCTGGTTTTATGCAGCACCCCAACTCACCTTTACCCTTAAGCAAGCATAAGTTGGTTTTCTAAATTTGAGACCCTGTTCTGTTTTGGAATGCAGTTCCTGTGTAGCCAAGTTTACATTCCGTGTATTAGTGATATCTTATGATGTTTCTTTTTCTGTGTGACTTATTTCAGTTAGAATCATCATACCTGAATCCACTCATTGTGCTGCTAAGGGCCTGATGACACAGATTTCATTGCTGAGTGATATTGCTTTGTAAGTAAATACCACAACTTCTTTATCCATTTTTCACTTTCTGCGATGTTGAACTTGTACTGTAAACGAGGTTCTTGTAAACAGAGCCGTTCCAAACTTTGGGGTGGCTGTGTCTTTTTCATTTTAATTTCCCTAAGCTATAGGACCATAAGTGGAAGTGCCCTAGGTTCTGTTGCTTTGTTTTTTAGTTGTTTCAGGAAACACCATACACTTCTCCCAAGTGGTTGTTGGCAATTTACATCCCGCCCATCAGCATAACAAGGCTCCCAGTTCTCCATGGCCTGTCCTGCCTTTCTGGATTTTACACTTTTTTCAGATGGCCCTTTGGACCGGGGGGAAGTGAGACTTCATTGTAGTGCAGATTTCCTTTGCAAGCTTGCTTGGTTGGCCAAAAAGGGCGTATGCGTTTTTTCCTGAATATATTCAGGAAAAAACGCATACGCCCTTTTTGGCCAAGTGCATCATTGTGGACGTTCTGCCTCTTTTCCTATGCTTTCAATGCAATTCCAGTCTACCTCCTGAAATCGGTTTCCTGCAATTCTGCCCCGCTTTCAAGTCCTCTTGGCAGCCTTACTTCAGTCTATTTTTGGACGATAGCTGTCATTTATAACTCTGCAGGTTTGTGAATTACAGTGCCCCTGAGCTCCTTTCTTCAACTCGCTTTCTTGTGACCTGGCCGCAACACCGCAGGATGGCTTCAGGCCCTAATCTGGTTCCGGCCCGGCATGCTGAGCCTTTGGTTAATTCCTCTTCCTGGTGGGAAATGAGAGTTGAATTTGCCCGTCCAGAAACCTCCAGCTAGCCTCTCATTGGTTCTCGCTATTCCTGTTCATCTTCCGCAGAAATTGCAAACTGGGCCAAACAGGAGGTTAAAGGGACTGACTCTCCAAGTCGGGAGAGTGTTAGTAAAGCGTCTGGAATGTTGCACCCGAGTACCAGGGGAGGAAAACTGAGACATATTTGAACACGTCTCCCGTTCACATAGTTGATCATACTCTGGGTTCCACATGCATGTTTTAGCTGAAGGAAGAATACCTTAAACCTGGAGAGTTGAGACACGTGTAATGGGTACCATGCAATATGACTTCAAAGGGTCTTCATTTGCTCACCGAACCTCTCCAATCCTATCACTGCTGCGTTTATGCCCCTGTACACACGCTTGATTCTCTTTTGGAGACATAGCAATCCATAGGTTTTAAGATACTTACTAGTCAGGTACATTCTTAGGCGTTTAATATGGGGTTTTGAGTCCATTTCGTTGAGCAAGGAGTAGCTCTTGTCTATTCCATATTTGGCTTAAGGAACTTTATCTGTGCTCATTTCAATCTCTGGTTTTATGCAGCACCCCAACTCACCTTTCCCCTTAAGCAAGCATAAGTTGGTTTTCTAAATTTGAGACCCTGTTCTGTTTTGGAATGCAGTTCCTGTGTAGCCAAGTTTACATTCCGTGTATTAGTGATATCTTATGATGTTTCTTTTTCTGTGTGACTTATTTCAGTTAGAATCATAATACCTGAATCCACTCATTGTGCTGCTAAGGGCCTGATGACACAGATTTCATTGCTGAGTGATATTGCTTTGTAAGTAAATACCACAACTTCTTTATCCATTTTTCACTTTCTGCGATGTTGAACTTGTACTGTAAACGAAGTTCTTGTAAACAGAGCCGTTCCAAACTTTGGGGTGGCTGTGTCTTTTTCATTTTAATTTCCCTAAGCTATAGGACCATAAGTGGAAGTGCCCTAGGTTCTGTTGCTTTGTTTTTTAGTTGTTTCAGGAAACACCATACACTTCTCCCAAGTGGTTCTTGGCAATTTTCATCCCGCCCATCAGCATAACAAGGCTCCCAGTTCTCCATGGCCTGTCCTGCCTTTCTGGATTTTACACTTTTTTCAGATGGCCCTTTTGACCGGGGGGAAGTGAGACTTCATTGTAGTGCAGATTTCCTTTGCAAGCTTGCTTGGTTGGCCAAAAAGGGCGTATGCGTTTTTTCCTGAATATATTCAGGAAAAAACGCATACGCCCTTTTTGGCCAAGTGCATCATTGTGGACGTTCTGCCTCTTTTCCTATGCTTTCAATGCAATTCCAGTCTACCTCCTGAAATCGGTTTCCTGCAATTCTGCCCCGCTTTCAAGTCCTCTTGGCAGCCTTACTTCAGTCTGTTTTTGGACGATAGCTGTCATTTATAACTCTGCAGGTTTGTGAATTACAGTGCCCCTGAGCTCCTTTCTTCAACTCGCTTTCTTTTGAGCTGGCCGCAACACCGCAGGATGGCTTCAGGCCCTAATCTGGTTCCGGCCCGGCATGCTGAGCCTTTGGTTAATTCCTCTTCCTGGTGGGAAATGAGAGTTGAATTTGCCCGTCCAGAAACCTCCAGCTAGCCTCTCATTGGTTCTCGCTATTCCTGTTCATCTTCCGCAGAAATTGCAAACTGGGCCAAACAGGAGGTTAAAGGGACTGACTCTCCAAGTCGGGAGAGTGTTAGTAAAGCGTCTGGAATGTTGCACCCGAGTACCAGGGGAGGAAAACTGAGACATATTTGAACACGTCTCCCGTTCACATAGTTGATCATACTCTGGGTTCCACATGCATGTTTTAGCTGAAGGAAGAATACCTTAAACCTGGAGAGTTGAGACACGTGTAATGGGTACCATGCAATATGACTTCAAAGGGTCTTCATTTGCTCACCGAACCTCTCCAATCCTATCACTGCTGCGTTTATGCCCCTGTACACACGCTTGATTCTCTTTTGGAGACATAGCAATCCATAGGTTTTAAGATACTTACTAGTCAGGTACATTCTTAGGCGTTTAATATGGGGTTTTGAGTCCATTTCGTTGAGCAAGGAGTAGCTCTTGTCTATTCCATATTTGGCTTAAGGAACTTTATCTGTGCTCATTTCAATCTCTGGTTTTATGCAGCACCCCAACTCACCTTTCCCCTTAAGCAAGCATAAGTTGGTTTTCTAAATTTGAGACCCTGTTCTGTTTTGGAATGCAGTTCCTGTGTAGCCAAGTTTACATTCCGTGTATTAGTGATATCTTATGATGTTTCTTTTTCTGTGTGACTTATTTCAGTTAGAATCATAATACCTGAATCCACTCATTGTGCTGCTAAGGGCCTGATGACACAGATTTCATTGCTGAGTGATATTGCTTTGTAAGTAAATACCACAACTTCTTTATCCATTTTTCACTTTCTGCGATGTTGAACTTGTACTGTAAACGAAGTTCTTGTAAACAGAGCCGTTCCAAACTTTGGGGTGGCTGTGTCTTTTTCATTTTAATTTCCCTAAGCTATAGGACCATAAGTGGAAGTGCCCTAGGTTCTGTTGCTTTGTTTTTTAGTTGTTTCAGGAAACACCATACACTTCTCCCAAGTGGTTCTTGGCAATTTTCATCCCGCCCATCAGCATAACAAGGCTCCCAGTTCTCCATGGCCTGTCCTGCCTTTCTGGATTTTACACTTTTTTCAGATGGCCCTTTTGACCGGGGGGAAGTGAGACTTCATTGTAGTGCAGATTTCCTTTGCAAGCTTGCTTGGTTGGCCAAAAAGGGCGTATGCGTTTTTTCCTGAATATATTCAGGAAAAAACGCATACGCCCTTTTTGGCCAAGTGCATCATTGTGGACGTTCTGCCTCTTTTCCTATGCTTTCAATGCAATTCCAGTCTACCTCCTGAAATCGGTTTCCTGCAATTCTGCCCCGCTTTCAAGTCCTCTTGGCAGCCTTACTTCAGTCTGTTTTTGGACGATAGCTGTCATTTATAACTCTGCAGGTTTGTGAATTACAGTGCCCCTGAGCTCCTTTCTTCAACTCGCTTTCTTTTGAGCTGGCCGCAACACCGCAGGATGGCTTCAGGCCCTAATCTGGTTCCGGTACGGCATGCTGAGCCTTTGGTTAATTCCTCTTCCTGGTGGGAAATGAGAGTTAAATTTGCCCGTCCAGACACCTCCAGCTAGCCTCTCATTGGTTCTCGCTATTCCTGTTCATCTTCCGCAGAAATTGCAAACTGGGCCAAACAGGAGGTTAAAGGGACTGACTCTCCAAGTCGGGAGAGTGTTAGTAAAGCATCTGGAATGTTGCACCCGAGTACCAGGGGAGGAAAACTGAGACATATTTGAATACATCTCCCGTTCACATGGTTGTTCATACTCTGGGTTCCACATGCATGTTTTAGCTGAAGGAAGAATACCTTAAACCTGGAGAGTTGAGACCCGTGTAATGGGTACCATGCAATATGACTTCAAAGGGTCTTCATTTGCTCACCGAACCTCTCCAATCCTATCACTGCTGCGTTTATGCCCCTGTACACACGCTTGATTCTCTTTTGGAGACATAGCAATCCATAGGTTTTAAGATACTTACTAGTCAGATGCATTCTTAGGCGTTTAATATGGGGTTTTGAGTCCATTTCGTTGAGCAAGGAGTAGCTCTTGTCTATTCCATATTTGGCTTAAGGAACTTTATCTGTGCTCATTTCAATCTCTGGTTTTATGCAGCACCCCAACTCACCTTTCCCCTTAAGCAAGCATAAGTTGGTTTTCTAAATTTGAGACCCTGTTCTGTTTTGGAATGCAGTTCCTGTGTAGCCAAGTTTACATTCCGTGTATTAGTGATATCTTATGATGTTTCTTTTTCTGTGTGACTTATTTCAGTTAGAATCATCGTACCTGAATCCACTCATTATGCTGCTACGGACCTGATGACATAGATTTCATTGCTGAGTGATACTGCATTGTACGTAAGTACCACAAGTTCTTTATCCATTTTTCACTTTCTGTGATATTGAACTTGTACGGTAAACGAGGTTCTTGTAAACGGAGGCGTCCCAAACTTTGGGGTGGCTGTGTCTTTTTGATTTTAATTTCCCTAAGCTATAGGACCATAAGTGGAAGTGCCCTAGGTTCTGTTGCTTTGTTTTTTAGATGTTTCAGGAAACACCATACACTTCTCCGGAGTGGTTGTTGGCAATTTACATCCCGCCCATCAGCATAACAAGGCTCCCAGTTCTCCATGGCCTGTCCTGACTTTCTGGATTTTACACTTTTTTCAGATGGCCCTTTTGACCGGGGGGAAGTGAGACTTCATTGTAGTGCAGATTTCCTTTGCAAGCTTGCTTGGTTGGCCAAAAAGGGCGTATGCGTTTTTTCCTGAATATATTCAGGAAAAAACGCATACGCCCTT
This sequence comes from Delphinus delphis, assembly GCF_949987515.2. Classification (NCBI taxonomy): domain Eukaryota; kingdom Metazoa; phylum Chordata; class Mammalia; order Artiodactyla; family Delphinidae; genus Delphinus; species Delphinus delphis. Next base: position 244,012 of record NW_027192665.1, on the reverse strand, counting down.
TTTGGCCAAGTGCATCATTGTGGACGTTCTGCCTCTTTTCCTATGCTTTCAATGCAATTCCAGTCTACCTCCTGAAATCGGTTTCCTGCAATTCTGCCCCGCTTTCAAGTCCTCTTGGCAGCCTTACTTCAGTCTATTTTTGGACGATAGCTGTCATTTATAACTCTGCAGGTTTGTGAATTACAGTGCCCCTGAGCTCCTTTCTTCAACTCGCTTTCTTGTGAGCTGGCCGCAACACCGCAGGATGGCTTCAGGCCCTAATCTGGTTCCGGCCCGGCATGCTGAGCCTTTGGTTAATTCCTCTTCCTGGTGGGAAATGAGAGTTGAATTTGCCCGTCCAGAAACCTCCAGCTAGCCTCTCATTGGTTCTCGCTATTCCTGTTCATCTTCCGCAGAAATTGCAAACTGGGCCAAACAGGATGTTAAAGGGACTGACTCTCCAAGTCGGGAGAGTGTTAGTAAAGCGTCTGGAATGTTGCACCCGAGTACCAGGGGAGGAAAACTGAGACATATTTGAACACGTCTCCCGTTCACATGGTTGATCATACTCTGGGTTCCACATGCATGTTTTAGCTGAAGGAAGAATACCTTAAACCTGGAGAGTTGAGACACGTGTAATGGGTACCATGCAATATGACTTCAAAGGGTCTTCATTTGCTCACCGAACCTCTCCAATCCTATCACTGCTGCGTTTATGCCCCTGTACACACGCTTGATTCTCTTTTGGAGACATAGCAATCCATAGGTTTTAAGATACTTACTAGTCAGGTACATTCTTAGGCGTTTAATATGGGGTTTTGAGTCCATTTCGTTGAACAAGGAGTAGCTCTTGTCTATTCCATATTTGGCTTAAGGAACTTTATCTGTGCTCATTTTAATCTCTGGTTTTATGCAGCACCCCAACTCACCTTTCCCCTTAAGCAAGCATAAGTTGGTTTTCTAAATTTGAGACCCTGTTCTGTTTTGGAATGCAGTTCCTGTGTAGCCAAGTTTACATTCCGTGTATTAGTGATATCTTATGATGTTTCTTTTTCTGTGTGACTTATTTCAGTTAGAATCATCATACCTGAATCCACTCATTGTGCTGCTAAGGGCCTGATGACACAGATTTCATTGCTGAGTGATATTGCTTTGTAAGTAAATACCACAACTTCTTTATCCATTTTTCACTTTCTGCGATGTTGAACTTGTACTGTAAACGAGGTTCTTGTAAACAGAGCCGTTCCAAACTTTGGGGTGGCTGTGTCTTTTTCATTTTAATTTCCCTAAGCTATAGGACCATAAGTGGAAGTGCCCTAGGTTCTGTTGCTTTGTTTTTTAGTTGTTTCAGGAAACACCATACACTTCTCCCAAGTGGTTCTTGGCAATTTTCATCCCGCCCATCAGCATAACAAGGCTCCCAGTTCTCCATGGCCTGTCCTGCCTTTCTGGATTTTACACTTTTTTCAGATGGCCCTTTTGACCGGGGGGAAGTGAGACTTCATTGTAGTGCAGATTTCCTTTGCAAGCTTGCTTGGTTGGCCAAAAAGGGCGTATGCGTTTTTTCCTGAATATATTCAGGAAAAAACACATACGCCCTTTTTGGCCAAGTGCATCATTGTGGACGTTCTGCCTCTTTTCCTATGCTTTCAATGCAATTCCAGTCTACCTCCTGAAATCGGTTTCCTGCAATTCTGCCCCGCTTTCAAGTCCTCTTGGCAGCCTTACTTCAGTCTATTTTTGGACGATAGCTGTCATTTATAACTCTGCAGGTTTGTGAATTACAGTGCCCCTGAGCTCCTTTCTTCAACTCGCTTTCTTGTGACCTGGCCGCAACACCGCAGGATGGCTTCAGGCCCTAATCTGGTTCCGGCCCGGCATGCTGAGCCTTTGGTTAATTCCTCTTCCTGGTGGGAAATGAGCGTTAAATTTGCCCTTCCAGACACCTCCAGCTAGCCTCTCATTGGTTCTCGCTATTCCTGTTCATCTTCCGCAGAAATTGCAAACTGGGCCAAACAGGAGGTTAAAGGCGCTGACTCTCCAATTTGGGAGAGTGTCAGTAAAGCATCTGGAATGTTGCACCCGAGTACCAGGGGAGGAAAACTGAGACATATTTGAATACATCTCCCGTTCACATGGTTGTTGATACTCTGGGTTCCACATGCATGTTTTAGCTGAAGGAAGAATACCTTAAACCTGGAGAGTTGAGACCCGTGTAATGGGTACCATGCAATATGACTTCAAAGGGTCTTCATTTGCTCACCGAACCTCTCCAATCCTATCACTGCTGCGTTTATGCCCCTGTACACACGCTTGATTCTCTTTTGGAGACATAGCAATCCATAGGTTTTAAGATACTTACTAGTCAGATGCATTCTTAGGCGTTTAATATGGGGTTTTGAGTCCATTTCGTTGAGCAAGGAGTAGCTCTTGTCTATTCCATATTTGGCTTAAGGAACTTTATCTGTGCTCATTTCAATCTCTGGTTTTATGCAGCACCCCAACTCACCTTTCCCCTTAAGCAAGCATAAGTTGGTTTTCTAAATTTGAGACCCTGTTCTGTTTTGGAATGCAGTTCCTGTGTAGCCAAGTTTACATTCCGTGTATTAGTGATATCTTATGATGTTTCTTTTTCTGTGTGACTTATTTCAGTTAGAATCATCGTACCTGAATCCACTCATTATGCTGCTACGGACCTGATGACATAGATTTCATTGCTGAGTGATACTGCATTGTACGTAAGTACCACAAGTTCTTTATCCATTTTTCACTTTCTGTGATATTGAACTTGTACGGTAAACGAGGTTCTTGTAAACGGAGGCGTCCCAAACTTTGGGGTGGCTGTGTCTTTTTGATTTTAATTTCCCTAAGCTATAGGACCATAAGTGGAAGTGCCCTAGGTTCTGTTGCTTTGTTTTTTAGATGTTTCAGGAAACACCATACACTTCTCCGGAGTGGTTGTTGGCAATTTACATCCCGCCCATCAGCATAACAAGGCTCCCAGTTCTCCATGGCCTGTTCTGACTTTCTGGATTTTACACTTTTTTCAGATGGCCCTTTTGACCGGGGGGAAGTGAGACTTCATTGTAGTGCAGATTTCCTTTGCAAGCTTGCTTGGTTGGCCAAAAAGGGCGTATGCGTTTTTTCCTGAATATATTCAGGAAAAAACGCATACGCCCTTTTTGGCCAAGTGCATCATTGTGGACGTTCTGCCTCTTTTCCTATGCTTTCAATGCAATTCCAGTCTACCTCCTGAAATCGGTTTCCTGCAATTCTGCCCCGCTTTCAAGTCCTCTTGGCAGCCTTACTTCAGTCTATTTTTGGACGATAGCTGTCATTTATAACTCTGCAGGTTTGTGAATTACAGTGCCCCTGAGCTCCTTTCTTCAACTCGCTTTCTTGTGAGCTGGCCGCAACACCGCAGGATGGCTTCAGGCCCTAATCTGGTTCCGGCCCGGCATGCTGAGCCTTTGGTTAATTCCTCTTCCTGGTGGGAAATGAGAGTTGAATTTGCCCGTCCAGAAACCTCCAGCTAGCCACTCATTGGTTCTCGCTATTCCTGTTCATCTTCCGCAGAAATTGCAAACTGGGCCAAACAGGAGGTTAAAGGGACTGACTCTCCAAGTCGGGAGAGTGTTAGTAAAGCGTCTGGAATGTTGCACCCGAGTACCAGGGGAGGAAAACTGAGACATATTTGAACACGTCTCCCGTTCACATGGTTGATCATACTCTGGGTTCCACATGCATGTTTTAGCTGAAGGAAGAATACCTTAAACCTGGAGAGTTGAGACACGTGTAATGGGTACCATGCAATATGACTTCAAAGGGTCTTCATTTGCTCACCGAACCTCTCCAATCCTATCACTGCTGCGTTTATGCCCCTGTACACACGCTTGATTCTCTTTTGGAGACATAGCAATCCATAGGTTTTAAGATACTTACTAGTCAGGTACATTCTTAGGCGTTTAATATGGGGTTTTGAGTCCATTTCGTTGAGCAAGGAGTAGCTCTTGTCTATTCCATATTTGGCTTAAGGAACTTTATCTGTGCTCATTTCAATCTCTGGTTTTATGCAGCACCCCAACTCACCTTTCCCCTTAAGCAAGCATAAGTTGGTTTTCTAAATTTGAGACCCTGTTCTGTTTTGGAATGCAGTTCCTGTGTAGCCAAGTTTACATTCCGTGTATTAGTGATATCTTATGATGTTTCTTTTTCTGTGTGACTTATTTCAGTTAGAATCATCATACCTGAATCCACTCATTGTGCTGCTAAGGGCCTGATGACACAGATTTCATTGCTGAGTGATATTGCTTTGTAAGTAAATACCACAACTTCTTTATCCATTTTTCACTTTCTGCGATGTTGAACTTGTACTGTAAACGAGGTTCTTGTAAACAGAGCCGTTCCAAACTTTGGGGTGGCTGTGTCTTTTTCATTTTAATTTCCCTAAGCTTTAGGACCATAAGTGGAAGTGCCCTAGGTTCTGTTGCTTTGTTTTTTAGATGTTTCAGGAAACACCATACACTTCTTCGGAGTGGTTCTTGGCAATTTACATCCCGACCATCAGCATAACAAGGCTCCCAGTTCTCCATGGCCTGTCCTGCCTTTCTGGATTTTACACTTTTTTCAGATGGCCCTTTTGACCGGGGGGAAGTGAGACTTCATTGTAGTGCAGATTTCCTTTGCAAGCTTGCTTGGTTGGCCAAAAAGGGCGTATGCGTTTTTTCCTGAATATATTCAGGAAAAAACGCATACGCCCTTTTTGGCCAAGTGCATCATTGTGGACGTTCTGCCTCTTTTCCTATGCTTTCAATGCAATTCCAGTCTACCTCCTGAAATCGGTTTCCTGCAATTCTGCCCCGCTTTCAAGTCCTCTTGGCAGCCTTACTTCAGTCTATTTTTGGACGATAGCTGTCATTTATAACTCTGCAGGTTTGTGAATTACAGTGCCCCTGAGCTCCTTTCTTCAACTCGCTTTCTTGTGAGCTGGCCGCAACACCGCAGGATGGCTTCAGGCCCTAATCTGGTTCCGGCCCGGCATGCTGAGCCTTTGGTTAATTCCTCTTCCTGGTGGGAAATGAGAGTTGAATTTGCCCATCCAGACACCTCCAGGTAGCCTCTCATTGGTTCTCGCTATTCCTGTTCATCTTCCGCAGAAATTGCAAACTGGGCCAAACAGGAGGTTAAAGGGACTGACTCTCCAAGTCGGGAGAGTGTTAGTAAAGCGTCTGGAATGTTGCACCCGAGTACCAGGGGAGGAAAACTGAGACATATTTGAACACGTCTCCCGTTCACATGGTTGATCATACTCTGGGTTCCACATGCATGTTTTAGCTGAAGGAAGAATACCTTAAACCTGGAGAGTTGAGACCCGTGTAATGGGTACCATGCAATATGACTTCAAAGGGTCTTCATTTGCTCACCGAACCTCTCCAATCCTATCACTGCTGCGTTTATGCCCCTGTACACACGCTTGATTCTCTTTTGGAGACATAGCAATCCATAGGTTTTAAGATACTTACTAGTCAGGTACATTCTTAGGCGTTTAATATGGGGTTTTGAGTCCATTTCGTTGAGCAAGGAGTAGCTCTTGTCTATTCCATATTTGGCTTAAGGAACTTTATCTGTGCTCATTTCGATCTCTGGTTTTATGCAGCACCCCAACTCACCTTTCCCCTTAAGCAAGCATAAGTTGGTTTTCTAAATTTGAGACCCTGTTCTGTTTTGGAATGCAGTTCCTGTGTAGCCAAGTTTTCATTCCGTGTATTAGTGATATCTTATGATGTTTCTTTTTCTGTGTGACTTATTTCAGTTAGAATCATCGTACCTGAATCCACTCATTATGCTGCTACGGACCTGATGACATAGATTTCATTGCTGAGTGATACTGCATTGTACGTAAGTACCACAAGTTCTTTATCCATTTTTCACTTTCTGTGATATTGAACTTGTACGGTAAACGAGGTTCTTGTAAACAGAGGCGTCCCAAACTTTGGGGTGGCTGTGTCGTTTTGATTTTAATTTCCCTAAGCTATAGGACCATAAGTGGAAGTGCCCTAGGTTCTGTTGCTTTGTTTTTTAGATGTTTCAGGAAACACCATACACTTCTCCGGAGTGGTTGTTGGCAATTTACATCCCGCCCATCAGCATAACAAGGTTCCCAGTTCTCCATGGCCTGTCCTGCCTTTCTGGATTTTACACTTTTTTCAGATGGCCCTTTTGACCGGGGGGAAGTGAGACTTCATTGTAGTGCAGATTTCCTTTGCAAGCTTGCTTGGTTGGCCAAAAAGGGCGTATGCGTTTTTTCCTGAATATATTCAGGAAAAAACGCATACGCCCTTTTTGGCCAAGTGCATCATTGTGGACGTTCTGCCTCTTTTCCTATGCTTTCAATGCAATTCCAGTCTACCTCCTGAAATCGGTTTCCTGCAATTCTGCCCCGCTTTCAAGTCCTCTTGGCAGCCTTACTTCAGTCTATTTTTGGACGATAGCTGTCATTTATAACTCTGCAGGTTTGTGAATTACAGTGCCCCTGAGCTCCTTTCTTCAACTCGCTTTCTTGTGAGCTGGCCGCAACACCGCAGGATGGCTTCAGGCCCTTATCTGGTTCCGGCCCGGCATGCTGAGCCTTTGGTTAATTCCTCTTCCTGGTGGGAAATGAGAGTTGAATTTGCCCATCCAGACACCTCCAGGTAGCCTCTCATTGGTTCTCGCTATTCCTGTTCATCTTCCGCAGAAATTCCAAACTGGGCCAAACAGGAGGTTAAAGGGACTGACTCTCCAAGTCGGGAGAGTGTTAGTAAAGCGTCTGGAATGTTGCACCCGAGTACCAGGGGAGGAAAACTGAGACATATTTGAACACGTCTCCCGTTCACATGGTTGATCATACTCTGGGTTCCACATGCATGTTTTAGCTGAAGGAAGAATACCTTAAACCTGGAGAGTTGAGACCCGTGTAATGGGTACCATGCAATATGACTTCAAAGGGTCTTCATTTGCTCACCGAACCTCTCCAATCCTATCACTGCTGCGTTTATGCCCCTGTACACACGCTTGATTCTCTTTTGGAGACATAGCAATCCATAGGTTTTAAGATACTTACTAGTCAGGTACATTCTTAGGCGTTTAATATGGGGTGTTGAGTCCATTTCGTTGAGCAAGGAGTAGCTCTTGTCTATTCCATATTTGGCTTAAGGAACTTTATCTGTGCTCATTTCAATCTCTGGTTTTATGCAGCACCCCAACTCACCTTTCCCCTTAAGCAAGCATAAGTTGGTTTTCTAAATTTGAGACCCTGTTCTGTTTTGGAATGCAGTTCCTGTGTAGCCAAGTTTACATTCCGTGTATTAGTGATATCTTATGATGTTTCTTTTTCTGTGTGACTTATTTCAGTTAGAATCATCATACCTGAATCCACTCATTGTGCTGCTAAGGGCCTGATGACACAGATTTCATTGCTGAGTGATATTGCTTTGTAAGTAAATACCACAACTTCTTTATCCATTTTTCACTTTCTGCGATGTTGAACTTGTACTGTAAACGAGGTTCTTGTAAACAGAGCCGTTCCAAACTTTGGGGTGGCTGTGTCTTTTTCATTTTAATTTCCCTAAGCTATAGGACCATAAGTGGAAGTGCCCTAGGTTCTGTTGCTTTGTTTTTTAGTTGTTTCAGGAAACACCATACACTTCTCCCAAGTGGTTCTTGGCAATTTTCATCCCGCCCATCAGCATAACAAGGCTCCCAGTTCTCCATGGCCTGTCCTGCCTTTCTGGATTTTACACTTTTTTCAGATGGCCCTTTTGACCGGGGGGAAGTGAGACTTCATTGTAGTGCAGATTTCCTTTGCAAGCTTGCTTGGTTGGCCAAAAAGGGCGTATGCGTTTTTTCCTGAATATATTCAGGAAAAAACGCATACGCCCTTTTTGGCCAAGTGCATCATTGTGGACGTTCTGCCTCTTTTCCTATGCTTTCAATGCAATTCCAGTCTACCTCCTGAAATCGGTTTCCTGCAATTCTGCCCCGCTTTCAAGTCCTCTTGGCAGCCTTACTTCAGTCTATTTTTGGACGATAGCTGTCATTTATAACTCTGCAGGTTTGTGAATTACAGTGCCCCTGAGCTCCTTTCTTCAACTCGCTTTCTTGTGACCTGGCCGCAACACCGCAGGATGGCTTCAGGCCCTAATCTGGTTCCGGCCCGGCATGCTGAGCCTTTGGTTAATTCCTCTTCCTGGTGGGAAATGAGAGTTAAATTTGCCCGTCCAGACACCTCCAGCTAGCCTCTCATTGGTTCTCGCTATTCCTGTTCATCTTCCGCAGAAATTGCAAACTGGGCCAAACAGGAGGTTAAAGGGACTGACTCTCCAAGTGGGGAGAGTGTTAGTAAAGCGTCTGGAATGTTGCACCCGAGTACCAGGGGAGGAAAACTGAGACATATTTGAACACGTCTCCCGTTCACATGGTTGATCATACTCTGGGTTCCACATGCATGTTTTAGCTGAAGGAAGAATACCTTAAACCTGGAGAGTTGAGACCCGTGTAATGGGTACCATGCAATATGACTTCAAAGGGTCTTCATTTGCTCACCGAACCTCTCCAATCCTATCACTGCTGCGTTTATGCCCCTGTACACACGCTTGATTCTCTTTTGGAGACATAGCAATCCATAGGTTTTAAGATACTTACTAGTCAGGTACATTCTTAGGCCTTTAATATGGGGTGTTGAGTCCATTTTCTTGAGCAAGGAGTAGCTCTTGTCTATTCCATATTTGGCTTAAGGAACTTTATCTGTGCTCATTTCAATCTCTGGTTTTATGCAGCACCCCAACTCACCTTTACCCTTAAGCAAGCGTAAGTTGGTTTTCTAAATTTGAGACCCTGTTCTGTTCTGGAATTCAGTTCCTGTGTAGCCAAGTTTACATTCCGTGTATTATTGATATCTTATGATGTTTCTTTTTCTTTGTGACTTATTTCAGTTACAATCATCATACCTGAATCCACTCATTGTGCTGCTAAGGGCCTGATGACATAGATTTCATTGCTGAGTGATATTGCTTTGTAAGTAAATACCACAACTTCTTTATCCATTTTTCACTTTCTGCGATGTTGAACTTGTACTGTAAACGAGGTTCTTGTAAACAGAGGTGTCCCAAACTTTGGGGTGGCTGTGTCTTTTTGATTTTAATTTCCCTAAGCTATAGGACCATAAGTGGAAGTGCCCTAGGCTCTGTTGCTTTGTTTTTTAGATGTTTCAGGAAACACCATACACTTCTCCCCAGTGTCTGTTGGCAATTTACATCCCGCCCATCAGCATAACAAGGCTCCCAGTTCTCCATGGCCTGTCCTGCCTTTCTGGATTTTACACTTTTTTCAGATGGCCCTTTTGACCGGGGGGAAGTGAGACTTCATTGTAGTGCAGATTTCCTTTGCAAGCTTGCTTGGTTGGCCAAAAAGGGCGTATGCGTTTTTTCCTGAATATATTCAGGAAAAAACGCATACGCCCTTTTTGGCCAAGTGCATCATTGTGGACGTTCTGCCTCTTTTCCTATGCTTTCAATGCAATTCCAGTCTACCTCCTGAAATCGGTTTCCTGCAATTCTGCCCCGCTTTCAAGTCCTCTTGGCAGCCTTACTTCAGTCTATTTTTGGACGATAGCTGTCATTTATAACTCTGCAGGTTTGTGAATTACAGTGCCCCTGAGCTCCTTTCTTCAACTCGCTTTCTTTTGAGCTGGCCACAACACCACAGGATGGCTTCAGGCCCTAATCTGGTTCCGGCACGGCACGCTGAGCCTTTGGTTATTTCCTCTTCCTGGTGGGAAATGAGAGTTAAATTTGCCCGTCCAGACACCTCCAGCTAGTCTCTCATTGGTTCTCCCTATTCCTGTTCATCTTCCGCAGAAATTGCAAACTGGGCCAAACAGGAGGTTAAAGGCGCTGACTCTCCAATTTGGGAGAGTGTTAGTAAAGCGTCTGGAATGTTGCACCCGAGTACCAGGGGAGGAAAACTGAGACATATTTGAACACGTCTCCCGGTCACATGGTTGATCATACTCTGGGTTCTACATGCATGTTTTACCTGAAGCAAGAATACCTTAAACCTGGAGAGTTGAGACCCGTGGAATGGGTACCATGCAATATGACTTCAAAGGGTCTTCATTTGCTCACCGAACCTCTCCAATCCTATCACTGCTGTGTTTATGCCCCTGTGCACTGGATTCATTCTCTTTCGGAGACATAGCAATCCATAGGTTTTAAGATACTTACTAGTCAGGTACATTCTTAGGCGTTTAATATGGGGTGTTGAGTCCATTTCGTTGAGCAAGGAGTAGCTCTTGTCTATTCCATATTTGGCTTAAGGAACTTTATCTGTGCTCATTTCAATCTCTGGTTTTATGCAGCACCCCAACTCACCTTTCCCCTTAAGCAAGCATAAGTTGGTTTTCTGAATTTGAGACCCTGTTCTGTTCTGTAATTCAGTTCCTGTGTAGCCAAGTTTACATTCCGTGTATTACTGATATCTTATGATGTTTCTTTTTCTGTGTGACTTATCTCAGTTAGAATCATCGTACCTGAATCCACTCATTATGCTGCTACGGGCCTGATGACATAGATTTCATTGCTGAGTGATACTGCATTGTACGTAAGTACCACAAGTTCTTTATCCATTTTTCACTTTCTGTGATATTGAACTTGTACGGTAAACGAGGTTCTTGTAAACAGAGGCGTCCCAAACTTTGGGGTGGCTGTGTCTTTTTGATTTTAATTTCCCTAAGCTATAGGACCATAAACGGAAGTGCCCTAGGCTCTGTTGCTTTGTTTTTTAGATGTTTCAGGAAACACCATACACTTCTTCGGAGTGGTTCTTGGCAATTTACATCCCGCCCATCAGCATAACAAGGCTCCCAGTTCTCCATGGCCTGTCCTGCCTTTCTGGATTTTACACTTTTTTCAGATGGCCCTTTTGACCGGGGGGAAGTGAGACTTCATTGTAGTGCAGATTTCCTTTGCAAGTTTGCTTGGTTGGCCAAAAAGGGCGTATGCGTTTTTTCCTGAATATATTCAGGAAAAAACGCATACGCCCTTTTTGGCCAAGTGCATCATTGTGGACGTTCTGCCTCTTTTCCTATGCTTTCAATGCAATTCCAGTCTACCTCCTGAAATCGGTTTCCTGCAATTCTGCCCCGCTTTCAAGTCCTCTTGGCAGCCTTACTTCAGTATATATTTGGACGATAGCTGTCATTTATAACTCTGCAGGTTTGTGAATTACAGTGCCCCTGAGCTCCTTTCTTCAACTCGCTTTCTTTTGAGCTGGCCGCAACACCGCAGGATGGCTTCAGGCCCTAATCTGGTTCCGGCAGGGCACGCTGAGCCTTTGGTTATTTCCTCTTCCTGGTGGGAAATGAGAGTTAAATTTGCCCGTCCAGACACCTCCAGCTAGCCTCTCATTGCTTCTCGCTATTCCTGTTCATCTTCCACAGAAATTGCAAACTGTGCCAAACAGGAGGTTAAAGGTGCTGACTTTCCAAGTGGGGAGAGTGTTAGTAAAGCGTCTGGAATGTTGCACCCGAGTACCAAGGTACGAAAACTGAGACATATTTGAACACGTCTCCCGTTCACATGGTTGATCATACTTGGGTTCCACATGCATGTTTTAGCTGAAGGAAGAATACCTAAAACCTGGGTAGTTGAAACCCGTGGAATGGGTACCATGCAATATGACTTCAAAGGGTCTTCATTTGCTCACCGAACCTCTCCAATCCTATCACTGCTGCGTTTATGCCCCTGTACACATGCTTGATTCTCTTTCGGAGACATAGCAATCCATAGGTTTTAAGATACTTACTAGTCAGGTACATTCTTAGGCGTTTAATATGCGGTGTTGAGTCCATTTCGTTGAGCAAGGAGTAGCTCTTGTCTATTTCATATTTGGCTTAAGGAAATTTATCTGTGCTCATTTCAATCTCTGGTTTTATGCAGCACCCCAACTCACCTTTCCACTTAAGCAAGCATAAGTTGGTTTTCTAAATTTGAGACCCTGTTCTGTTCTGTAATTCAGTTCCTGTGTAGCCAAGTTTACATTCCGTGTATTACTGATATCTTATGATGTTTCTTTTTCTGTGTGACTTATTTCAGTTAGAATCATCATACCTGAATCCACTCATTGTGCTGCTAAGGGCCTGATGACACAGATTTCATTGCTGAGTGATATTGCTTTGTAAGTAAATACCACAACTTCTTTATCCATTTTTCACTTTCTGCGATGTTGAACTTGTACTGTAAACGAGGTTCTTGTAAACAGAGCCATTCCAAACTTTGGGGTGGCTGTGTCTTTTTGATTTTAAATTCCCTAAGCTATAGGACCATAAGTGGAAGTGCCCTAGGCTCTGTTGCTTTGTTTTTTAGATGTTTCAGGAAACACCATACACTTCTCCCGAGTGGTTGTTGGCAATTGACATCCCGCCCATCAGCATAACAAGGCTCCCAGTTCTCCATGGCCTGTCCTGCCTTTCTGGATTTTACACTTTTTTCAGATGGCCCTTTTGACCGGGGGGAAGTGAGACTTCATTGTAGTGCAGATTTCCTTTGCAAGCTTGCTTGGTTGGCCAAAAAGGGCGTATGCGTTTTTTCCTGAATATATTCAGGAAAAAACGCATATGCCCTTTTTGGCCAAGTGCATCATTGTGGACGTTCTGCCTCTTTTCCTATGCTTTCAATGCAATTCCAGTCTACCTCCTGAAATCGGTTTCCTGCAATTCTGCCCCACTTTCAAGTCCTCTTGGCAGCCTTACTTCAGTCTATTTTTGGACGATAGCTGTCATTTATAACTCTGCAGGTTTGTGAATTACAGTGCCCCTGAGCTCCTTTCTTCAACTCGCTTTCTTGTGAGCTGGCCGCAACACCGCAGGATGGCTTCAGGCCCTAATCTGGTTCCGGCCCGGCATGCTGAGCCTTTGGTTAATTCCTCTTCCTGGTGGGAAATGAGAGTTGAATTTGTCCATCCAGACACCTCCAGGTAGCCTCTCATTGGTTCTCGCTATTCCTGTTCATCTTCCGCAGAAATTGCAAACTGGGCCAAACAGGAGGTTAAAGGGACTGACTCTCCAAGTCGGGAGAGTGTTAGTAAAGCGTCTGGAATGTTGCACCCGAGTACCAGGGGAGGAAAACTGAGACATATTTGAACACGTCTCCCGTTCACATGGTTGATCATACTCTGGGTTCCACATGCATGTTTTAGCTGAAGGAAGAATACCTTAAACCTGGAGAGTTGAGACCCGTGTAATGGGTACCATGCAATATGACTTCAAAGGGTCTTCATTTGCTCACCGAACCTCTCCAATCCTATCACTGCTGCGTTTATGCCCCTGTACACACGCTTGATTCTCTTTTGGAGACATAGCAATCCATAGGTTTTAAGATACTTACTAGTCAGGTACATTCTTAGGCGTTTAATATGGGGTTTTGAGTCCATTTCGTTGAGCAAGGAGTAGCTCTTGTCTATTCCATATTTGGCTTAAGGAACTTTATCTGTGCTCATTTCAATCTCTGGTTTTATGCAGCACCCCAACTCACCTTTCCCCTTAAGCAAGCATAAGTTGGTTTTCTAAATTTGAGACCCTGTTCTGTTTTGGAATGCAGTTCCTGTGTAGCCAAGTTTACATTCCGTGTATTAGTGATATCTTATGATGTTTCTTTTTCTGTGTGACTTATTTCAGTTAGAATCATCATACCTGAATCCACTCATTGTGCTGCTAAGGGCCTGATGACACAGATTTCATTGCTGAGTGATATTGCTTTGTAAGTAAATACCACAACTTCTTTATCCATTTTTCACTTTCTGCGATGTTGAACTTGTACTGTAAACGAGGTTCTTGTAAACAGAGCCGTTCCAAACTTTGGGGTGGCTGTGTCTTTTTCATTTTAATTTCCCTAAGCTATAGGACCATAAGTGGAAGTGCCCTAGGTTCTGTTGCTTTGTTTTTTAGTTGTTTCAGGAAACACCATACACTTCTCCCAAGTGGTTCTTGGCAATTTTCATCCCACCCATCAGCATAACAAGGCTCCCAGTTCTCCATGGCCTGTCCTGCCTTTCTGGATTTTACACTTTTTTCAGATGGCTCTTTTGACCGGGGGGAAGAGACTTCATTGTAGTGCAGATTTCCTTTGCAAGCTTGCTTGGTTGGCCAAAAAGGGCGTATGCGTTTTTTCCTGAATATATTCAGGAAAAAACGCATACGCCCTTTTTGGCCAAGTGCATCATTGTGGACGTTCTGCCTCTTTTCCTATGCTTTCAATGCAATTCCAGTCTACCTCCTGAAATCGGTTTCCTGCAATTCTGCCCCGCTTTCAAGTCCTCTTGGCAGCCTTACTTCAGTCTATTTTTGGACGATAGCTGTCATTTATAACTCTGCAGGTTTGTGAATTACAGTGCCCCTGAGCTCCTTTCTTCAACTCGCTTTCTTGTGACCTGGCCGCAACACCGCAGGATGGCTTCAGGCCCTAATCTGGTTCTGGCACGGCACGCTGAGCCTTTGGTTATTTCCTCTTCCTGGTGGGAAATGAGAGTTAAATTTGCCCGTCCAGACACCTCCAGCTAGCCTCTCATTGGTTCTCGCTATTCCTGTTCATCTTCCGCAGAAATTGCAAACTGGGCCAAACAGGAGGTTAAAGGCGCTGACTCTCCAAGTTGGGAGAGTGTTAGTAAAGCATCTAGAATGTTGCACCCGAGTACCAGGGGAGGAAAACTGAGACATATTTGAACACGTCTCCCGATCACATGGTTGATCATACTCTGGGTTCCACATGCATGTTTTAGCTGAAGGAAGAATACCTAAAATCTGGGTAGTTGAAACCCGTGTAATGGGTACCATGCAATATGACTTCAAAGGGTCTTCATTTGCTCACTGAACCTCTCCAATCCTATCACTGCTGCATTTATGCCCCTGTACACATGCTTGATTCTCTTTCGGAGACATAGCAATCTATAGGTTTTAAGATACTTACTAGTCAGGTACATTCTTAGGCGTTTAATATGCGGTGTTGAGTCCATTTCATTGAGCAAGGAGTAGCTCTTGTCTATTCCATATTTGGCTTAAGAAACTTTATCTGTGCTCATTTCAATCTCTGGTTTTATGCAGCACCCCAACTCACCTTTCCCCTTCAGCAAGCATAAGTTGGTTTTCTAAATTTGAGACCCTGTTCTGTTCTGTAATTCAGTTCCTGTGTAGCCAAGTTTACATTCCGTGTATTACTGATATCTTATGATGTTTCTTTTTCTGTGTGACTTATTTCAGTTAGAATCATCATACCTGAATCCACTCATTGTGCTGCTAAGGGCCTGATGACACAGATTTCATTGCTGAGTGATATTGCTTTGTAAGTAAATACCACAACTTCTTTATCCATTTTTCACTTTCTGCGATGTTGAACTTGTACTGTAAACGAGGTTCTTGTAAACAGAGCCGTTCCAAACTTTGGGGTGGCTGTGTCTTTTTCATTTTAATTTCCCTAAGCTATAGGACCATAAACGGAAGTGCCCTAGGCTCTGTTGCTCTGTTTTTTAGATGTTTCAGGAAACACCATACACTTTTCCCGAGTGGTTGTTGGCAATTTACATCCCGCCCATCAGCATAACAAGGCTCCCAGATCTCCATGGCCTGTCCTGACTTTCTGGATTTTACACTTTTTTCAGATGGCCCTTTTGACCGGGGGGAAGTGAGACTTCATTGCAGTGCAGATTTCCTTTCAAGCTTGCTTGGTTGGCCAAAAAGGGCGTATGCGTTTTTTCCTGAATATATTCAGGAAAAAACGCATACGCCCTTTTTGGCCAAGTGCATCATTGTGGACGTTCTGCCTCTTTTCCTATGCTTTCAATGCAATTCCAGTCTACCTCCTGAAATCGGTTTCCTGCAATTCTGCCCCGCTTTCAAGTCCTCTTGGCAGCCTTACTTCAGTCTATTTTTGGACGATAGCTGTCATTTATTACTCTGCAGGTTTGTGAATTACAGTGCCCCTGAGCTCCTTTCTTCAACTCGCTTTCTTTTGAGCTGGCCGCAACACCGCAGGATGGCTTCAGGCCCTAATCTGGTTCCGGTACGGCACGCTGAGCCTTTGGTTATTTCCTCTTCCTGGTGGGAAATGAGAGTTAAATTTGCCCGTCCGGACACCTCCAGCTAGCCTCTCATTGCTTCTCGCTATTCCTGTTCATCTTCCGCAGAAATTGCAAACTGGGCCAAACAGGAGGTTAAAGGCGCTGACTCTCCAAGTGGGGAGAGTGTTAGTAAAGCGTCTGGAATGTTGCACCCGAGTACCAGGGGAGGAAAACTGAGACATATTTGAACACGTCTCCCATTCACATGGTTGATCATACTCTGGGTTCCACATGCATGTTTTAGCTGAAGGAAGAATACCTTAAACCTGGAGAGTTGAGACCCGTGGAATGGGTACCATGCAATATGACTTCAAAGGGTCTTCATTTGCTCACCGAATCTCTCCAATCCTATCACTGCTGCGTTTATGACCCTTGTACACACGCTTGATTCTCTTTTGGAGACATAGCAATCCATAGGTTTTAAGATACTTACTAGTCAGGTATATTCTTAGGCGTTTAATATGGGGTGTGGAGTCCATTTCGTTGAGCAAGGAGTAGCTCTTGTCTATTCCATATTTGGCTTAAGGAACTTTATCTGTGCTCATTTCAATCTCTGGTTTTATGCAGCACCCCAACTCACCTTTCGCCTTAAGCAAGCATAAGTTGGTTTTCTGAATTTGAGACCCTGTTCTGTTCTGTAATTCAGTTCCTGTGTAGCCAAGTTTACATTCCGTGTATTAGTGATATCTTATGATGTTTCTTTTTCTGTGTGACTTATTTCAGTTAGAATCATCGTACCTGAATCAACTCATTAAACTGTTACGGGCCTGATGACATAGATTTCATTGCTGAGTGATACTGCATTGTACGTAAGTACGACAAGTTCTTTATCCATTTTTCACTTTCTGTAATATTGAACTTGTACGGTAAACGAGGTTCTTGTAAACGGAGGCGTCCCAAACTTTGGGGTGGCTGTGTCTTTTTGATTTTAATTTCCCTAAGCTATAAGACCATAAACGGAAGTGCCCTAGGCTCTGTTGCTTTGTTTTTTAGATGTTTCAGGAAACACCATACACTTCTCCTGAGTGTCTGTTGGCAATTTACATCCCGCCCATCAGCATAACAAGGCTCCCAGTTCTCAATGGCCTGTTGCCTTTCTGGATTTTACACTTTTTTCAGATGGCCCTTTTGACCGGGGGGAAGTGAGACTTCATTGTAGTGCAGATTTCCTTTGCAAGCTTGCTTGGTTGGCCAAAAAGGGCGTATGCGTTTTTTCCTGAATATATTCAGGAAAAAACGCATACGCCCTTTTTGGCCAAGTGCATCATTGTGGACGTTCTGCCTCTTTTCCTATGCTTTCAATGCAATTCCAGTCTACCTCCTGAAATCGGTTTCCTGCAATTCTGCCCCACTTTCAAGTCCTCTTGGCAGCCTTACTTCAGTCTATTTTTGGACGATAGCTGTCATTTATAACTCTGCAGGTTTGTGAATTACAGTGCCCCTGAGCTCCTTTCTTCAACTCGCTTTCTTTTGAGCTGGCCGCAACACCGCAGGATGGCTTCAGGCCCTAATCTGGTTCCGGTACGGCATGCTGAGCCTTTGGTTATTTCCTCTTCCTGGTGGGAAATGAGAGTTAAATTTGCCCGTCCAGACACCTCCAGCTAGTCTCTCATTGGTTCTCGCTATTCCTGTTCATCTTCCGCAGAAATTGCAAACTGGGCCAAACAGGAGGTTACAGGGACTGACTCTCCAAGTCGGGAGAGTGTTAGTAAAGCATCTGGAATGTTGCACCCGAGTACCAGGGTACGAAAACTGAGACATATTTGAACACGTCTCCCGATCACATGGTTGATCATAATCTAGGTTCCACATGCATGTTTTAGCTGAAGGAAGAATACCTTAAACATGGGTATTTGAAACCCGTGGAATGGGTACCATGCAATATGACTTCAAAGGGTCTTCATTTGCTCACCGAACCTCTCCAATCCTATCACTGCTGCGTTTATGCCCCTGTACACATGCTTGATTCTCTTTCGGAGACATAGCAATCCATAGGTTTTAAGATACTTACTAGTCAGGTACATTCTTAGGTGTTTAATATGCGGTGTTGAGTCCATTTCGTTGAGCAAGGAGTAGCTCTTGTCTATTCCATATTTGGCTTAAGGAACTTTATCTGTGCTCATTTCAATCTCTGGTTTTATGCAGCACCCCAACTCACCTTTAACCTTAAGCAAGCATAAGTTGGTTTTCTAAATTTGAGACCCTGTTCTGTTCTGTAATTCAGTTCCTGTGTAGCCAAGTTTACATTCCGTGTATTACTGATATCTTATGATGTTTCTTTTTCTGTGTGACTTATTTCAGTTAGAATCATCATACCTGAATCCACTCATTGTGCTGCTAAGGGCCTGATGACACAGATTTCATTGCTGAGTGATATTGCTTTGTAAGTAATGACCACAACTTTTTTATCCATTTTTCACTTTCTGTGATGTTGAACTTGTACTGTAAACGAGGTTCTTGTAAACAGAGCCGTTCCAAACTTTGGGGTGGCTGTGTCTTTTTGATTTTAAATTCCCTAAGCTATAGGACCATAAGTGGAAGTGCCCTAGACTCTGTTGCTTTGTTTTTTAGATGTTTCAGGAAACACCATACACTTCTCCTGAGTGTCTGTTGGCAATTTACATCCCGCCCATCAGCATAACAAGGCTCCCAGTTCTCCATGGCCTGTCCTGCCTTTCTGGATTTTACACTTTTTTCAGATGGCCCTTTTGACCGGGGGGAAGTGAGACTTCATTGTAGTGCAGATTTCTTTTACAAGTTTGCTTGGTTGGCCAAAAAGGGCGTATGCGTTTTTTCCTGAATATATTCAGGACAAAACGCATACGCCCTTTTTGGCCAAGTGCATCATTGTGGACGTTCTGCCTCTTTTCCTATGCTTTCAATGCAATTCCAGTCTACCTCCTGAAATCGGTTTCCTGCAATTCTGCCCCGCTTTCAAGTCCTCTTGGCAGCCTTACTTCAGTCTATTTTTGGACGATAGCTGTCATTTATAACTCTGCAGGTTTGTGAATTACAGTGCCCCTGAGCTCCTTTCTTCAACTCGCTTTCTTGTGACCTGGCCGCAACACCGCAGGATGTCTTCAGGCCCTAATCTGGTTCTGGCACGGCACGCTGAGCCTTTGGTTAATTCCTCTTCCTGGTGGGAAATGAGAGTTAAATTTGCCCATCCAGACACCTCCAGCTAGTCTCTCATTGGTTCTCGCTATTCCTGTTCATCTTCCACAGAAATTGCAAACTGGGCCAAGCAGGAGGTTAAAGGGACTGACTCTCCAAGTGGGGAGAGTGTTAGTAAAGCGTCTGGAATGTTGCACCCGAGTACCAGGGCAGGAAAACTGAGACATATTTGAACACGTCTCCCGTTCACATGGTTGATCATACTTGGGTTCCACATGCATGTTTTAGCTGAAGGAAGAATACCTTAAACCTGGAGTGGTAAGACCCGTGTAATGGGTACCATGCAATATGACTTCAAAGGGTCTTCATTTGCTCACCGAACCTCTCCAATCCTATCACTGCTGCGTTTATGCCCCTGTACACATGCTTGATTCTCTTTCGGAGACATAGCAATCCATAGGTTTTAAGATACTTACTAGTCAGATACATTCTTAGGCGTTTAATATGCGGTGTTGAGTCCATTTCGTTGAGCAAGGAGTAGCTCTTGTCTATTCCATATTTGGCTTAAGGAACTTTATCTGTGCTCATTTCAATCTCTGGTTTTATGCAGCACCCCAACTCACCTTTACCCTTAAGCAAGCATAAGTTGGTTTTCTAAATTTGAGACCCTGTTCTGTTCTGTAATTCAGTTCCTGTGTAGCCAAGTTTCCATTCCGTGTATTACTGATATCTTATGATGTTTCTTTTTCTGTGTGACTTATTTCAGTTAGAATCATCATACCTGAATCCACTCATTGTGCTGCTAAGGGCCTTGTGACACAGATTTCATTGCTGAGTGATATTGCTTTGTAAGTAAATACCACAACTTCTTTATCCATTTTTCACTTTCTGTGATGTTGAACTTGTACTGTAAACGAGGTTCTTGTAAACAGAGCCGTTCCAAACTTTGGGGTGGCTGTGTCTTTTTGATTTTAATTTCCCTAAGCTATAGGACCATAAGTGGAAGTGCCCTAGGTTCTGTTGCTTTGTTTTTTAGATGTTTCAGGAAACACCATACACTTCTCCCGAGTGGTTGTTGGCAATTTACATCCCGCCCATCAGCATAACAAGGCTCCCAGTTCTCCATGGCCTGTCCTGCCTTTCTGGATTTTACACTTTTTTCAGATGGCCCTTTTGACCGGGGGGAAGTGAGACTTCATTGTAGTGCAGATTTCCTTTGCAAGCTTGCTTGGTTGGCCAAAAAGGGCGTATGCGTTTTTTCCTGAATATATTCAGGACAAAACGCATACGCCCTTTTTGGCCAAGTGCATCATTGTGGACGTTCTGCCTCTTTTCCTATGCTTTCAATGCAATTCCAGTCTACCTCCTGAAATCGGTTTCCTGCAATTCTGCCCCGCTTTCAAGTCCTCTTGGCAGCCTTACTTCAGTCTATTTTTGGACGATAGCTGTCATTTATAACTCTGCAGGTTTGTGAATTACAGTGCCCCTGAGCTCCTTTCTTCAACTCGCTTTCTTTTGCGCTGTCCGCAACACCGCAGGATGGCTTCAGGCCCTAATCTGGTTCCAGTACGGCACGCTGAGCCTTTGGTTATTTCCTCTTCCTGGTGGGAAATGAGAGTTAAATTTGCCCGTCCAGACACCTCCAGCTAGCCTCTCATTGGTTCTCGCTATTCCTGTTCATCTTCCGCAGAAATTGCAAACTGTGCCAAACAGGAGGTTAAAGGCGCTGACTCTCCAAGTGGGGAGAGTGTTAGTAAAGCGTCTGGAATGTTGCACCCGAGTACCACGGGAGGAAAACTGAGACATATTTGAACACGTCTCCCGATCACATGGTTGATCATACTCTGGGTTCCACATGCATGTTTTAGCTGAAGGAAGAATACCTTAAACCTGGAGAGTTGAGACCCGTGTAATGGGTACCATGCAATATGACTTCAAAGGGTCTTCATTTGCTCACCGAACCTCTCCAATCCTATCACTGCTGCGTTTATGCCCCTGTACACACGCTTGATTCTCTTTTGGAGACATAGCAATCCATAGGTTTTAAGATACTTACTAGTCAGGTACATTCTTAGGCGTTTAATATGGGGTTTTGAGTCCATTTCGTTGAGCAAGGAGTAGCTCTTGTCTATTCCATATTTGGCTTAAGGAACTTTATCTGTGCTCATTTCAATCTCTGGTTTTATGCAGCACCCCAACTCACCTTTCCCCTTAAGCAAGCATAAGTTGGTTTTCTAAATTTGAGACCCTGTTCTGTTTTGGAATGCAGTTCCTGTGTAGCCAAGTTTACATTCCGTGTATTAGTGATATCTTATGATGTTTCTTTTTCTGTGTGACTTATTTCAGTTAGAATCATCATACCTGAATCCACTCATTGTGCTGCTAAGGGCCTGATGACACAGATTTCATTGCTGAGTGATATTGCTTTGTAAGTAAATACCACAACTTCTTTATCCATTTTTCACTTTCTGCGATGTTGAACTTGTACTGTAAACGAGGTTCTTGTAAACAGAGCCGTTCCAAACTTTGGGGTGGCTGTGTCTTTTTGATTTTAAATTCCCTAAACTATAGGACCATAAGTGGAAGTGCCCTAGGCTCTCTTGCTTTGTATTTTAGATGTTTCAGGAAACACCATACACTTTTCCCCAGTGTCTGTTGGCAATTTACATCCCGCCCATCAGCATAACAAGGCTCCCAGTTCTCCATGGCCTGTCCTGCCTTTCTGGATTTTACACTTTTTTCAGATGGCCCTTTTGACCGGGGGGAAGTGAGACTTCATTGTAGTGCAGATTTCCTTTGCAAGTTTGCTTGGTTGGCCAAAAAGGGCGTATGCGTTTTTTCCTGAATATATTCAGGAAAAAACGCATACGCCCTTTTTGGCCAAGTGCATCATTGTGGACGTTCTGCCTCTTTTCCTATGCTTTCAATGCAATTCCAGTCTACCTCCTGAAATCGGTTTCCTGCAATTCTGCCCCGCTTTCAAGTCCTCTTGGCAGCC
The DNA here is from genome assembly GCF_949987515.2 of Delphinus delphis. Lineage (NCBI taxonomy): Eukaryota > Metazoa > Chordata > Mammalia > Artiodactyla > Delphinidae > Delphinus > Delphinus delphis. Next base: position 221,775 of record NW_027192665.1, on the reverse strand, counting down.
TTACTTCAGTCTATTTTTGGACGATAGCTGTCATTTATAACTCTGCAGGTTTGTGAATTACAGTGCCCCTGAGCTCCTTTCTACAACTCGCTTTCTTGTGACCTGGCTGCAACACCGCAGGATGTCTTCAGGCCCTAATCTGGTTCCGGCACGGCACGCTGAGCCTTTGGTTAATTCCTCTTCCTGGTGGGAAATGAGAGTTAAATTTGCCCGTTCAGACACCTCCAGCTAGTCTCTCATTGGTTCTCGCTATTCCTGTTCATCTTCCGCAGAAATTGCAAACTGGGCCAAACAGGAGGTTAAAGGCGCTGACTCTCCAAGTGGGGAGAGTGTTAGTAAAGCGTCTGGAATGTTGCACCCGAGTACCAGGGGAGGAAAACTGAGACATATTTGAACACGTCTCCTGATCTCATGGTTGATCATACTCTGGGTTCCACATGCATGTTTTAGCTGAAGGAAGAATACCTAAAACCTGGGTAGTTGAAACCCGTGGAATGGGTACCATGCAATATGACTTCAAAGGTTCTTCATTTGGTCACCAAACCTCTCTAATCCTATCACTGCTGCGTTTATGCCCCTGTACACATGCTTGATTCTCTTTCGGAGACATAGCAATCCCTAGGTTTTAAGATACTTACTAGTCAGGTACATTCTTAGGCGTTTAATATGCGGTGTTGAGTCCATTTTGTTGAGCAAGGAGTAGCTCTTGTCTATTCCATATTTGGCTTAAGGAATTTTATCTGTGCTCATTTCAATCTCTGGTTTTATGCAGCACCCCAACTCACCTTTCCCCTTAAGCAAGCATAAGTTGGTTTTCTAAATTTGAGACCCTGTTCTGTTTTGGAATGCAGTTCCTGTGTAGCCAAGTTTACCTTCCGTGTAGTAGTGATATCTTATGATGTTTCTTTTTCTGTGTGACTTATTTCAGTTAGAATCATCATACCTGAATCCACTCATTGTGCTGCTAAGGGCCTGATGACACAGATTTCATTGCTGAGTGATATTGCTTTGTAAGTAAATACCACAACTTCTTTATCCATTTTTCACTTTCTGCGATGTTGAACTTGTACTGTAAACGAGGTTCTTGTAAACAGAGCCGTTCCAAACTTTGGGGTGGCTGTGTCTTTTTGATTTTAATTTCCCTAAGCTATAGGACCATAAGTGGAAGTGCCCTAGGCTCTCTTGCTTTGTTTTTTAGATGTTTCAGGAAACACCATACACTTTTCCCCAGTGTCTTTTGGCAATTTACATCCCGCCCATCAGCATAACAAGGCTCCCAGTTCTCCATGGCCTGTCCTGCCTTTCTGGATTTTACACTTTTTTCAGATGGCCCTTTTGACCGGGGGGGAAGTGAGACTTCATTGTAGTGCAGATTTCCTTTGCAAGTTTGCTTGGTTGGCCAAAAAGGGCGTATGCATTTTTTCCTGAATATATTCAGGAAAAAACGCATACGCCCTTTTTGGCCAAGTGCATCATTGTGGACGTTCTGCCTCTTTTCCTATGCTTTCAATGCAATTCCAGTCTACCTCCTGAAATCGGTTTCCTGCAATTCTGCCCCGCTTTCAAGTCCTCTTGGCAGCCTTACTTCAGTCTATTTTTGGACGATAGCTGTCATTTATAACTCTGCAGGTTTGTGAATTACAGTGCCCCTGAGCTCCTTTCTTCAACTCGCTTTCTTGTGACCTGGCTGCAACACCGCAGGATGTCTTCAGGCCCTAATCTGGTTCCGGCACGGCACGCTGAGCCTTTGGTTAATTCCTCTTCCTGTTGGGAAATGAGAGTTAAATTTGCCCGTTCAGACACCTCCAGCTAGTCTCTCATTGGTTCTCGCTATTCCTGTTCATCTTCCGCAGAAATTGCAAACTGGGCCAAACAGGAGGTTAAAGGCGCTGACTCTCCAAGTGGGGAGAGTGTTAGTAAAGCGTCTGGAATGTTGCACCCGAGTACCAGGGGAGGAAAACTGAGACATATTTGAACACGTCTCCTGATCTCATGGTTGATCATACTCTGGGTTCCACATGCATGTTTTAGCTGAAGGAAGAATACCTAAAACCTGGGTAGTTGAAACCCGTGGAATGGGTACCATGCAATATGACTTCAAAGGGTCTTCATTTGCTCACCAAACCTCTCTAATCCTATCACTGCTGCGTTTATGCCCCTGTACACATGCTTGATTCTCTTTCGGAGACATAGCAATCCCTAGGTTTTAAGATACTTACTAGTCAGGTACATTCTTAGGCGTTTAATATGCGGTGTTGAGTCCATTTCTTTGAGCAAGGAGTAGCTCTTGTCTATTCCATATTTGGCTTAAGGAACTTTATCTGTGCTCATTTCAATCTCTGGTTTTATGCAGCACCCCAACTCACCTTTCCCCTTAAGCAAGCATAAGTTGCTTTTCTAAATTTGAGACCCTGTTCTGTTCTGTAATTCAGTTCCTGTGTAGCCAAGTTTACATTCCGTGTATTACTGATATCTTATGATGTTTCTTTTTCTGTGTGACTTATTTCAGTTAGAATCATCATACCTGAATCCACTCATTGTGCTGCTAAGGGCCTGATGACACAGATTTCATTGCTGAGTGATATTGCTTTGTAAGTAAATACCACAACTTCTTTATCCATTTTTCACTTTCTGCGATGTTGAACTTGTACTGTAAACGAGGTTCTTGTAAACAGAGCCGTTCCAAACTTTGGGGTGGCTGTGTCTTTTTGATTTTAAATTCCCTAAACTATAGGACCATAAGTGGAAGTGCCCTAGGCTCTCTTGCTTTGTATTTTAGATGTTTCAGGAAACACCATACACTTTTCCCCAGTGTCTGTTGGCAATTTACATCCCGCCCATCAGCATAACAAGGCTCCCAGTTCTCCATGGCCTGTCCTGTCTTTCTGGATTTTACACTTTTTTCAGATGGCCCTTTTGACCGGGGGGAAGTGAGACTTCATTGTAGTGCAGATTTCCTTTGCAAGTTTGCTTGGTTGGCCAAAAAGGGCGTATGCGTTTTTTCCTGAATATATTCAGGAAAAAACGCATACGCCCTTTTTGGCCAAGTGCATCATTGTGGACGTTCTGCCTCTTTTCCTATGCTTTCAATGCAATTCCAGTCTACCTCCTGAAATCGGTTTCCTGCAATTCTGCCCCGCTTTCAAGTCCTCTTGGCAGCCTTACTTCAGTCTATTTTTGGACGATAGCTGTCATTTATAACTCTGCAGGTTTGTGAATTACAGTGCCCCTGAGCTCCTTTCTTCAACTCGCTTTCTTGTGACCTGGCTGCAACACCGCAGGATGTCTTCAGGCCCTAATCTGGTTCCGGCACGGCACGCTGAGCCTTTGGTTAATTCCTCTTCCTGGTGGGAAATGAGAGTTAAATTTGCCCGTTCAGACACCTCCAGCTAGTCTCTCATTGGTTCTCGCTATTCCTGTTCATCTTCCGCAGAAATTGCAAACTGGGCCAAACAGGAGGTTAAAGGCGCTGACTCTCCAAGTGGGGAGAGTGTTAGTAAAGCGTCTGGAATGTTGCACCCGAGTACCAGGGGAGGAAAACTGAGACATATTTGAACACGTCTCCTGATCTCATGGTTGATCATACTCTGGGTTCCACATGCATGTTTTAGCTGAAGGAAGAATACCTAAAACCTGGGTAGTTGAAACCCGTGGAATGGGTACCATGCAATATGACTTCAAAGGTTCTTCATTTGGTCACCAAACCTCTCTAATCCTATCACTGCTGCGTTTATGCCCCTGTACACATGCTTGATTCTCTTTCGGAGACATAGCAATCCCTAGGTTTTAAGATACTTACTAGTCAGGTACATTCTTAGGCGTTTAATATGCGGTGTTGAGTCCATTTTGTTGAGCAAGGAGTAGCTCTTGTCTATTCCATATTTGGCTTAAGGAATTTTATCTGTGCTCATTTCAATCTCTGGTTTTATGCAGCACCCCAACTCACCTTTCCCCTTAAGCAAGCATAAGTTGGTTTTCTAAATTTGAGACCCTGTTCTGTTCTGTAATTCAGTTCCTGTGTAGCCAAGTTTACATTCCGTGTATTACTGATATCTTATGATGTTTCTTTTTCTGTGTGACTTACTTCAGTTAGAATCATCATACCTGAATCCACTCATTGTGCTGCTAAGGGCCTGATGACACAGATTTCATTGCTGAGTGATATTGCTTTGTAAGTAAATACCACAACTTCTTTATCCATTTTTCACTTTCTGCGATGTTGAACTTGTACTGTAAACGAGGTTCTTGTAAACAGAGCCGTTCCAAACTTTGGGGTGGCTGTGTCTTTTTGATTTTAATTTCCCTAAGCTATAGGACCATAAGTGGAAGTGCCCTAGGCTCTCTTGCTTTGTTTTTTAGATGTTTCAGGAAACACCATACACTTTTCCCCAGTGTCTTTTGGCAATTTACATCCCGCCCATCAGCATAACAAGGCTCCCAGTTCTCCATGGCCTGTCCTGCCTTTCTGGATTTTACACTTTTTTCAGATGGCCCTTTTGACCGGGGGGAAGTGAGACTTCATTGTAGTGCAGATTTCCTTTGCAAGTTTGCTTGGTTGGCCAAAAAGGGCGTATGCGTTTTTTCCTGAATATATTCAGGAAAAAACGCATACGCCCTTTTTGGCCAAGTGCATCATTGTGGACGTTCTGCCTCTTTTCCTATGCTTTCAATGCAATTCCAGTCTACCTCCTGAAATCGGTTTCCTGCAATTCTGCCCCGCTTTCAAGTCCTCTTGGCAGCCTTACTTCAGTCTATTTTTGGACGATAGCTGTCATTTATAACTCTGCAGGTTTGTGAATTACAGTGCCCCTGAGCTCCTTTCTTCAACTCGCTTTCTTGTGACCTGGCTGCAACACCGCAGGATGTCTTCAGGCCCTAATCTGGTTCCGGCACGGCACGCTGAGCCTTTGGTTAATTCCTCTTCCTGTTGGGAAATGAGAGTTAAATTTGCCCGTTCAGACACCTCCAGCTAGTCTCTCATTGGTTCTCGCTATTCCTGTTCATCTTCCGCAGAAATTGCAAACTGGGCCAAACAGGAGGTTAAAGGCGCTGACTCTCCAAGTGGGGAGAGTGTTAGTAAAGCGTCTGGAATGTTGCACCCGAGTACCAGGGGAGGAAAACTGAGACATATTTGAACACGTCTCCTGATCTCATGGTTGATCATACTCTGGGTTCCACATGCATGTTTTAGCTGAAGGAAGAATACCTAAAACCTGGGTAGTTGAAACCCGTGGAATGGGTACCATGCAATATGACTTCAAAGGGTCTTCATTTGCTCACCAAACCTCTCTAATCCTATCACTGCTGCGTTTATGCCCCTGTACACATGCTTGATTCTCTTTCGGAGACATAGCAATCCCTAGGTTTTAAGATACTTACTAGTCAGGTACATTCTTAGGCGTTTAATATGCGGTGTTGAGTCCATTTCTTTGAGCAAGGAGTAGCTCTTGTCTATTCCATATTTGGCTTAAGGAACTTTATCTGTGCTCATTTCAATCTCTGGTTTTATGCAGCACCCCAACTCACCTTTCCCCTTAAGCAAGCATAAGTTGCTTTTCTAAATTTGAGACCCTGTTCTGTTCTGTAATTCAGTTCCTGTGTAGCCAAGTTTACATTCCGTGTATTACTGATATCTTATGATGTTTCTTTTTCTGTGTGACTTATTTCAGTTAGAATCATCATACCTGAATCCACTCATTGTGCTGCTAAGGGCCTGATGACACAGATTTCATTGCTGAGTGATATTGCTTTGTAAGTAAATACCACAACTTTTTTATCCATTTTTCACTTTCTGCGATGTTGAACTTGTACTGTAAATGAGGTTCTTGTAAACAGAGCCATTCAAAACTTTGGGGTGGCTGTGTCTTTTTGATTTTAAATTCCCTAAACTATAGGACCATAAGTGGAAGTGCCCTAGGCTCTCTTGCTTTGTTTTTTAGATGTTTCAGGAAACACCATACACTTTTCCCCAGTGTCTGTTGGCAATTTACATCCCGCCCATCAGCATAACAAGGCTCCCAGTTCTCCATGGCCTGTCCTGCCTTTCTGGATTTTACACTTTTTTCAGATGGCCCTTTTGACCGGGGGGAAGTGAGACTTCATTGTAGTGCAGATTTCCTTTGCAAGTTTGCTTGGTTGGCCAAAAAGGGCGTATGCGTTTTTTCCTGAATATATTCAGGAAAAAACGCATACGCCCTTTTTGGCCAAGTGCATCATTGTGGACGTTCTGCCTCTTTTCCTATGCTTTCAATGCAATTCCAGTCTACCTCCTGAAATCGGTTTCCTGCAATTCTGCCCCGCTTTCAAGTCCTCTTGGAAGCCTTACTTCAGTATATTTTTGGACGATAGCTGTCATTTATAACTCTGCAGGTTTGTGAATTACAGTGCCCCTGAGCTCCTTTCTTCAACTCGCTTTCTTGTGACCTGGCCGCAACACCGCAGGATGTCTTCAGGCCCTAATCTGGTTCCGGCACGGCACGCTGAGCCTTTGGTTAATTCCTCTTCCTGGTGGGAAATGAGAGTTAAATTTGCCCGTTCAGACACCTCCAGCTAGTCTCTCATTGGTTCTCGCTATTCCTGTTCATCTTCCGCAGAAATTGCAAACTGGGCCAAACAGGAGGTTAAAGGGACTGACTCTCCAAGTCGGGAGAGTGTCAGTAAAGCGTCTGGAATGTTGCACCCGAGTACCAGGGTACGAAAACTGAGACATATTTGAACACGTCTCCCGATCACATGGTTGATCATACTCTAGGTTCCACATGCATGTTTTAGCTGAAGGAAGAATACCTTAAACCTGGGTAGGTGAAACCCGTGGAATGGGTACCATGCAATATGACTTCAAAGGGTCTTCATTTGCTCACCGAACCTCTCCAATCCTATCACTGCTGCGTTTATGACCCTGTACACATGCTTGATTCTCTTTCGGAGACATAGCAATCCATAGGTTTTAAGATACTTACTAGTCAGGTACATTCTTAGGCGTTTAATATGCGGTGTTGAGTCCATTTGTTGAGCAAGGAGTAGCTCTTGTCTATTCCATATTTGGCTTAAGGAATTTTATCTGTGCTCATTTCAATCTCTGGTTTTATGCAGCACCCCAACTCACCTTTCCCCTTAAGCAAGCATAAGTTGGTTTTCTAAATTTGAGACCCTGTTCTGTTTTGGAATGCAGTTCCTGTGTAGCCAAGTTTACCTTCCGTGTATTAGTGATATCTTATGATGTTTCTTTTTCTGTGTGACTTATTTCAGTTAGAATCATCATACCTGAATCCACTCATTGTGCTGCTAAGGGCCTGATGACACAGATTTCATTGCTGAGTGATATTGCTTTGTAAGTAAATACCACAACTTCTTTATCCATTTTTTACTTTCTGCGATGTTGAACTTGTACTGTAAACGAGGTTCTTGTAAACAGAGCCGTTCCAAACTTTGGGGTGGCTGTGTCTTTTTCATTTTAATTTCCCTAAGCTATAGGACCATAAGTGGAAGTGCCCTAGGTTCTGTTGCTTTGTTTTTTAGTTGTTTCAGGAAACACCATACACTTCTCCCAAGTGGTTCTTGGCAATTTACATCCCGCCCATCAGCATAACAAGGCTCCCAGTTCTCCATGGCCTGTCCTGCCTTTCTGGATTTTACACTTTTTTCAGATGGCCCTTTTGACCGGGGGGAAGTGAGACTTCATTGTAGTGCAGATTTCCTTTGCAAGCTTGCTTGGTTGGCCAAAAAGGGCGTATGCGTTTTTTCCTGAATATATTCAGGAAAAAACGCATACGCCCTTTTTGGCCAAGTGCATCATTGTGGACGTTCTGCCTCTTTTCCTATGCTTTCAATGCAATTCCAGTCTACCTCCTGAAATCGGTTTCCTGCAATTCTGCCCCGCTTTCAAGTCCTCTTGGCAGCCTTACTTCAGTCTATTTTTGGACGATAGCTGTCATTTATAACTCTGCAGGTTTGTGAATTACAGTGCCCCTGAGCTCCTTTCTTCAACTCGCTTTCTTGTGACCTGGCCGCAACACCGCAGGATGTCTTCAGGCCCTAATCTGGTTCCGGCACGGCACGCTGAGCCTTTGGTTAATTCCTCTTCCTGGTGGGAAATGAGAGTTAAATTTGCCCGTCCAGACACCTCCAGCTAGTCTCTCATTGGTTCTCGCTATTCCTGTTCATCTTCCGCAGAAATTGCAAACTGGGCCAAACAGGAGGTTAAAGGCGCTGACTCTCCAAGTGGGGAGAGTGTTAGTAAAGCGTCTGGAATGTTGCACCCGAGTACCAGGGGAGGAAAACTGAGACATATTTGAACACGTCTCCCGATCTCATGGTTGATCATACTCTGGGTTCCACATGCATGTTTTAGCTGAAGGAAGAATACCTAAAACCTGGGTAGTTGAAACCCGTGGAATGGGTACCATGCAATATGATTTCAAAGGGTCTTCATTTGCTCACCAAACCTCTCTAATCCTATCACTGCTGCGTTTATGCCCCTGTACACATGCTTGATTCTCTTTCGGAGACATAGCAATCCCTAGGTTTTAAGATACTTACTAGTCAGGTACATTCTTAGGCGTTTAATATGCGGTGTTGAGTCCATTTCTTTGAGCAAGGAGTAGCTCTTGTCTATTCCATATTTGGCTTAAGGAACTTTATCTGTGCTCATTTCAATCTCTGGTTTTATGCAGCACCCCAACTCACCTTTCCCCTTAAGCAAGCATAAGTTGGTTTTCTAAATTTGAGACCCTGTTCTGTTCTGTAATTCAGTTCCTGTGTAGCCAAGTTTACATTCCGTGTATTACTGATATCTTATGATGTTTCTTTTTCTGTGTGACTTATTTCAGTTAGAATCATCATACCTGAATCCACTCATTGTGCTGCTACGGGCCTGATGACACAGATTTCATTGCTGAGTGATACTGCATTGTAAGTGAATACCACAACTTCTTTATCCATTTTTCACTTTCTGCGATGTTGAACTTGTACTGTAAACGAGGTTCTTGTAAACAGAGCCGTTCCAAACTTTGGGGTGGCTGTGTCTTTTTGATTTTAAATTCCCTAAGCTATAGGACCATAAGTGGAAGTGCCCTAGGCTCTCTTGCTTTGTTTTTTAGATGTTTCAGGAAACACCATACACTTCTCCCGAGTGTTTGTTGGCAATTTACATCCCGCCCTTCAGCATAACAAGGTTGCCAGTTCTCCATGACCTGTCCTGCCTTTCTGGATTTTACACTTTTTTCAGATGGCCCTTTTGACCGGGGGGAAGTGAGACTTCATTGTAGTGCAGATTTCCTTTGCAAGCTTGCTTGGTTGGCCAAAAGGGGCGTATGCGTTTTTTCCTGAATATATTCAGGAAAAAACGCATACGCCCTTTTTGGCCAAGTGCATCATTGTGGACGTTCTGCCTCTTTTCCTATGCTTTCAATGCCATTCCAGTCTACCTCCTGAAATCGGTTTCCTGCAATTCTGCCCCGCTTTCAAGTCCTCTTGGCAGCCTTACTTCAGTCTATTTTTGGACGATAGCTGTCATTTATAACTCTGCAGGTTTGTGAATTACAGTGCCCCTGAGCTCCTTTCTTCAACTCGCTTTCTTGTGACCTGGCCGTAACACCGCAGGATGGCTTCAGGCCCTAATCTGGTTCCGGCCCGGCATGCTGAGCCTTTGGTTAATTCCTCTTCCTGGTGGGAAATGAGAGTTAAATTTGCCCGTCCAGACACCTGCAGCTAGTCTCTCATTGGTTCTCGCTATTCCTGTTCATCTTCCGCAGAAATTGCAAACTGGGCCAAACAGGAGGTTAAAGGCGCTGACTCTCCAAGTGGGGAGAGTGTTAGTAAAGCGTCTGGAATGTTGCACCCGAGTACCAGGGGAGGAAAACTGAGACATATTTGAACACGTCTCCTGATCTCATGGTTGATCATACTCTGGGTTCCACATGCATGTTTTAGCTGAAGGAAGAATACCTAAAACCTGGGTAGTTGAAACCCGTGGAATGGGTACCATGCAATATGACTTCAAAGGGTCTTCATTTGCTCACCAAACCTCTCTAATCCTATCACTGCTGCGTTTATGCCCCTGTACACATGCTTGATTCTCTTTCGGAGACATAGCAATCCCTAGGTTTTAAGATACTTACTAGTCAGGTACATTCTTAGGCGTTTAATATGCGGTGTTGAGTCCATTTCTTTGAGCAAGGAGTAGCTCTTGTCTATTCCATATTTGGCTTAAGGAACTTTATCTGTGCTCATTTCAATCTCTGGTTTTATGCAGCACCCCAACTCACCTTTCCCCTTAAGCAAGCATAAGTTGCTTTTCTAAATTTGAGACCCTGTTCTGTTCTGTAATTCAGTTCCTGTGTAGCCAAGTTTACATTCCGTGTATTACTGATATCTTATGATGTTTCTTTTTCTGTGTGACTTATTTCAGTTAGAATCATCATACCTGAATCCACTCATTGTGCTGCTAAGGGCCTGATGACACAGATTTCATTGCTGAGTGATATTGCTTTGTAAGTAAATACCACAACTTTTTTATCCATTTTTCACTTTCTGCGATGTTGAACTTGTACTGTAAATGAGGTTCTTGTAAACAGAGCCATTCAAAACTTTGGGGTGGCTGTGTCTTTTTGATTTTAAATTCCCTAAACTATAGGACCATAAGTGGAAGTGCCCTAGGCTCTCTTGCTTTGTTTTTTAGATGTTTCAGGAAACACCATACACTTTTCCCCAGTGTCTGTTGGCAATTTACATCCCGCCCATCAGCATAACAAGGCTCCCAGTTCTCCATGGCCTGTCCTGCCTTTCTGGATTTTACACTTTTTTCAGATGGCCCTTTTGACCGGGGGGAAGTGAGACTTCATTGTAGTGCAGATTTCCTTTGCAAGTTTGCTTGGTTGGCCAAAAAGGGCGTATGCGTTTTTTCCTGAATATATTCAGGAAAAAACGCATACGCCCTTTTTGGCCAAGTGCATCATTGTGGACGTTCTGCCTCTTTTCCTATGCTTTCAATGCAATTCCAGTCTACCTCCTGAAATCGGTTTCCTGCAATTCTGCCCCGCTTTCAAGTCCTCTTGGAAGCCTTACTTCAGTATATTTTTGGACGATAGCTGTCATTTATAACTCTGCAGGTTTGTGAATTACAGTGCCCCTGAGCTCCTTTCTTCAACTCGCTTTCTTGTGACCTGGCCGCAACACCGCAGGATGTCTTCAGGCCCTAATCTGGTTCCGGCACGGCACGCTGAGCCTTTGGTTAATTCCTCTTCCTGGTGGGAAATGAGAGTTAAATTTGCCCGTTCAGACACCTCCAGCTAGTCTCTCATTGGTTCTCGCTATTCCTGTTCATCTTCCGCAGAAATTGCAAACTGGGCCAAACAGGAGGTTAAAGGGACTGACTCTCCAAGTCGGGAGAGTGTCAGTAAAGCGTCTGGAATGTTGCACCCGAGTACCAGGGTACGAAAACTGAGACATATTTGAACACGTCTCCCGATCACATGGTTGATCATACTCTAGGTTCCACATGCATGTTTTAGCTGAAGGAAGAATACCTTAAACCTGGGTAGGTGAAACCCGTGGAATGGGTACCATGCAATATGACTTCAAAGGGTCTTCATTTGCTCACCGAACCTCTCCAATCCTATCACTGCTGCGTTTATGACCCTGTACACATGCTTGATTCTCTTTCGGAGACATAGCAATCCATAGGTTTTAAGATACTTACTAGTCAGGTACATTCTTAGGCGTTTAATATGCGGTGTTGAGTCCATTTGTTGAGCAAGGAGTAGCTCTTGTCTATTCCATATTTGGCTTAAGGAATTTTATCTGTGCTCATTTCAATCTCTGGTTTTATGCAGCACCCCAACTCACCTTTCCCCTTAAGCAAGCATAAGTTGGTTTTCTAAATTTGAGACCCTGTTCTGTTTTGGAATGCAGTTCCTGTGTAGCCAAGTTTACCTTCCGTGTATTAGTGATATCTTATGATGTTTCTTTTCCTGTGTGACTTATTTCAGTTAGAATCATCATACCTGAATCCACTCATTGTGCTGCTAAGGGCCTGATGACACAGATTTCATTGCTGAGTGATATTGCTTTGTAAGTAAATACCACAACTTCTTTATCCATTTTTTACTTTCTGCGATGTTGAACTTGTACTGTAAACGAGGTTCTTGTAAACAGAGCCGTTCCAAACTTTGGGGTGGCTGTGTCTTTTTCATTTTAATTTCCCTAAGCTATAGGACCATAAGTGGAAGTGCCCTAGGTTCTGTTGCTTTGTTTTTTAGTTGTTTCAGGAAACACCATACACTTCTCCCAAGTGGTTCTTGGCAATTTACATCCCGCCCATCAGCATAACAAGGCTCCCAGTTCTCCATGGCCTGTCCTGCCTTTCTGGATTTTACACTTTTTTCAGATGGCCCTTTTGACCGGGGGGAAGTGAGACTTCATTGTAGTGCAGATTTCCTTTGCAAGCTTGCTTGGTTGGCCAAAAAGGGCGTATGCGTTTTTTCCTGAATATATTCAGGAAAAAACGCATACGCCCTTTTTGGCCAAGTGCATCATTGTGGACGTTCTGCCTCTTTTCCTATGCTTTCAATGCAATTCCAGTCTACCTCCTGAAATCGGTTTCCTGCAATTCTGCCCCGCTTTCAAGTCCTCTTGGCAGCCTTACTTCAGTCTATTTTTGGACGATAGCTGTCATTTATAACTCTGCAGGTTTGTGAATTACAGTGCCCCTGAGCTCCTTTCTTCAACTCGCTTTCTTGTGACCTGGCTGCAACACCGCAGGATGTCTTCAGGCCCTAATCTGGTTCCGGCACGGCACGCTGAGCCTTTGGTTAATTCCTCTTCCTGGTGGGAAATGAGAGTTAAATTTGCCCGTCCAGACACCTCCAGCTAGTCTCTCATTGGTTCTCGCTATTCCTGTTCATCTTCCGCAGAAATTGCAAACTGGGCCAAACAGGAGGTTAAAGGCGCTGACTCTCCAAGTGGGGAGAGTGTTAGTAAAGCGTCTGGAATGTTGCACCCGAGTACCAGGGGAGGAAAACTGAGACATATTTGAACACGTCTCCCGATCTCATGGTTGATCATACTCTGGGTTCCACATGCATGTTTTAGCTGAAGGAAGAATACCTAAAACCTGGGTAGTTGAAACCCGTGGAATGGGTACCATGCAATATGATTTCAAAGGGTCTTCATTTGCTCACCAAACCTCTCTAATCCTATCACTGCTGCGTTTATGCCCCTGTACACATGCTTGATTCTCTTTCGGAGACATAGCAATCCCTAGGTTTTAAGATACTTACTAGTCAGGTACATTCTTAGGCGTTTAATATGCGGTGTTGAGTCCATTTCTTTGAGCAAGGAGTAGCTCTTGTCTATTCCATATTTGGCTTAAGGAACTTTATCTGTGCTCATTTCAATCTCTGGTTTTATGCAGCACCCCAACTCACCTTTCCCCTTAAGCAAGCATAAGTTGGTTTTCTAAATTTGAGACCCTGTTCTGTTCTGTAATTCAGTTCCTGTGTAGCCAAGTTTACATTCCGTGTATTACTGATATCTTATGATGTTTCTTTTTCTGTGTGACTTATTTCAGTTAGAATCATCATACCTGAATCCACTCATTGTGCTGCTACGGGCCTGATGACACAGATTTCATTGCTGAGTGATACTGCATTGTAAGTGAATACCACAACTTCTTTATCCATTTTTCACTTTCTGCGATGTTGAACTTGTACTGTAAACGAGGTTCTTGTAAACAGAGCCGTTCCAAACTTTGGGGTGGCTGTGTCTTTTTGATTTTAAATTCCCTAAGCTATAGGACCATAAGTGGAAGTGCCCTAGGCTCTCTTGCTTTGTTTTTTAGATGTTTCAGGAAACACCATACACTTCTCCCGAGTGTTTGTTGGCAATTTACATCCCGCCCTTCAGCATAACAAGGTTGCCAGTTCTCCATGACCTGTCCTGCCTTTCTGGATTTTACACTTTTTTCAGATGGCCCTTTTGACCGGGGGGAAGTGAGACTTCATTGTAGTGCAGATTTCCTTTGCAAGCTTGCTTGGTTGGCCAAAAGGGGCGTATGCGTTTTTTCCTGAATATATTCAGGAAAAAACGCATACGCCCTTTTTGGCCAAGTGCATCATTGTGGACGTTCTGCCTCTTTTCCTATGCTTTCAATGCCATTCCAGTCTACCTCCTGAAATCGGTTTCCTGCAATTCTGCCCCGCTTTCAAGTCCTCTTGGCAGCCTTACTTCAGTCTATTTTTGGACGATAGCTGTCATTTATAACTCTGCAGGTTTGTGAATTACAGTGCCCCTGAGCTCCTTTCTTCAACTCGCTTTCTTGTGACCTGGCCGTAACACCGCAGGATGGCTTCAGGCCCTAATCTGGTTCCGGCCCGGCATGCTGAGCCTTTGGTTAATTCCTCTTCCTGGTGGGAAATGAGAGTTAAATTTGCCCGTCCAGACACCTGCAGCTAGTCTCTCATTGGTTCTCGCTATTCCTGTTCATCTTCCGCAGAAATTGCAAACTGGGCCAAACAGGAGGTTAAAGGCGCTGACTCTCCAAGTGGGGAGAGTGTTAGTAAAGCGTCTGGAATGTTGCACCCGAGTACCAGGGGAGGAAAACTGAGACATATTTGAACACGTCTCCCGATCACATGGTTGATCATACTCTGGGTTCCACATGCATGTTTTAGCTGAAGGAAGAATACCTAAAACCTGGGTAGTTGAAACCCGTGGAATGGGTACCATGCAATATGACTTCAAAGGGTCTTCATTTGCTCACCGAACCTCTCCAATCCTATCACTGCTGCGTTTATGCCCCTGTACACATGCTTGATTCTCTTTCGGAGACATAGCAATCTATATGTTTTAAGATACTTACTAGTCAGGTACATTCTTAGGCGTTTAATATGCGGTGTTGAGTCCATTTCGTTGAGCAAGGAGTAGCTCTTGTCTATTCCATATTTGGCTTAAGGAACTTTATCTGTGCTCATTTCAATCTCTGGTTTTATGCAGCACCCCAACTCACCTTTCCCCTTAAGCAAGCATAAGTTGGTTTTCTAAATTTGAGACCCTGTTCTGTTCTGCAATTCAGTTCCTGTGTAGCCAAGTTTACATTCCGTGTATTACTGATATCTTATGATGTTTCTTTTTCTGTGTGACTTATTTCAGTTAGAATCATCATACCTGAATCCACTCATTATGCTACTACGGGCCTGATGACATAGGTTTCATTGCTGAGTGATACTGCATTGTACGTAAGTACGACAAGTTCTTTATCCATTTTTCACTTTCTGTGATATTGAACTTGTACGGTAAACGAGGTTCTTGTAAACAGAGGCGTCCCAAACTTTGGGGTGGCTGTGTCTTTTTGATTTTAATTTCCCTAAGCTATAGGACCATAAGTGGAAGTGCCCTAGGCTCTGTTGCTTTGTTTTTTAGATGTTTCAGGAAACACCATACACTTCTCCCGAGTGTCTGTTGGCAATTTACATCCCGCCCATCAGCATAACAAGGCTCCCAGTTCTCCATGGCCTGACCTGCCTTTCTGGATTTTACACTTTTTTCAGATGGCCCTTTTGACCGGGGGGAAGTGAGACTTCATTGTAGTGTAGATTTCCTTTGCAAGCTTGCTTGGTTGGCCAAAAAGGGCGTATGCGTTTTTTCCTGAATATATTCAGGAAAAAACGCATACGCCCTTTTTGGCCAAGTGCATCATTGTGGACGTTCTGCCTCTTTTCCTATGCTTTCAATGCAATTCCAGTCTACCTCCTGAAATCGGTTTCCTGCAATTCTGCCCCGCTTTCAAGTCCTCTTGGCAGCCTTACTTCAGTCTATTTTTGGACGATAGCTGTCATTTATAACTCTGCAGGTTTGTGAATTACAGTGCCCCTGAGCTCCTTTCTTCAACTCGCTTTCTTGTGAGCTGGCCGCAACACCGCAGGATGTCTTCAGGCCCTAATCTGGTTCCCGCCCGGCATTCTGAGCCTTTGGTTAATTCCTCTTCCTGGTGGGAAATGAGAGTTAAATTTGCCCGTCCAGACACCTCCAGCTAGCCTCTCATTGGTTCTCGCTATTCCTGTTCATCTTCCGCAGAAATTGCAAACTGGGCCAAACAGGAGGTTAAAGGCGCTGACTCTCCAAGTGGGGAGAGTGTTAGTAAAGCGTCTGGAATGTTGCACCCGAGTACCAGGGGAGGAAAACTGAGACATATTTGAACACGTCTCCCGATCTCATGGTTGATCATACTCTGGGTTCCACATGCATGTTTTAGCTGAAGGAAGAATACCTAAAACCTGGGTAGTTGAAACCCGTGGAATGGGTACCATGCAATATGACTTCAAAGGGTCTTCATTTGCTCACCAAACCTCTCTAATCCTATC
Organism: Delphinus delphis; assembly: GCF_949987515.2. NCBI lineage: Eukaryota > Metazoa > Chordata > Mammalia > Artiodactyla > Delphinidae > Delphinus > Delphinus delphis. Next base: position 205,417 of record NW_027192665.1, on the reverse strand, counting down.
ACTGCTGCGTTTATGCCCCTGTACACATGCTTGATTCTCTTTCGGAGACATAGCAATCCCTAGGTTTTAAGATACTTACTAGTCAGGTACATTCTTAGGCGTTTAATATGCGGTGTTGAGTCCATTTCTTTGAGCAAGGAGTAGCTCTTGTCTATTCCATATTTGGCTTAAGGAACTTTATCTGTGCTCATTTCAATCTCTGGTTTTATGCAGCACCCCAACTCACCTTTCCCCTTAAGCAAGCATAAGTTGGTTTTCTAAATTTGAGACCCTGTTCTGTTCTGTAATTCAGTTCCTGTGTAGCCAAGTTTACATTCCGTGTATTACTGATATCTTATGATGTTTCTTTTTCTGTGTGACTTATTTCAGTTAGAATCATCATACCTGAATCCACTCATTGTGCTGCTACGGGCCTGATGACACAGATTTCATTGCTGAGTGATACTGCATTGTAAGTGAATACCACAACTTCTTTATCCATTTTTCACTTTCTGCGATGTTGAACTTGTACTGTAAACGAGGTTCTTGTAAACAGAGCCGTTCCAAACTTTGGGGTGGCTGTGTCTTTTTGATTTTAAATTCCCTAAGCTATAGGACCATAAGTGGAAGTGCCCTAGGCTCTCTTGCTTTGTTTTTTAGATGTTTCAGGAAACACCATACACTTCTCCCGAGTGTTTGTTGGCAATTTACATCCCGCCCTTCAGCATAACAAGGTTGCCAGTTCTCCATGGCCTGTCCTGCCTTTCTGGATTTTACACTTTTTTCAGATGGCCCTTTTGACCGGGGGGAAGTGAGACTTCATTGTAGTGCAGATTTCCTTTGCAAGCTTGCTTGGTTGGCCAAAAGGGGCGTATGCGTTTTTTCCTGAATATATTCAGGAAAAAACGCATACGCCCTTTTTGGCCAAGTGCATCATTGTGGACGTTCTGCCTCTTTTCCTATGCTTTCAATGCAATTCCAGTCTACCTCCTGAAATCGGTTTCCTGCAATTCTGCCCCGCTTTCAAGTCCTCTTGGCAGCCTTACTTCAGTCTATTTTTGGACGATAGCTGTCATTTATAACTCTGCAGGTTTGTGAATTACAGTGCCCCTGAGCTCCTTTCTTCAACTCGCTTTCTTGTGACCTGGCCGTAACACCGCAGGATGGCTTCAGGCCCTAATCTGGTTCCGGCCCGGCATGCTGAGCCTTTGGTTAATTCCTCTTCCTGGTGGGAAATGAGAGTTAAATTTGCCCGTCCAGACACCTGCAGCTAGTCTCTCATTGGTTCTCGCTATTCCTGTTCATCTTCCGCAGAAATTGCAAACTGGGCCAAACAGGAGGTTAAAGGCGCTGACTCTCCAAGTGGGGAGAGTGTTAGTAAAGCGTCTGGAATGTTGCACCCGAGTACCAGGGGAGGAATACTGCGACATATTTGAACACGTCTCCCGATCACATGGTTGATCATACTCTGGGTTCCACATGCATGTTTTAGCTGAAGGAAGAATACCTAAAACCTGGGTAGTTGAAACCCGTGGAATGGGTACCATGCAATATGACTTCAAAGGGTCTTCATTTGCTCACCGAACCTCTCCAATCCTATCACTGCTGCGTTTATGCCCCTGTACACATGCTTGATTCTCTTTCGGAGACATAGCAATCTATATGTTTTAAGATACTTACTAGTCAGGTACATTCTTAGGCGTTTAATATGCGGTGTTGAGTCCATTTCGTTGAGCAAGGAGTAGCTCTTGTCTATTCCATATTTGGCTTAAGGAACTTTATCTGTGCTCATTTCAATCTCTGGTTTTATGCAGCACCCCAACTCACCTTTCCCCTTAAGCAAGCATAAGTTGGTTTTCTAAATTTGAGACCCTGTTCTGTTCTGCAATTCAGTTCCTGTGTAGCCAAGTTTACATTCCGTGTATTACTGATATCTTATGATGTTTCTTTTTCTGTGTGACTTATTTCAGTTAGAATCATCATACCTGAATCCACTCATTATGCTACTACGGGCCTGATGACATAGGTTTCATTGCTGAGTGATACTGCATTGTACGTAAGTACGACAAGTTCTTTATCCATTTTTCACTTTCTGTGATATTGAACTTGTACGGTAAACGAGGTTCTTGTAAACAGAGGCGTCCCAAACTTTGGGGTGGCTGTGTCTTTTTGATTTTAATTTCCCTAAGCTATAGGACCATAAGTGGAAGTGCCCTAGGCTCTGTTGCTTTGTTTTTTAGATGTTTCAGGAAACACCATACACTTCTCCCGAGTGTCTGTTGGCAATTTACATCCCGCCCATCAGCATAACAAGGCTCCCAGTTCTCCATGGCCTGACCTGCCTTTCTGGATTTTACACTTTTTTCAGATGGCCCTTTTGACCGGGGGGAAGTGAGACTTCATTGTAGTGCAGATTTCCTTTGCAAGCTTGCTTGGTTGGCCAAAAAGGGCGTATGCGTTTTTTCCTGAATATATTCAGGAAAAAACGCATACGCCCTTTTTGGCCAAGTGCATCATTGTGGACGTTCTGCCTCTTTTCCTATGCTTTCAATGCAATTCCAGTCTACCTCCTGAAATCGGTTTCCTGCAATTCTGCCCCGCTTTCAAGTCCTCTTGGCAGCCTTACTTCAGTCTATTTTTGGACGATAGCTGTCATTTATAACTCTGCAGGTTTGTGAATTACAGTGCCCCTGAGCTCCTTTCTTCAACTCGCTTTCTTGTGACCTGGCCGCAACACCGCAGGATGGCTTCAGGCCCTAATCTGGTTCCCGCCCGGCATTCTGAGCCTTTGGTTAATTCCTCTTCCTGGTGGGAAATGAGAGTTAAATTTGCCCGTCCAGACACCTCCAGCTAGCCTCTCATTGGTTCTCGCTATTCCTGTTCATCTTCCGCAGAAATTGCAAACTGGGCCAAACAGGAGGTTAAAGGGACTGACTCTCCAAGTCGGGAGAGTGTTAGTAAAGCGTCTGGAATGTTACACCCGAGTACCAGGGTAGGAAAACTGAGACATATTTGAACACGTCTCCCGTTCACATGGTTGATCATACTCTGGGTTCCACATGCATGATTTAGCTGAAGGAAGAATACCTTAAACCTGGAGAGTTGAGACCCGTGTAATGGGTACCATGCAATATGATTTCAAACGGTCTTCATTTGCTCACCGAACCTCTCCAATCCTATCACTGCTGCGTTTATGCCCCTGTACACACGCTTGATTCTCTTTTGGAGACATAGCAATCCATAGGTTTTAAGATACTTACTAGTCAGGTACATTCTTAGGCGTTTAATATGGGGTTTTGAGTCCATTTCGTTGAGCAAGGAGTAGCTCTTGTCTATTCCATATTTGGCTTAAGGAACTTTATCTGTGCTCATTTCAATCTCTGGTTTTATGCAGCACCCCAACTCACCTTTCCCCTTAAGCAAGCATAAGTTGGTTTTCTAAATTTGAGACCCTGTTCTGGTCTGTAATTCAGTTCCTGTGTAGCCAAGTTTACATTCCGTGTATTACTAATATCTTATGATGTTTCTTTTTCTGTGTGACTTATTTCAGTTAGAATCATCATACCTGAATCCACTCATTGTGCTGCTAAGGGCCTGATGACATAGATTTCATTGCTGAGTGATACTGCATTGTAAGTGAATACCACAACTTCTTTATCCATTTTTCACTTTCTGCGATGTTGAACTTGTACTGTAAACGAGGTTCTTGTAAACAGAGCCGTTCCAAACTTTGGGGTGGCTGTGTCTTTTTGATTTTAATTTCCCTAAGCTATAGGACCATAAGTGGAAGTGCCCTAGGCTCTGTTGCTTTGTTTTTTAGATGTTTCAGGAAACACCATACACTTCTCCTGAGTGTCTGTTGGCAATTTACATCCCGCCCATCAGCATAACAAGGCTCCCAGTTCTCCATGGCCTGTCCTGCCTTTCTGGATTTTACACTTTTTTCAGATGGCCCTTTTGACTGGGGGGAAGTGAGACTTCATTGTAGTGCAGATTTCCTTTGCAAGCTTGCTTGGTTGGCCAAAAAGGGCGTATGCGTTTTTTCCTGAATATATTCAGGAAAAAACGCATACGCCCTTTTTGGCCAAGTGCATCATTGTGGACGTTCTGCCTCTTTTCCTATGCTTTCAATGCAATTCCAGTCTACCTCCTGAAATCGGTTTCCTGCAATTCTGCCCCGCTTTCAAGTCCTCTTGGCAGCCTTACTTCAGTCTATTTTTGGACGATAGCTGTCATTTATAACTCTGCAGGTTTGTGAATTACAGTGCCCCTGAGCTCCTTTCTTCAACTCGCTTTCTTGTGACCTGGCCGCAACACCGCAGGATGGCTTCAGGCCCTAATCTGGTTCTGGCCCGGCATGCTGAGCCTTTGGTTAATTCCACTTCCTGGTGGGAAATGAGAGTTAAATTTGCCCGTCCAGACACCTCCAGCTAGCCTCTCATTGGTTCTCGCTATTCCTGTTCATCTTCCGCAGAAATTGCAAACTGGGCCAAACAGGAGGTTAAAGGGACTGACTCTCCAAGTCGGGAGAGTGTTAGTAAAGCGTCTGGAATGTTGCACCCGAGTACCAGGGTAGGAAAACTGAGACATATTTGAACACGTCTCCCGTTCACATGGTTGATCATACTCTGGGTTCCACATGCATGTTTTAGCTGAAGGAAGAATACCTAAAACCTGGGTAGTTGAAACCCATGGAATGGGTACAATGCAATATGACTTCAAAGGGTCTTCATTTGCTCACCGAACATCTCCAATCCTATCACTGCTGCGTTTATGCCCCTGTACACATGCTTCATTCTCTTTTGGAGACATAGCAATCCATAGGTTTTATGATACTTACTAGTCAGGTACATTCTTAGGCGTTTAATATGGGGTGTTGAGTCCATTTCGTTGAGCAAGGAGTAGCTCTTGTCTATTCCATATTTGGCTTAAGGAACTTTATCTGTGCTCATTTCAATCTCTGGTTTTATGCAGCACCCCAACTCACCTTTCCCCTTAAGCAAGCATAAGTTGGTTTTCTAAATTTGAGAACATGTTCTGTTCTGTAATTCAATTCCTGTGTAGCCAAGTTTACATTCCGTGTATTAGTGATATCTTATGATGTTTCTTTTTCTGTGTGACTTATTTCAGTTAGAATCATCGTACCTGAATCCACTCATTATGCTGCTATTGGCCTGATGACATAGATTTCATTGCTGAGTGATACTGCATTGTACATAAGTACCACAAGTTCTTTATCCATTTTTCACTTTCTGTGATATTGAACTTGTACGGTAAATGAGGTTCTTGTAAACTGAGGCGTCCCAAACTTTGAGGTGGCTGTGTCTTTTGGATTTTAATTTCCCTAAGCTATAGGACCATAAGTGGAAGTGCCCTAGGCTCTGTTGCTTTGTTTTTTAGATGTTTCAGGAAACACCATACACTTCTCCCGAGTGTCTGTTGGCAATTTACATCCCGCCCATCAGCATAACAAGGCTCCCAGTTCTCCATGGCCTGTCCTGCCTTTCTGGATTTTACACTTTTTTCAGATGGCCCTTTTGACCGGGGGGAAGTGAGACTTCATTGTAGTGCAGATTTCCTTTGCAAGTTGGCTTGGTTGGCCAAAAAGGGCGTATGCGTTTTTTCCTGAATATATTCAGGAAAAAACGCATACGCCCTTTTTGGCCAAGTGCATCATTGTGGACGTTCTGCCTCTTTTCCTATGCTTTCAATGCAATTCCAGTCTACCTCCTGAAATCGGTTTCCTGCAATTCTGCCCCGCTTTCAAGTCCTCTTGGCAGCCTTACTTCAGTCTATTTTTGGACGATAGCTGTCATTTATAACTCTGCAGGTTTGTGAATTACAGTGCCCCTGAGCTCCTTTCTTCAACTCGCTTTCTTGTGAGCTGGCCGCAACACCGCAGGATGGCTTCAGGCCCTAATCTGCTTCCGGCACGGCACGCTGAGCCTTTGGTTAATTCCTCTTCCTGGTGGGAAATGAGAGTTAAATTTGCCCGTCCAGACACCTCCAGCTAGTCTCTCATTGGTTCTCACTATTCCTGTTCATCTTCCGCAGAAATTGCAAACTGGGCCAAACAGGAGGTTAAAGGGACTGACTCTCCAAGTCGGGAGAGTGTTAGTAAAGCGTCTGGAATGTTGCACCCGAGTACCAGGGTACGAAAACTGGGACATATTTGAACACGTCTCCCGATCACATGGTTGATCATACTCTAGGTTCCACATGCATGTTTTAGCTGAAGGAAGAATACCTAAAACCTGGGTAGTTGAAACCCGTGGAATGGGTACCATGCAATATGACTTCAAAGGGTCTTCATTTGCTCACGAACCTCTCCAATCCTATCACTGCTGCGTTTATGCCCCTGTACACATGCTTGATTCTCTTTCGGAGACATAGCAATCCATAGGTTTTAAGATACTTACTAGTCAGGTACATTCTTAGGCGTTTAATATGGGGTGTTGAGTCCATTTCGTTGAGCAAGGAGTAGCTCTTGTCTATTCCATATTTGGCTTAAGGAACTTTATCTGTGCTCATTTCAATCTCTGGTTTTATGCAGCACCCCAACTCACCTTTCCCCTTAAGCAAGCATAAGTTGGTTTTCTAAATTTGAGACACTGTTCTGTTCTGTAATTCAGTTCCTGTGTAGCCAAGTTTACACTCCGTGTATTACTGATATCTTATGATGTTTCTTTTTCTGTGTGACTTATTTCAGTTAGAATCATCATACCTGAATCCACTCATTGTGCTGCTAAGGGCCTGATGACACAGATTTCATTGCTGAGTGATATTGTTTTGTAAGTAAATACCACAACTTCTTTATCCATTTTTCACTTTCTGCGATGTTGAACTTGTACTGTAAACGAGGTTCTTGTAAACAGAGCCGTTCCAAACTTTGGGGTGGCTGTGTCTTTTTGATTTTAATTTCCCTAAGCTATAGGACCATAAGTGGAAGTGCCCTAGGTTCTGTTGCTTTGTTTTTTAGATGTTTCAGGAAACACCATACACTTCTCCCGAGTGGTTGTTGGCAATTTACATCCCGCCCATCAGCATAACAAGGCTCCCAGTTCTCCATGGCCTGTCCTGACTTTCTGGATTTTACCCTTTTTTCAAATGGCCCTTTTGACCGGGGGGAAGTGAGACTTCATTTTAGTGCAGATTTCCTTTGCAAGCTTGCTTGGTTGGCCAAAAAGGGCGTATGCGTTTTTTCCTGAATATATTCAGGAAAAAATGCATACGCCCTTTTTGGCCAAGTGCATCATTGTGGACGTTCTGCCTCTTTTCCTATGCTTTCAATGCAATTCCAGTCTACCTCCTGAAATCGGTTTCCTGCAATTCTGCCCCGCTTTCAAGTCCTCTTGGCAGCCTTACTTCAGTCTATTTTTGGACGATAGCTGTCATTTATAACTCTGCAGGTTTGTGAATTACAGTGCCCCTGAGCTCCTTTCTTCAACTCGCTTTCTTGTGACCTGGCCGCAACACCGCAGGATGGCTTCAGGCCCTAATCTGGTTCCGGCACGGCACGCTGAGCCTTTGGTTATTTCCTCTTCCTGGTGGGAAATGAGAGTTAAATTTGCCCGTCCAGACACCTCCAGCTAGCCTCTCATTGGTTCTCGCTATTCCTGTTCATCTTCCGCAGAAATTGCAAACTGTGCCAAACAGGAGGTTAAAGGCGCTGACTCTCCAAGTGGGGAGAGTGTTAGTAAAGCGTCTGGAATGTTGCACCCGAGTACCAGGGGAGGAAAACTGAGACATATTTGAACACGTCTCCCGATCACATGGTTGATCATACTCTGGGTTCCACATGCATGTTTTAGCTGAAGGAAGAATACCTAAAACCTGGGTAGTTGAAACCCGTGGAATGGGTACCATGCAATATGACTTCAAAGGGTCTTCATTTGCTCACCGAACCTCTCCAATCCTATCACTGCTGCGTTTATGCCCCTGTACACATGCTTGATTCTCTTTCAGAGACATAGCAATCCATAGGTTTTAAGATACTTACTAGTCAGGTACATTCTTAGGCGTTTAATATGCGGTGTTGAGTCCATTTCGTTGAGCAAGGAGTAGCTCTTGTCTATTCCATATTTGGCTTAAGGAACTTTATCTGTGCTCATTTCAATCTCTGGTTTTATGCAGCAACCCAACTCACCTTTCCCCTTAAGCAAGCATAAGTTGGTTTTCTAAATTTGAGAACCTGTTCTGTTTTGGAATTCAGTTCCTGTGTAGCCAAGTTTACATTCCGTGTATTACTGATATCTTATGATGTTTCTTTTTCTGTGTGACTTATTTCAGTTAGAATCATCGTACCTGAATCTACTCATTATGCTGCTACGGGCCTGATGACATAGATTTCATTGCTGAGTGATACTGCATTGTACGTAAGTACCACAAGTTCTTTATCCATTTTTCACTTTCTGCGATGTTGAACTTGTACTGTAAACGAGGTTCTTGTAAACAGAGGCGTCCCAAACTTTGGGGTGGCTGTGTCTTTTTGATTTTAATTTCCCTAAGCTATAGGACCATAAGTGGCAGTGACCTAGGCTCTGTTCCTTTGTTTTTTAGATGTTTCAGGAAACACCATACACTTCTCCTGAGTGTCTGTTGGTAATTTACATCCCGCCCATCAGCATAACTAGGCTCCCAGTTCTCCATGGCCTGTCCTGCCTTTCTGGATTTTACACTTTTTACAGATGGCCCTTTTGACCGGGGGGAAGTGAGACTTCATTGTAGTGCAGATTTCCTTTGCAAGCTTGCTTGGCTGGCCAAAAAGCGCGTATGCATTTTTTCCTGAATATATTCAGGAAAAAACACATACGCCCTTTTTGGCCAAGTGCATCATTGTGGACGTTCTGCCTCTTTTCCTATGCTTTCAATGCAATTCCAGTCTACCTCCTGAAATCGGTTTCCTGCAATTCTGCCCCGCTTTCAAGTCCTCTTGGCAGCCTTACTTCAGTATATTTTTGGACGATAGCTGTCATTTATAACTCTGCAGGTTTGTGAATTACAGTGCCCCTGAGCTCCTTTCTTGAACTCGCTTTCTTGTGACCTGGCCGCAACACCGCAGGATGGCTTCAGGCCCTAATCTGGTTCCGGAACGGCACGCTGAGCCTCTGGTTATTTCCTCTTCCTGGTGGGAAATGAGAGTTAAATTTGCCCGTCCAGACACCTCCATCTAGTCTCTCATTGGTTCTCGCTATTCCTGTTCATCTTCCGCAAAAATTGCAAACTGGGCCAAACAGGATGTTAAAGGGACTGACTCTCCAAGTGGGGAGAGTGTTTGTAAAGCGTCTGGAATGTTGCACCTGAGTACCAGGGGAGGAAAACTGAGACATATTTGAACACGTCTCCCGATCACATGGTTGATCATACTCTGGGTTCCACATGCATGTTTTAGCTGAAGGAAGAATACCTAAAACCTGGGTAGTTGAAACCCGTGGAATGGGTACCATGCAATATGACTTCAAAGGGTCTTCATTTGCTCACCGAACCTCTCCAATCCTATCACTGCTGCGTTTATGCCCCTGTACACATGCTTGATTCTCTTTCGGAGACATAGCAATCCCTAGGTTTTAAGATACTTACTAGTCAGGTACATTCTTAGGCATTTAATATACGGTGTTGAGTCCATTTCTTTGAGCAAGGAGTAGCTCTTGTCTATTCCATATTTGGCTTAAGGAACTTTATCTGTGCTCATTTCAATCTCTGGTTTTATGCAGCACCCCAACTCACCTTTCCCCTTAAGCAAGCATAAGTTGGTTTTCTAAATTTGAGACCCTGTTCTGTTCTGTAATTCAGTTCCTGTGTAGCCAAGTTTACATTCCGTGTATTACTGATATCTTATGATGTTTCTTTTTCTGTGTGACTTATTTCAGTTAGAATCATCATACCTGAATCCACTCATTGTGCTGCTAAGGGCCTGATGACACAGATTTCATTGCTTGGTGATATTGCTTTGTAAGTAAATACCACAACTTCTTTATCCATTTTTCACTTTCTGTGATGTTGAACTTGTACTGTAAACGAGGTTCTTGTAAACAGAGCCGTTCCAAACTTTGGGGTGGCTGTGTCTTTTTGATTTTAGTTTCCCTAAGCTATAGGACCATAAGTGGAAGTGCACTAGGTTCTGTTGCTTTGTTTTTTAGATGTTTCAGGAAACACCATACACTTCTCCTGAGTGTCTGTTGGTAATTTACATCCCGCCCATCAGCATAACAAGGCTCCCAGTTCTCCATGGCCTGTCCTGCCTTTCTGGATTTTACACTTTTTTCAGATGGCCCTTTTGACCGGGGGGAAGTGAGACTTCATTGTAGTGCAGATTTCCTTTGCAAGCTTGCTTGGTTGGCCAAAAAGGGCGTATGCGTTTTTTCCTGAATATATTCAGGAAAAAACGCATACGCCCTTTTTGGCCAAGTGCATCATTGTGGACGTTCTACCTCTTTTCCTATGCTTTCAATGCAATTCCAGTCTACCTCCTGAAATCGGTTTCCTGCAATTCTGCCCCGCTTTCAAGTCCTCTTGGCAGCCTTACTTCAGTCTATTTTTGGACGATAGCTGTCATTTATAACTCTGCAGGTTTGTGAATTACAGTGCCCCTGAGCTCCTTTCTTGAACTCGCTTTCTTGTGAGCTGGCCGCAACACCGCAGGATGGCTTCAGGCCCTAATCTGGTTCCGGCACGGCACGTTGAGCCTTTGGTTATTTCCTCTTCCTGGTGGGAAATGAGAGTTAAATTTGCCCGTCCAGACACCTCAAGCTAGTCTCTCATTGGTTCTCGCTATTCCTGTTCATCTTCCGCAAAAATTGCAAACTGGGCCAAACAGGATGTTAAAGGGACTGACTCTCCAAGTGGGGAGAGTGTTTGTAAAGCGTCTGGAATGTTGCACCTGAGTACCAGGGGAGGAAAACTGAGACATATTTGAACACGTCTCCCGATCACATGGTTGATCATACTCTGGGTTCCACATGCATGTTTTAGCTGAAGGAAGAATACCTAAAACCTGGGTAGTTGAAACCCGTGGAATGGGTACCATGCAATATGACTTCAAAGGGTCTTCATTTGCTCACCGAACCTCTCCAATCCTATCACTGCTGCGTTTATGCCCCTGTACACATGCTTGATTCTCTTTCGGAGACATAGCAATCCCTAGGTTTTAAGATACTTACTAGTCAGGTACATTCTTAGGCATTTAATATACGGTGTTGAGTCCATTTCTTTGAGCAAGGAGTAGCTCTTGTCTATTCCATATTTGGCTTAAGGAACTTTATCTGTGCTCATTTCAATCTCTGGTTTTATGCAGCACCCCAACTCACCTTTCCCCTTAAGCAAGCATAAGTTGGTTTTCTAAATTTGAGACCCTGTTCTGTTCTGTAATTCAGTTCCTGTGTAGCCAAGTTTACATTCCGTGTATTACTGATATCTTATGATGTTTCTTTTTCTGTGTGACTTATTTCAGTTAGAATCATCATACCTGAATCCACTCATTGTGCTGCTAAGGGCCTGATGACACAGATTTCATTGCTTGGTGATATTGCTTTGTAAGTAAATATCACAACTTCTTTATCCATTTTTCACTTTCTGTGATGTTGAACTTGTACTGTAAACGAGGTTCTTGTAAACAGAGCCGTTCCAAACTTTGGGGTGGCTGTGTCTTTTTGATTTTAGTTTCCCTAAGCTATAGGACCATAAGTGGAAGTGCACTAGGTTCTGTTGCTTTGTTTTTTAGATGTTTCAGGAAACACCATACACTTCTCCTGAGTGTCTGTTGGTAATTTACATCCCGCCCATCAGCATAACAAGGCTCCCAGTTCTCCATGGCCTGTCCTGCCTTTCTGGATTTTACACTTTTTTCAGATGGCCCTTTTGACCGGGGGGAAGTGAGACTTCATTGTAGTGCAGATTTCCTTTGCAAGCTTGCTTGGTTGGCCAAAAAGGGCGTATGCGTTTTTTCCTGAATATATTCAGGAAAAAACGCATACGCCCTTTTTGGCCAAGTGCATCATTGTGGACGTTCTACCTCTTTTCCTATGCTTTCAATGCAATTCCAGTCTACCTCCTGAAATCGGTTTCCTGCAATTCTGCCCCGCTTTCAAGTCCTCTTGGCAGCCTTACTTCAGTATATTTTTGGACGATAGCTGTCATTTATAACTCTGCAGGTTTGTGAATTACAGTGCCCCTGAGCTCCTTTCTTGAACTCGCTTTCTTGTGAGCTGGCCGCAACACCGCAGGATGGCTTCAGGCCCTAATCTGGTTCCGGCACGGCACGTTGAGCCTTTGGTTATTTCCTCTTCCTGGTGGGAAATGAGAGTTAAATTTGCCCGTCCAGACACCTCAAGCTAGTCTCTCATTGGTTCTCGCTATTCCTGTTCATCTTCTGCAGAAATTGCAAACTGGGCCAAACAGGAGGTTAAAGGCGCTGACTCTCCAAGTGGGGAGAGTGTTAGTAAAGCGTCTGGAATGTTGCACGCGAGTACCAGGGGAGGAAAACTGAGACATATTTGAACACGTCTCCCGTTCACATGGTTGATCATACTTTGGTTCCACATGCATGTTTTAGCTGAAGGAAGAATACCTTAAACCTGGAGAGTTAAGACCCGTGGAATGGGTACCATGCAATATGACTTTAAAGGGTCTTCATTTGCTCACCGAACCTCTACAATCCTATCACTGCTGCGTTTATGCCCCTGTACACATGCTTGATTCTCTTTCGGAGACATAGCAATCCATAGGTTTTACGATACTTACTACTCAGGTACATTCTTAGGCGTTTAATATGCGGTGTTGAGTCCATTTCGTTGAGCAAGGAGTAGCTCTTGTCTATTCCATATTTGACTTAAGGAACTTTATCTGTGCTCATTTCAATCTCTGGTTTTATGCAGCACCCCAACTCACCTTTACATTTAAGCAAGAATAAGTTGGTGTTCTAAATTTGAGACCCTGTTCTGTTCTGTAATTCGGTTCCTGTGTAGCCAAGTTTCCATTCCGTGTATTACTGATATCTTATGATGTTTCTTTTTCTGTGTGACTTATTTCAGTTAGAATCATCATACCTGAATCCACTCATTGTGCTGCTAAGGGCCTGATGACATAGATTTCATTGCTGAGTGATATTGCTTTGTAAGTAAATACCACAACTTCTTTATCCATTTTTCACTTTCTGCGATGTTGAACTTGTACTGTAAACGAGGTTCTTGTAAACAGAGGCGTCCCAAACTTTGGGGTGGCTGTGTCTTTTTGATTTTAATTTCCCTAAGCTATAGGACCATAAGTGGAAGTGCCCTAGGCTCTGTTGCTTTGTTTTTTAGATGTTTCAGGAAACACCATACACTTCTCCCGAGTGTCTGTTGGCAATTTACATCCCGCCCATCAGCATAACAAGGCTCCCAGTTCTCCATGGCCTGTCCTGCCTTTCTGGATTTTACACTTTTTTCAGATGGCCCTTTTGACCGGGGAGAAGTGAGACTTCATTGTAGTGCAGATTTCCTTTGCAAGCTTGCTTGGTTGGCCAAAAAGGGCGTATGCGTTTTTTGCTGAATATATTCAGGAAAAAACGCATACGCCCTTTTTGGCCAAGTGCATCATTGTGGACTTTCTGCCTCTTTTCCTATGCTTTCAATGCCATTCCAGTCTACCTCCTGAAATCGGTTTCCTGCAATTCTGCCCCGCTTTCAAGTCCTCTTGGCAGCCTTACTTCAGTCTATTTTTGGACGATAGCTGTCATTTATAACTCTGCAGGTTTGTGAATTACAGTGCCCTTGAGCTCCTTTCTTCAACTCGCTTTCTTGTGACCTGGCCGCAACACCGCAGGATGGCTTCAGGCCCTAATCTGGTTCCGGCCCGGCATGCTGAGCCTTTGGTTAATTCCTCTTCCTGGTGGGAAATGAGAGTTAAATTTGCCCGTCCAGACACCTCCAGCTAGCCTCTCATTGCTTCTCGCTATTCCTGATCATCTTCCGCAGAAATTGCAAACTGGGCCAAACAGGAGGTTAAAGGGACTGACTCTCCAAGTCGGGAGAGTGTCAGTAAAGCGTCTGGAATGTTGCACCCGAGTACCAGGGGAGGAAAACTGAGACATATTTGAACACGTCTCCCGTTCACATGGTTGATCATACTTGGGTTCCACATGCATGTTTTAGCTGAAGGAAGAATACCTTAAACCTGTAGAGTTGAGACCCGTGTAATGGGTACCATGCAATATGACTTCAAAGGGTCTTCATTTGCTCACCGAACCTCTCCAATCCTATCACTGCTGCGTTTATGCCCCTGTACACATGCTTGATTCTCTTTTGGAGACATAGCAATCCATAGGTTTTACGATACTTACTAGTCAGGTACATTCTTAGGCGTTTAATATGCGGTGTTGAGTCCATTTCGTTGAGCAAGGAGTAGCTCTTGTCTATTCCATATTTGACTTAAGGAACTTTATCTGTGCTCATTTCAATCTCTGGTTTTATGCAGCACCCCAACTCACCTTTACCTTTAAGCAAGAATAAGTTGGTTTTCTAAATTTGAGACCCTGTTCTGTTCTGTAATTCAGTTCCTGTGTAGCCAAGTTTCCATTCCGTGTATTAGTGATATCTTATGATGTTTCTTTTTCTGTGTGACTTATTTCAGTTAGAATCATCATACCTGAATCCACTCATTGTGCTGCTAAGGGCCTGATGACACAGATTTCATTGCTGAGTGATATTGCTTTGTAAGTAAATACCACGACTTCTTTATCCATTTTTCACTTTCTGCGATGTTGAACTTGTACTGTAAACGAGGTTCTTGTAAACAGAGCCGTTCCAAACTTTGAGGTGGCTGTGTCTTTTTGATTTTAATTTCCCTAAGCTATAGGACTATAAGTGGAAGTGCCCTAGGCTCTGTTGCTTTGTTTTTTAGATGTTTCAGGAAACACCATACACTTCTCCCGAGTGTCTGTTGGCAATTTACATCCCGCCCATCAGCATAACAAGGCTCCCAGTTCTCCATGGCCTGTCCTGCCTTTCTGGATTTTACACTTTTTTCAGATGGCCCTTTTGACCGGGGGGAAGTGAGACTTCATTGTAGTGCAGATTTCCTTTGCAAGCTTGCTTGGTTGGCCAAAAAGGGCGTATGCGTTTTTTCCTGAATATATTCAGGAAAAAACGCATACGCCCTTTTTGGCCAAGTGCATCATTGTGGACGTTCTGCCTCTTTTCCTATGCTTTCAATGCAATTCCAGTCTACCTCCTGAAATCGGTTTCCTGCAATTCTGCCCCGCTTTCAGGTCCTCTTGGCAGCCTTACTTCCGTCTATTTTTGGACGATAGCTGTCATTTATAACTCTGCAGGTTTGTGAATTACAGTGCCCCTGAGCTCCTTTCTTCAACTCGCTTTCTTGTGAGCTGGCCGCAACACCGCAGGATTTGCTTCAGGCCCTAATCTGGTTCCGGCACGGCACGCAGAGCCTTTGGTTAATTCCTCTTCCTGGTGGGAAATGAGAGTTAAATTTGCCTGTCCAGACACCTCCAGCTAATCTCTCATTGGTTCTCGCTATTCCTGTTCATCTTCCGCAGAAATTGCAAACTGGGCAAAACAGGAGGTTAAAGGGACTGACTCTCCAAGTCGGGAGAGTGTTAGTAAAGCATCTGGAATGTTGCACCCGAGTACCAGGGTACGAAAACTGAGACATATTTGAACACGTCTCCCGATCACATGGTTGATCATACTCTAGGTTCCACATGCATGTTTTAGCTGAAGGAAGAATACCTTAAACCTGGGTAGTTGAAACCCGTGGAATGGGTACCATGCAATATGACTTCAAAGGGTCTTCATTTGCTCACCAAACCTCTCCAATCCTATCACTGCTGCGTTTATGCCCCTGTACACATGCTTGATTCTCTTTCAGAGACATAGCAATCCATAGGTTTTAAGATACTTACAAGTCAGGTACATTCTTAGGCGTTTAATATGCGGTGTTGAGTCCATTTCGTTGAGCAAGGAGTAGCTCTTGTCTATTCCATATTTGGCTTAAGGAACTTTATCTGTGCTCATTTCAATCTCTGGTTTTATGCAGCACCCCAACTCACCTTTACCCTTAAGCAAGCATAAGTTGGTTTTCTAAATTTGAGACCCTGTTCTGTTCTGTAATTCAGTTCCTGTGTAGCCAAGTTTACATTCCATGTATTACTGGTATCTTATGATGTTTCTTTTTCTGTGTGACTTATTTCAGTTAGAATCATCATACCTGAATCCACTCATTGTGCTGCTAAGGGCCTGATGACACAGATTTCATTGCTGAGTGATATTGCTTTGTAAGTAAATACCACAACTTCTTTATCCATTTTTCACTTTCTGCAATGTTGAACTTGTACTGTAAACGAGGTTCTTGTAAACAGAGGCGTCCCAAACTTTGGGGTGGCTGTGTCTTTTTGATTTTAATTTCCCTAAGCTATAGGACCATAAGTGGCAGTGTCCTAGGCTCTGTTGCTTTGTTTTTTAGATGTTTCAGGAAACACCATACACTTCTCCCGAGTGTCTGTTGGCAATTTACATCCCGCCCATCAGCATAACAAGGCTCCCAGTTCTCTATGGCCTGTCCTGCCTTTCTGGATTTTACACTTTTTTCAGATGGCCCTTTTGACCGGGGGGAAGTGAGACTTCATTGTAGTGCAGATTTCCTTTGCAAGCTTGCTTGGTTGGCCAAAAAGGGCGTATGCGTTTTTTCCTGAATATATTCAGGAAAAAATGCATACGCCCTTTTTGGCCAAGTGCATCATTGTGGACGTTCTGCCTCTTTTCCTATGCTTTCAATGCAATTCCAGTCTACCTCCTGAAATCGGTTTCCTGCAATTCTGCCCCGCTTTCAAGTCCTCTTGGCAGCCTTACTTCAGTCTATTTTTGGACGATAGCTGTCATTTATAAATCTGCAAGGTTTGTGAATTACAGTGCCCTTGAGCTCCTTTCTTCAACTCGCTTTCTTGTGACCTGGCCGCAACACCGCAGGATGGCTTCAGGCCCTAATCTGGTTCCGGCCCGGCATGCTGAGCCTTTGGTTAATTCCTCTTCCTGGTGGGAAATGAGAGTTAAATTTGCCCGTCCAGACACCTCCAGCTAGCCTCTCATTGCTTCTCGCTATTCCTGTTCATCTTCCGCAGAAATTGCAAACTGGGCCAAACAGGAGGTTAAAGGGACTGACTCTCCAAGTCGGGAGAGTGTCAGTAAAGCGTCTGGAATGTTGCACCCGAGTACCAGGGGAGGAAAACTGAGACATATTTGAACACGTCTCCCGTTCACATGGTTGATCATACTTGGGTTCCACATGCATGTTTTAGCTGAAGGAAGAATACCTTAAACCTGTAGAGTTGAGACCCGTGTAATGGGTACCATGCAATATGACTTCAAAGGGTCTTCATTTGCTCACCGAACCTCTCCAATCCTATCACTGCTGCGTTTATGCCCCTGTACACATGCTTGATTCTCTTTTGGAGACATAGCAATCCATAGGTTTTACGATACTTACTAGTCAGGTACATTCTTAGGCGTTTAATATGCGGTGTTGAGTCCATTTCGTTGAGCAAGGAGTAGCTCTTGTCTATTCCATATTTGACTTAAGGAACTTTATCTGTGCTCATTTCAATCTCTGGTTTTATGCAGCACCCCAACTCACCTTTACCTTTAAGCAAGAATAAGTTGGTTTTCTAAATTTGAGACCCTGTTCTGTTCTGTAATTCAGTTCCTGTGTAGCCAAGTTTCCATTCCGTGTATTAGTGATATCTTATGATGTTTCTTTTTCTGTGTGACTTATTTCAGTTAGAATCATCATACCTGAATCCACTCATTGTGCTACTAAGGGCCTGATGACACAGATTTCATTGCTGAGTGATATTGCTTTGTAAGTAAATACCACAACTTCTTTATCCATTTTTCACTTTCTGCAATGTTGAACTTGTACTGTAAACGAGGTTCTTGTAAACAGAGGCGTCCCAAACTTTGGGGTGGCTGTGTCTTTTTGATTTTAATTTCCCTAAGCTATAGGACCATAAGTGGCAGTGTCCTAGGCTCTGTTGCTTTGTTTTTTAGATGTTTCAGGAAACACCATACACTTCTCCCGAGTGTCTGTTGGCAATTTACATCCCGCCCATCAGCATAACAAGGCTCCCAGTTCTCTATGGCCTGTCCTGCCTTTCTGGATTTTACACTTTTTTCAGATGGCCCTTTTGACCGGGGGGAAGTGAGACTTCATTGTAGTGCAGATTTCCTTTGCAAGCTTGCTTGGTTGGCCAAAAAGGGCGTATGCGTTTTTTCCTGAATATATTCAGGAAAAAACGCATACGCCCTTTTTGGCCAAGTGCATCATTGTGGACGTTCTGCCTCTTTTCCTATGCTTTCAATGCAATTCCAGTCTACCTCCTGAAATCGGTTTCCTGCAATTCTGCCCCACTTTCAAGTCCTCTTGGCAGCCTTACTTCAGTCTATTTTTGGACGATAGCTGTCATTTATAACTCTGCAGGTTTGTGAATTACAGTGCCCTTGAGCTCCTTTCTTCAACTCGCTTTCTTGTGACCTGGCCGCAACACCGCAGGATGGCTTCAGGCCCTAATCTGGTTCCGGCCCGGCATGCTGAGCCTTTGGTTAATTCCTCTTCCTGGTGGGAAATGAGAGTTAAATTTGCCCGTCCAGACACCTCCAGCTAGCCTCTCATTGCTTCTCGCTATTCCTGTTCATCTTCCGCAGAAATTGCAAACTGGGCCAAACAGGAGGTTAAAGGGACTGACTCTCCAAGTCGGGAGAGTGTCAGTAAAGCGTCTGGAATGTTGCACCCGAGTACCAGGGGAGGAAAACTGAGACATATTTGAACACGTCTCCCGTTCACATGGTTGATCATACTTGGGTTCCACATGCATGTTTTAGCTGAAGGAAGAATACCTTAAACCTGTAGAGTTGAGACCCGTGTAATGGGTACCATGCAATATGACTTCAAAGGGTCTTCATTTGCTCACCGAACCTCTCCAATCCTATCACTGCTGCGTTTATGCCCCTGTACACATGCTTGATTCTCTTTTGGAGACATAGCAATCCATAGGTTTTACGATACTTACTAGTCAGGTACATTCTTAGGCGTTTAATATGCGGTGTTGAGTCCATTTCGTTGAGCAAGGAGTAGCTCTTGTCTATTCCATATTTGACTTAAGGAACTTTATCTGTGCTCATTTCAATCTCTGGTTTTATGCAGCACCCCAACTCACCTTTACCTTTAAGCAAGAATAAGTTGGTTTTCTAAATTTGAGACCCTGTTCTGTTCTGTAATTCAGTTCCTGTGTAGCCAAGTTTCCATTCCGTGTATTAGTGATATCTTATGATGTTTCTTTTTCTGTGTGACTTATTTCAGTTAGAATCATCATACCTGAATCCACTCATTGTGCTACTAAGGGCCTGATGACACAGATTTCATTGCTGAGTGATATTGCTTTGTAAGTAAATACCACAACTTTTTTATCCATTTTTCACTTTCTGCGATGTTGAACTTGTACTGTAAACGAGGTTCTTGTAAACAGAGCCGTTCCAAACTTTGGGTTGGCTGTGTCTTTTTCATTTTAATTTCCCTAAGCTATAGGACCATAAGTGGCATTGCCCTAGGCTCTGTTGCTTTGTTTTTTAGATGTTTCAGGAAACACCATACACTTCTCCCGAGTGTCTGTTGGCAATTTACATCCCGCCCTTCAGCATAACAAGGCTCTCAGTTCTCCATGGCCTGTCCTGCCTTTCTGGATTTTACACTTTTTTCAGATGGCCCTTTTGACCGGGAGGAAGTGAGACTTCATTGTAGTGCAGATTTCCTTTGCAAGCTTGCTTGGTTGGCCAAAAAGGGCGTATGCGTTTTTTCCTGAATATATTCAGGAAAAAACGCATACGCCCTTTTTGGCCAAGTGCATCATTGTGGACGTTCTGCCTCTTTTCCTATGCTTTCAATGCAATTCCAGTCTACCTCCTGAAATCGGTTTCCTGCAATTCTGCCCCGCTTTCAAGTCCTCTTGGCAGCCTTACTTCAGTCTATTTTTGGACGATAGCTGTCATTTATAACTCTGCAGGTTTGTGAATTACAGTGCCCCTGAGCTCCTTTCTTCAACTCGCTTTCTTGTGAGCTGGCCGCAACACCGCAGGATGGCTTCAGGCCCTAATCTGGTTCCGGCATGGCACACTGAGCCTTTGGTTATTTCCTCTTCCTGGTGGGAAATGAGAGTTAATTTTTCCCGTCCAGACACCTCCAGCTAGCCTCTCATTGGTTCTCGCTATTCATGTTCATCTTCTGTAGATATTGCAAACTGGGCCAAACAGGAGGTTAAAGGCGCTGACTCTCCAAGTGGGGAGAGTGTTAGTAAAGCGTCTGGAATGTTGCACCCGAGTACCAGGGGAGGAAAACTGAGACATATTTGAACACGTCTCCCGTTCACATGGTTGATCATACTTGGGTTCCACATGCATGTTTTAGCTGAAGGAAGAATACCTTAAACCTGGAGAGTTGAGACCCGTGTAATGGGTACCATGCAATATGACTTCAAAGTGTCTTCATTTGCTCACCGAACCTCTCCAATCCTATCACTGCTGCGTTTATGCCCCTGTACACACGCTTGATTCCCTTTCGGAGACATAGCAATCCATAGGTTTTAAGATACTTACTAGTCAGGTACATTCTTAGGCGTTTAATATGCGGTGTTGAGTCCATTTCGTTGAGCAAGGAGTAGCTTTTGTCTATTCCATATTTGGCTTAAGGAACTTTATCTGTGCTCATTTCAATCTCTGGTTTTATGCAGCACCCCAACTCACCTTTACCCTTAAGCAAGCATAAGTTGGTTTTCTAAATTTGTGACCCTGTTCTGTTCTGTAATTCAGTTCCTGTGTAGCCAACTTTACATTCCGTGTATTACTGATATCTTATGATGTTTCTTTTTCTGTGTGACTTATTTCAGTTAGAATCATCATACCTGAATCCACTCATTGTGCTGCTAAGGGCCTGATGACACAGATTTCATTGCTGAGTGATATTGCTTTGTAAGTAAATACCACAACTTCTTTATCCATTTTTCACTTTCTGCGATGTTGAACTTGTACTGTAAACGAGGTTCTTGTAAACAGAGGCGTCCCAAACTTTGGGGTGGCTGTGTCTTTTTGATTTTAATTTCCCTAAGCTATAGGACCATAAGTGGAACTGCCCTAGGCTCTGTTGCTTTGTTTTTTAGATGTTTCAGGAAACACCATACACTTCTCCCGAGTGGTTGTTGGCAATTTACATCCCGCCCATCAGCATAACAAGGCTCCCATTTCTCCATGGACTGTCCTGCCTTTCTGGATTTTACCCTTTTTTCAGATGGCCCTTTTGACCGGGGGGAAGTGAGACTTCATTGTAGTGCAGATTTCCTTTGCAAGCTTGCTTGGTTGGCCAAAAAGGGCGTATGCGTTTTTTCCTGAATATATTCAGGAAAAAACGCATACGCCCTTTTTGGCCAAGTGCATCATTGTGGACGTTCTGCCTCTTTTCCTATGCTTTCAATGCAATTCCAGTCTACCTCCTGAAATCGGTTTCCTGCAATTCTGCCCCGCTTTCAAGTCCTCTTGGCAGCCTTACTTCAGTCTATTTTTGGACGATAGCTGTCATTTATAACTCTGCAGGTTTGTGAATTACAGTGCCCCTGAGCTCCTTTCTTCAACTCGCTTTCTTGTGACCTGGCCGCAACACCGCAGGATGGCTTCAGGCCCTAATCTGGTTCCGGCCCAGCATGCTGAGCCTTTGGTTAATTCCTCTTCCTGGTGGGAAATGAGAGTTAAATTTGCCCGTCCAGACACCTGCAGCTAGCCTCTCATTGGTTCTCGCTATTCCTGTTCATCTTCTGCAGAAATTGCAAACTGGGCCAAACAGGAGGTTAAAGGGACTGACTCTCCAAGTGGGGAGAGTGTTAGTAAAACGTCTGGAATGTTGCACCCGAGTACCAGGGTACGAAAACTGAGACATATTTGAACACGTCTCCCGATCACTTGGTTGATCATACTCTAGGTTCCACATGCATGTTTTAGCTGAAGGAAGAATACCTTAAACCTGGGTAGTTGAAACCCGTGGAATGGGTACCATGCAATATGACTTCAAAGGGTCTTCATTTGCTCACCGAACCTCTCCAATCCTATCACTGCTGCGTTTATGCCCCTGTACACATGCTTGATTCTCTTTCGGAGACATAGCAATCCATAGGTTTTAAGATACTTACTAGTCAGGTACATTCTTAGGCGTTTAATATGGGGTGTTGAGTCCATTTCGTTGAGCAAGGAGTAGCTCTTGTCTATTCCATATTTGGCTTAAGGAACTTTATCTGTGCTCATTTCAATCTCTGGTTTTATGCAACACCCCAACTCACCTTTCCCCTTAAGCAAGCATAAGTTGGTTTTCTAAATTTGAGACCCTGTTCTGTTCTGTAATTCATTTCCTGTGTAGCCAAGTTTACATACCGTGTATTACTGATATCTTATGATGTTTCTTTTTCTGTGTGACTTATTTCAGTTAGAATCATCATACCTGAATCCACTCATTGTGCTGCTAAGGGCCTGATGACACAGATTTCATTGCTTGGTGATATTGCTTTGTAAGTAAATACCACAACTTCTTTATCCATTTTTCACTTTCTGTGATGTTGAACTTGTACTGTAAACGAGGTTCTTGTAAACAGAGCTGTTCCAAACTTTGGGGTGGCTGTGTCTTTTTGATTTTAATTTCCCTAAGCTATAGGACCATAAGTGGAAGTGCCCTAGGTTCTGTTGCTTTGTTTTTTAGATGTTTCAAGAAACACCATACACTTCTCCCGAGTGGTTGTTGGCAATTTACATCCCGCCCATCAGCATAACAAGGCTCCCAGTTCTCAATGGCCTGTCCTGCCTTTCTGGATTTTACACTTTTTTCAGATGGCCCTTTTGACCGGGGGGAAGTGAGACTTCATTGTAGTGCAGATTTCCTTTGCAAGCTTGCTTGGTTGGCCAAAAAGTGCGTATGCGTTTTTTGCTGAATATATTCAGGAAAAAACGCATACGCCCTTTTTGGCCAAGTGCATCATTGTGGACGTTCTGCCTCTTTTCCTATGCTTTCAATGCAATTCCAGTCTACCTCCTGAAATCGGTTTCCTGCAATTCTGCCCCGCTTTCAAGTCCTCTTGGCAGCCTTACTTCAGTCTATTTTTGGACGATAGCTGTCATTTATAACTCTGCAGGTTTGTGAATTACAGTGCCCCTGAGCTCCTTTCTTGAACTCGCTTTCTTGTGACCTGGCCGCAACACCGCAGGATGGCTTCAGGCCCTAATCTGGTTCCGTCACGGCACGTTGAGCCTTTGGTTATTTCCTCTTCCTGGTGGGAAATGAGAGTTAAATTTGCCCGTCCAGACACCTCCAGCTAGCCTCTCATTGCTTCTCGCTATTCCTGTTCATCTTCCGCAGAAATTGCAAACTGGGCCAAACAGGAGGTTAAAGGCGCTGACTCTCCAAGTGGGGAGAGTGTTAGTAAAGCGTCTGGAATGTTGCACGCGAGTACCAGGGGAGGAAAACTGAGACATATTTGAACACGTCTCCCGTTCACATGGTTGATCATACTTGGGTTCCACATGCATGTTTTAGCTGAAGGAAGAATACCTTAAACCTGGAGAGTTAAGACCCGTGTAATGGGTACCATGTAATATGACTTCAAAGGGTCTTCATTTGCTCACCGAAACTCTACAATCCTATCACTGCTGCGTTTTTGCCGCTGTACACATGCTTGATTCTCTTTCGGAGACATAGCAATCCATAGGTTTTAAGATACTTACTAGTCAGGTACATTCTTAGGCGTTTAATATGCGTTGTTGAGTCCATTTCGGTGAGCAAGGAGTAGCTCTTGTCTATTCCATATTTGACTTAAGGAACTTTATCTGTGCTCATTTCAATCTCTGGTTTTATGCAGCACCCCAACTCACCTTTACCCTTAAGCAAGGATAAGTTGGTTTTCTAAATTTGAGACCCTGTTCTGTTCTGTAATTCAGTTCCTGTGTAGCCAAGTTTACATTCCATGTATTACTGATATCTTATGATGTTTCTTTTTCTGTGTGACTTATTTCAGTTAGAATCATCATACCTGAATCCACTCATTGTGCTGCTAAGGGCCTGATGACACAGATTTCATTGCTGAGTGATATTGCTTTGTAAGTAAATACCACAACTTCTTTATCCATTTTTCACTTTCTGCGATGTTGAACTTGTACTGTAAACGAGGTTCTTGTAAACAGAGGCGTCCCAAACTTTGGGGTGGCTGTGTCTTTTTGATTTTAATTTCCCTAAGCTATAGGACCATAAGTGGAACTGCCCTAGGCTCTGTTGCTTTGTTTTTTAGATGTTTCAAGAAACACCATACACTTCTCCCGAGTGGTTGTTGGCAATTTACATCCCGCCCATCAGCATAACAAGGCTCCCAGTTCTCCATGGCCTGTCCTGCCTTTCTGGATTTTACACTTTTTTCAGATGGCCCTTTTGACCGGGGGGAAGTGAGACTTCATTGTAGTGCAGATTTCCTTTGCAAGCTTGCTTGGTTGGCCAAAAAGGGCGTATGCGTTTTTTCCTGAATATATTCAGGAAAAAACGCATACGCCCTTTTTGGCCAAGTGCATCATTGTGGACGTTCTGCCTCTTTTCCTATGCTTTCAATGCAATTCCAGTCTACCTCCTGAAATCGGTTTCCTGCAATTCTGCCCCGCTTTCAAGTCCTCTTGGCAGCCTTACTTCAGTCTATTTTTGGACGATAGCTGTCATTTATAACTCTGCAGGTTTGTGAATTACAGTGCCCCTGAGCTCCTTTCTTCAACTCGCTTTCTTGTGACCTGGCCGCAACACCGCAGGATGGCTTCAGGCCCTAATCTGGTTCCGGCCCGGCATGCTGAGCCTTTGGTTAATTCCTCTTCCTGGTGGGAAATGAGAGTTAAATTTGCCCGTCCAGACACCTGCAGCTAGCCTCTCATTGGTTCTCGCTATTCCTGTTCATCTTCCGCAGAAATTGCAAACTGGGCCAAACAGGAGGTTAAAGGGACTGACTCTCCAAGTGGGGAGAGTGTTAGTAAAACGTCTGGAATGTTGCACCCGAGTACCAGGGTACGAAAACTGAGACATATTTGAACACGTCTCCCGATCACTTGGTAGATCATACTCTAGGTTCCACATGCATGTTTTAGCTGAAGGAAGAATACCTTAAACCTGGGTAGTTGAAACCCGTGGAATGGGTACCATGCAATATGACTTCAAAGGGTCTTCATTTGCTCACCGAACCTCTCCAATCCTATCACTGCTGCGTTTATGCCCCTGTACACATGCTTGATTCTCTTTTGGAGACATAGCAATCCATAGGTTATAAGATACTTACTAGTCAGGTACATTCTTAGGCGTTTAATATGCGGTGTTGAGTCCATTTCGTTGAGCAAGGAGTAGCTGTTGTCTATTCCATATTTGGCTTAAGGAACTTTATCTGTGCTCATATCAATCTCTGGTTTTATGCAGCACCCCAACTCACCTTTCCCCTTAAGCAAGCATAAGTTGGTTTTCTAAATTTGAGACCCTGTTCTGTTCTGTAATTCAGTTCCTGTGTAGCCAAGTTTACATACCGTGTATTACTGATATCTTATGATATTTCTTTTTCTGTGTGACTTATTTCAGTTAGAATCATCATACCTGAATCCACTCATTGTGCTGCTAAGGGCCTGATGACACAGATTTCATTGCTTGGTGATATTGCTTTGTAAGTAAATACCACAACTTCTTTATCCATTTTTCACTTTCTGCGATGTTGAACTTGTACTGTAAACGAGGTTCTTGTAAACAGAGCCGTTCCAAACATTGGGGTGGCTGTGTCTTTTTGATTTTAATTTCCCTAAGCTATAGGACCATAAGTGGAAGTGCCCTAGGTTCTGTTGCTTTGTTTTTTAGATGTTTCAGGAAACACCATACACTTCTCCCGAGTGGTTGTTGGCAATTTACATCCCGCCCATCAGCATAACAAGGCTCCCAGTTCTCCATGGCCTGTCCTGCCTTTCTGGATTTTACACTTTTTTCAGATGGCCCTTTTGACCGGGGGGAAGTGAGACTTCATTGTAGTGCAGATTTCCTTTGCAAGCTTGCTTGGTTGGCCAAAAAGGGCGTATGCGTTTTTTCCTGAATATATTCAGGAAAAAACGCATACGCCCTTTTTGGCCAAGTGCATCATTGTGGACGTTCTGCCTCTTTTCCTATGCTTTCAATGCAATTCCAGTCTACCTCCTGAAATCGGTTTCCTGCAATTCTGCCCCGCTTTCAAGTCCTCTTGGCAGCCTTACTTCAGTCTATTTTTGGACGATAGCTGTCATTTATAACTCTGCAGGTTTGTGAATTACAGTGCCCCTGAGCTCCTTTCTTCAACTCGCTTTCTTGTGACCTGGCCGCAACACCGCAGGATGGCTTCAGGCCCTAATCTGGTTCCGGCCCGGCATGCTGAGCCTTTGGTTAATTCCTCTTCCTGGTGGGAAATGAGAGTTAAATTTGCCCGTCCAGACACCTCCAGCTAGCCTCTCATTGGTTCTCGCTATTCCTGTTCATCTTCCGCAGAAATTGCAAACTGGGCCAAACAGGAGGTTAAAGGGACTGACTCTCCAAGTGGGGAGAGTGTCAGTAAAGCGTCTGGAATGTTGCACCCGAGTACCAGGGTACGAAAACTGAGACATATTTGAACACGTCTCCCGATCACATGGTTGATCATACTCTGGGTTCCACATGCATGTTTTAGCTGAAGGAAGAATACCTAAAACCCGGGTAGTTGAAACCCGTGTAATGGGTACCATGCAATATGACTTCAAAGGGTCTTCATTTGCTCACCGAACCTCTCCAATCCTATCACTGCTGCTTTTATGCCCCTGTACACATGCTTGATTCTCTTTCGGAGACATAGCAATCCATAGGTTTTAAGATACTTACTAGTCAGGTACATTCTTAGGCGTTTAATATGCGGTGTTGAGTCCATTTCGTTGAGCAAGGAGTAGCTCTTGTCTATTCCATATTTGGATTAAGGAACTTTATCTGTGCTCATTTCAATCTCTGGTTTTATGCAGCACCCCAACTCACCTTTCCCCTTAAGCAAGCATAAGTTGGTTTTCTAAATTTGAGACCCTGTTCTGTTCTGTAATTCAGTTCCTGTGTAGCCAAGTTTCCATTCCGTGTATTACTGATATCTTATGATGTTTCTTTTTCTGTGTGACTTATTTCAGTTAGAATCATCATACCTGAATCCACTCATTGTGCTGCTAAGGGCCTGATGACATAGATTTCATTGCTGAGTGATATTGCTTTGTAAGTAAATACCACAACTTCTTTATCCATTTTTCACTTTCTGC
The DNA here is from genome assembly GCF_949987515.2 of Delphinus delphis. Lineage (NCBI taxonomy): Eukaryota > Metazoa > Chordata > Mammalia > Artiodactyla > Delphinidae > Delphinus > Delphinus delphis. The sequence goes on along the minus strand of NW_027192665.1, from coordinate 178,067 downwards.
GATGTTGAACTTGTACTGTAAACGATGTTCTTGTAAACAGAGGCGTCCCAAAGTTTGGGGTGGCTGTGTCTTTTTGATTTTAATTTCCCTAATCTATAGGACCATAAGTGACAGTGCCCTAGGCTCTGTTGCTTTGTTTTTTAGATGTTTCAGGAAACACCATACACTTCTCCCGAGTGTCTGTTGGCAATTTACATCCCGCCCATCAGCATAACAAGGCTCCCAGTTCTCCATGGCCTGTCCTGCCTTTCTGGATTTTACACTTTTTTCAGATGGCCCTTTTGACCGGGGGGAAGTGAGACTTCAGTGTAGTACAGATTTCCTTTGCAAGCTTGCTTGGTTGGCCAAAAAGGGCGTATGCGTTTTTTCCTGAATATATTCAGGAAAAAACGCATACGCCCTTTTTGGCCAAGTGCATCATTGTGGACGTTCTGCCTCTTTTCCTATGCTTTCAATGCAATTCCAGTCTACCTCCTGAAATCGGTTTCCTGCAATTCTGCCCCGCTTTCAAGTCCTCTTGGCAGCCTTACTTCAGTATATTTTTGGACGATAGCTGTCATTTATAACTCTGCAGGTTTGTGAATTACAGTGCCCCTGAGCTCCTTTCTTCAACTCGCTTTCTTGTGACCTGGCCGCAACACCGCAGGATGGCTTCAGGCCCTAATCTGGTTCCGGCACGGCACGCTGAGCCTTTGGTTAATTCCTCTTCCTGGTGGGAAATGAGAGTTAAATTTGCCCGTCCAGACACCTCCAGCTAGCCTCTCATTGCTTCTCGCTATTCCTGTTCATCTTCCGCAGAAATTGCAAACTGGGCCAAACAGGAGGTTAAAGAGACTGACTCTCCAAGTCGGGAGAGTGTCAGTAAAGCGTCTGAAATGTTGCACCCGAGTACCAGGTGAGGAAAACTGAGACATATTTGAACACGTCTCCCGTTCACATGGTTGATCATACTTGGGTTCCACATGCATGTTTTAGCTGAAGGAAGAATACCTTAAACCTGTAGAGTTGAGACCCGTGTAATGGGTACCATGCAATATGACTTCAAAGGGTCTTCATTTGCTCACCGAACCTCTCCAATCCTATCACTGCTGCGTTTATGCCCCTGTACACATGCTTGATTCTCTTTTGGAGACATAGCAATCCATAGGTTTTACGATACTTACTAGTCAGGTACATTCTTAGGCGTTTAATATGCGGTGTTGAGTCCATTTCGTTGAGCAAGGAGTAGCTCTTGTCTATTCCATATTTGACTTAAGGAACTTTATCTGTGCTCATTTCAATCTCTGGTTTTATGCAGCACCCCAACTCACCTTTACCTTTAAGCAAGAATAAGTTGGTTTTCTAAATTTGAGACCCTGTTCTGTTCTGTAATTCAGTTCCTGTGTAGCCAAGTTTCCATTCCGTGTATTACTGATATCTTATGATGTTTCTTTTTCTGTGTGACTTATTTCAGTTAGAATCATCATACCTGAATCCACTCATTGTGCTGCTAAGGGCCTGATGACATAGATTTCATTGCTGAGTGATATTGCTTTGTAAGTAAATACCACAACTTCTTTATCCATTTTTCACTTTCTGTGATGTTGAACTTGTACTGTAAACGAGGTTCTTGTAAACAGAGCCGTTTGAAACTTTGGGGTGGCTGTGTCTTTTAGATTTTAAATTCCCTAAGCTATAGGACCATAAGTGGCAGTGCCCTAGGCTCTGTTGCTTTGTTTTTTAGATGTTTCAGTTAACACCATACACTTCTCTCGAGTGGTTCTTGGCAATTTACATCCCGCCCTTCAGAATAACAAGGCTCCCAGTTCTCCATGGCCTGTCCTGACTTTCTGGATTTTACACTTTTTTCAGATGGCCCTTTTGACCGGGGGGAAGTGAGACTTCATTGTAGTGCAGATTTCCTTTGCAAGCTTGCTTGGTTGGCCAAAAAGGGCGTATGCGTTTTTTCCTGAATATATTCAGGAAAAAACGCATACGCCCTTTTTGGCCAAGTGCATCATTGTGGACGTTCTGCCTCTTTTCCTATGCTTTCAATGCAATTCCAGTCTACCTCCTGAAATCGGTTTCCTGCAATTCTGCCCCGCTTTCAAGTCCTCTTGGCAGCCTTACTTCAGTCTATTTTTGGACGATAGCTGTCATTTATAACTCTGCAGGTTTGTGAATTACAGTGCCCCTGAGCTCCTTTCTTCAACTCGTTTTCTTTTGAGCTGGCCGCAACACCGCAGGATGGCTTCAGGCCCTAATCTGGTTCCGGCACGGCACGCTGAGCCTTTGGTTAATTCCTCTTCCTGGTGGGAAATGAGAGTTAAATTTGCCCGTCCAGACACCTCCAGCTAGTCTCTCATTGGTTCTCACTATTCCTGTTCATCTTCCGCAGAAATTGCAAACTGGGCCAAACAGGAGGTTAAAGGGACTGACTCTCCAAGTCGGGAGAGTGTTAGTAAAGCGTCTGGAATGTTGCACCCGAGTACCAGGGTACGAAAACTGAGACATATTTGAACACGTCTCCCGATCACATGGTTGATCATACTCTGGGTTCCACATGCATGTTTTAGCTGAAGGAAGAATACCTAAAACCCGGGTAGTTGAAACCCGTGGAATGGGTACCATGCAATATGACTTCAAAGGGTCTTCATTTGCTCACCGAACCTCTCCAATCCTATCACTGCTGCTTTTATGCCCCTGTACACATGCTTGATTCTCTTTCGGAGACATAGCAATCCATAGGTTTTAAGATACTTACTAGTCAGGTACATTCTTAGACGTTTAATATGCGGTGTTGAGTCCATTTCGTTGAGCAAGGAGTAGCTCTTGTCTATTCCATATTTGGCTTAAGGAACTTTATCTGTGCTCATTTCAATCTCTGGTTTTATGCAGCACCCCAACTCACCTTTCCCCTTAAGCAAGCATAAGTTGGTTTTCTCAATTTGAGACCCTGTTCTGTTCTGTAATTCAGTTCCTGTGTAGCCAAGTTTACATTCCGTGTATTACTGATATCTTATGATGTTTCTTTTTCTGTGTGACTTATTTCAGTTAGAATCATCATACCTGAATCCACTCATTGTGCTGCTAAGGGCCTGATGACACAGATTTCATTGCTGAGTGATATTGCTTTGTAAGTAAATACCACAACTTCTTTATCCATTTTTCACTTTCTGCGATGTTGAACTTGTACTGTAAACGAGGTTCTTGTAAACAGAGCCGTTCCAAACTTTGGGGTGGCTGTGTCTTTTTCATTTTAATTTCCCTAAGCTATAGGACCATAAGTGGAAGTGCCCTAGGTTCTGTTGCTTTGTTTTTTAGATGTTTCAGGAAACACCATACACTTCTCCCGAGTGTCTGTTGGCAATTTACATCCCGCCCATCAGCATAACAAGGCTCCCAGTTCTCCATGGCCTGTCCTGCCTTTCTGGATTTTACACTTTTTTCAGATGGCCCTTTTGACCGGGGGGAAGTGAGACTTCATTGTAGTGCAGATTTCCTTTGCAAGCTTGCTTGGTTGGCCAAAAAGGGCGTATGCGTTTTTTCCTGAATATATTCAGGAAAAAACGCATACGCCCTTTTTGGCCAAGTGCATCATTGTGGACGTTCTGCCTCTTTTCCTATGCTTTCAATGCAATTCCAGTCTACCTCCTGAAATCGGTTTCCTGCAATTCTGCCCCGCTTTCAAGTCCTCTTGGCAGCCTTACTTCAGTATATTTTTGGACGATAGCTGTCATTTATAACTCTGCAGGTTTGTGAATTACAGTGCCCCTGAGCTCCTTTCTTCAACTCGCTTTCTTTTGAGCTGGCCGCAACACCGCAGGATGGCTTCAGGCCCTAATCTGGTTCCGGCACGGCACGCTGAGCCTTTGGTTAATTCCTCTTCCTGGTGGGAAATGAGAGTTAAATTTGCCTGTCCAGACACCTCCAGCTAGTCTCTCACTGGTTCTCGCTATTCCTGTTCATCTTCCGCAGAAATTGCAAACTGGGCCAAACAGGAGGTTAAAGGGACTGACTCTCCAAGTCGGGAGAGTGTTAGTAAAGCGTCTGGAATGTTGCACCCGAGTACCAGGGTACGAAAACTGAGACATATTTGAACACGTCTCCCGATCACATGGTTGATCATACTCTAGGTTCCACATGCATGTTTTAGCTGAAGGAAGAATACCTTAAACCTGGGTAGTTGAAACCCGTGGAATGGGTACCATGCAATATGACTTCAAAGGGTCTTCATTTGCTCACCAAACCTCTCCAATCCTATCACTGCTGCGTTTATGCCCCTGTACACATGCTTGATTCTCTTTCGGAGTCATAGCAATCCATAGGTTTTAAGATACTTACTAGTCAGGTACATTCTTAGGCGTTTAGTATGCGGTGTTGAGTCCATTTCGTTGAGCAAGGAGTAGCTCTTGTCTATTCCATATTTGGCTTAAGGAACTTTATCTGTGCTCATTTCAATCTCTGGTTTTATGCAGCACCCCAACTCACCTTTACCCTTAAGCAAGCATAAGTTGGTTTTCTAAATTTGAGACCCTGTTCTGTTCTGTAATTCAGTTCCTGTGTAGCCAAGTTTCCATTCCGTGTATTACTGATATCTTATGATGTTTCTTTTTCTGTGTGACTTATTTCAGTTAGAATCATCATACCTGAATCCACTCATTGTGCTGCTAAGGGCCTGATGACATAGATTTCATTGCTGAGTGATATTGCTTTGTAAGTAAATACCACAACTTCTTTGTCCATTTTTCACTTTCTGCGCTGTTGAACTTGTACTGTAAACGATGTTCTTGTAAACAGAGGCGTCCCAAACTTTGGGGTGGCTGTGTCTTTTTGATTTTAATTTCCCTAAGCTATAGGACCATAAGTGGCAGTGCCCTAGGCTCTGTTGCTTTGTTTTTTAGATGTTTCAGGAAACACCATACACTTCTCCCGAGTGTCTGTTGGCAATTTACATCCCGCCCATCAGCATAACAAGGCTCCCAGTTCTCCATGGCCTGTCCTGCCTTTCTGGATTTTACACTTTTTTCAGATGGCCCTTTTGACCGGGGGGAAGTGAGACTTCATTGTAGTGCAGATTTCCTTTGCAAGCTTGCTTGGTTGGCCAAAAAGGGCATATGCGTTTTTTCCTGAATATATTCAGGAAAAAACGCATATGCCCTTTTTGGCCAAGTGCATCATTGTGGACGTTCTGCCTCTTTTCCTATGCTTTCAATGCAATTCCAGTCTACCTCCTGAAATCGGTTTCCTGCAATTCTGCCCCGCTTTCAAGTCCTCTTGGCAGCCTTACTTCAGTCTATTTTTGGACGATAGCTGTCATTTATAACTCTGCAGGTTTGTGAATTACAGTGCCCTTGAGCTCCTTTCTTCAACTCGCTTTCTTGTGACCTGGCCGCAACACCGCAGGATGGCTTCAGGCCCTAATCTGGTTCCGGCCCGGCATGCTGAGCCTTTGGTTAATTCCTCTTCCTGGTGGGAAATGAGAGTTAAATTTGCCCGTCCAGACACCTCCAGCTAGCCTCTAATTGCTTCTCGCTATTCCTGTTCATCTTCCGCAGAAATTGCAAACTGGGCCAAACAGGAGGTTAAAGGGACTGACTCTCCAAGTCGGGAGAGTGTCAGTAAAGCGTCTGGAATGTTGCACCCGAGTACCAGGGGAGGAAAACTGAGACATATTTGAACACGTCTCCCGTTCACATGGTTGATCATACTTGGGTTCCACATGCATGTTTTAGCTGAAGGAAGAATACCTTAAACCTGTAGAGTTGAGACCCGTGTAATGGGTACCATGCAATATGACTTCAAAGGGTCTTCATTTGCTCACCGAACCTCTCCAATCCTATCACTGCTGCGTTTATGCCCCTGTACACATGCTTGATTCTCTTTTGGAGACATAGCAATCCATAGGTTTTACGATACTTACTAGTCAGGTACATTCTTAGGCATTTAATATGCGGTGTTGAGTCCATTTCGTTGAGCAAGGAGTAGCTCTTGTCTATTCCATATTTGACTTAAGGAACTTTATCTGTGCTCATTTCAATCTCTGGTTTTATGCAGCACCCCAACTCACCTTTACCTTTAAGCAAGAATAAGTTGGTTTTCTAAATTTGAGACCCTGTTCTGTTCTGTAATTCAGTTCCTGTGTAGCCAAGTTTCCATTCCGTGTATTACTGATATCTTATGATGTTTCTTTTTCTGTGTGACTTATTTCAGTTAGAATCATCATACCTGAATCCACTCATTGTGCTGCTAAGGGCCTGATGACATAGATTTCATTGCTGAGTGATATTGCTTTGTAAGTAAATACCACAACTTCTTTATCCATTTTTCACTTTCTGCGATGTTGAACTTGTACTGTAAACGAGGTTCTTGTAAACAGAGCCGTTTGAAACTTTGGGGTGGCTGTGTCTTTTAGATTTTAAATTCCCTAAGCTATAGGACCATAAGTGGAAGTGCCCTAGGCTCTGTTGCTTTGTTTTTTAGATGTTTCAGTTAACACCATACACTTCTCCCGAGTGGTTCTTGGCAATTTACATCCCGCCCATCAGAATAACAAGGCTCCCAGTTCTCCATGGCCTGTCCTGCCTTTCTGGATTTTACACTTTTTTCAGATGGCCCTTTTGACCGGGGGGAAGTGAGACTTCATTGTAGTGCAGATTTCCTTTGCAAGCTTGCTTGGTTGGCCAAAAAGGGCGTATGCGTTTTTTGCTGAATATATTCAGGAAAAAACGCATACGCCCTTTTTGGCCAAGTGCATCATTGTGGACGTTCTGCCTCTTTTCCCATGCTTTCAATGCAATTCCAGTCTACCTCCTGAAATCGGTTTCCTGCAATTCTGCCCCGCTTTCCAGTCCTCTTGGCAGCCTTACTTCAGTCTATTTTTGGACGATAGCTGTCATTTATAACTCTGCAGGTTTGTGAATTACAGTGCCCCTGAGCTCCTTTCTTCAACTCGCTTTCTTGTGACCTGGCCGCAACACCGCAGGATGGCTTCAGGCCCTAATCTGGTTCTGGCACGGCACGCTGAGCCTTTGGTTAATTCCTCTTCCTGGTGGGAAATGAGAGTTAAATTTGCCCAACCAGACACCTCCAGCTAGTCTCTCATTGGTTCTCACTATTCCTGTTCATCTTCCGCAGAAATTGCAAACTGGGCCAAACAGGAGGTTAAAGGGACTGACTCTCCAAGTCGGGAGAGTGTTAGTAAAGCGTCTGGAATGTTGCACCCGAGTACCAGGGTACGAAAACTGAGACATCTTTGAACACGTCTCCCGATCACATGGTTGATCATACTCTGGGTTCCACATGCATGTTTTAGCTGAAGGAAGAATACCTAAAACCTGGGTAGTTGAAACCCGTGGAATGGATACCATGCAATATGACTTCAAAGGGTCTTCATTTGCTCACCGAACCTCTCCAATCCTATCACTGCTGCGTTTATGCCCCTGTACACATGCTTGATTCTCTTTCGGAGACATAGCAATCCATAGGTTTTAAGATACTTACTAGTCAGGTACATTCTTAGGCGTTTAATATGCGGTGTTGAGTCCATTTCGTTGAGCAAGGAGTAGCTCTTGTCTATTCCATATTTGGATTAAGGAACTTTATCTGTGCTCATTTCAATCTCTGGTTTTATGCAGCACCCCAACTCACCTTTCCCCTTAAGCAAGCATAAGTTGGTTTTCTAAATTTGAGACCCTGTTCTGTTCTGTAATTCAGTTCCTGTGTAGCCAAGTTTCCATTCCGTGTATTACTGATATCTTATGATGTTTCTTTTTCTGTGTGACTTATTTCAGTTAGAATCATCATACCTGAATCCACTCATTGTGCTGCTAAGGGCCTGATGACATAGATTTCATTGCTGAGTGATATTGCTTTGTAAGTAAATACCACAACTTCTTTATCCATTTTTCACTTTCTGCGATGTTGAACTTGTACTGTAAACGATGTTCTTGTAAACAGAGGCGTCCCAAAGTTTGGGGTGGCTGTGTCTTTTTGATTTTAATTTCCCTAATCTATAGGACCATAAGTGACAGTGCCCTAGGCTCTGTTGCTTTGTTTTTTAGATGTTTCAGGAAACACCATACACTTCTCCCGAGTGTCTGTTGGCAATTTACATCCCGCCCATCAGCATAACAAGGCTCCCAGTTCTCCATGGCCTGTCCTGCCTTTCTGGATTTTACACTTTTTTCAGATGGCCCTTTTGACCGGGGGGAAGTGAGACTTCAGTGTAGTACAGATTTCCTTTGCAAGCTTGCTTGGTTGGCCAAAAAGGGCGTATGCGTTTTTTCCTGAATATATTCAGGAAAAAACGCATACGCCCTTTTTGGCCAAGTGCATCATTGTGGACGTTCTGCCTCTTTTCCTATGCTTTCAATGCAATTCCAGTCTACCTCCTGAAATCGGTTTCCTGCAATTCTGCCCCGCTTTCAAGTCCTCTTGGCAGCCTTACTTCAGTATATTTTTGGACGATAGCTGTCATTTATAACTCTGCAGGTTTGTGAATTACAGTGCCCCTGAGCTCCTTTCTTCAACTCGCTTTCTTGTGACCTGGCCGCAACACCGCAGGATGGCTTCAGGCCCTAATCTGGTTCCGGCACGGCACGCTGAGCCTTTGGTTAATTCCTCTTCCTGGTGGGAAATGAGAGTTAAATTTGCCCGTCCAGACACCTCCAGCTAGCCTCTCATTGCTTCTCGCTATTCCTGTTCATCTTCCGCAGAAATTGCAAACTGGGCCAAACAGGAGGTTAAAGAGACTGACTCTCCAAGTCGGGAGAGTGTCAGTAAAGCGTCTGAAATGTTGCACCCGAGTACCAGGTGAGGAAAACTGAGACATATTTGAACACGTCTCCCGTTCACATGGTTGATCATACTTGGGTTCCACATGCATGTTTTAGCTGAAGGAAGAATACCTTAAACCTGTAGAGTTGAGACCCGTGTAATGGGTACCATGCAATATGACTTCAAAGGGTCTTCATTTGCTCACCGAACCTCTCCAATCCTATCACTGCTGCGTTTATGCCCCTGTACACATGCTTGATTCTCTTTTGGAGACATAGCAATCCATAGGTTTTACGATACTTACTAGTCAGGTACATTCTTAGGCGTTTAATATGCGGTGTTGAGTCCATTTCGTTGAGCAAGGAGTAGCTCTTGTCTATTCCATATTTGACTTAAGGAACTTTATCTGTGCTCATTTCAATCTCTGGTTTTATGCAGCACCCCAACTCACCTTTACCTTTAAGCAAGAATAAGTTGGTTTTCTAAATTTGAGACCCTGTTCTGTTCTGTAATTCAGTTCCTGTGTAGCCAAGTTTCCATTCCGTGTATTACTGATATCTTATGATGTTTCTTTTTCTGTGTGACTTATTTCAGTTAGAATCATCATACCTGAATCCACTCATTGTGCTGCTAAGGGCCTGATGACATAGATTTCATTGCTGAGTGATATTGCTTTGTAAGTAAATACCACAACTTCTTTATCCATTTTTCACTTTCTGTGATGTTGAACTTGTACTGTAAACGAGGTTCTTGTAAACAGAGCCGTTTGAAACTTTGGGGTGGCTGTGTCTTTTAGATTTTAAATTCCCTAAGCTATAGGACCATAAGTGGCAGTGCCCTAGGCTCTGTTGCTTTGTTTTTTAGATGTTTCAGTTAACACCATACACTTCTCTCGAGTGGTTCTTGGCAATTTACATCCCGCCCTTCAGAATAACAAGGCTCCCAGTTCTCCATGGCCTGTCCTGACTTTCTGGATTTTACACTTTTTTCAGATGGCCCTTTTGACCGGGGAGAAGTGAGACTTCATTGTAGTGCAGATTTCCTTTGCAAGCTTGCTTGGTTGGCCAAAAAGGGCGTATGCGTTTTTTCCTGAATATATTCAGGAAAAAACGCATACGCCCTTTTTGGCCAAGTGCATCATTGTGGACGTTCTGCCTCTTTTCCTATGCTTTCAATGCAATTCCAGTCTACCTCCTGAAATCGGTTTCCTGCAATTCTGCCCCGCTTTCAAGTCCTCTTGGCAGCCTTACTTCAGTCTATTTTTGGACGATAGCTGTCATTTATAACTCTGCAGGTTTGTGAATTACAGTGCCCCTGAGCTCCTTTCTTCAACTCGTTTTCTTTTGAGCTGGCCGCAACACCGCAGGATGGCTTCAGGCCCTAATCTGGTTCCGGCACGGCACGCTGAGCCTTTGGTTAATTCCTCTTCCTGGTGGGAAATGAGAGTTAAATTTGCCCGTCCAGACACCTCCAGCTAGTCTCTCATTGGTTCTCACTATTCCTGTTCATCTTCCGCAGAAATTGCAAACTGGGCCAAACAGGAGGTTAAAGGGACTGACTCTCCAAGTCGGGAGAGTGTTAGTAAAGCGTCTGGAATGTTGCACCCGAGTACCAGGGTACGAAAACTGAGACATATTTGAACACGTCTCCCGATCACATGGTTGATCATACTCTGGGTTCCACATGCATGTTTTAGCTGAAGGAAGAATACCTAAAACCCGGGTAGTTGAAACCCGTGGAATGGGTACCATGCAATATGACTTCAAAGGGTCTTCATTTGCTCACCGAACCTCTCCAATCCTATCACTGCTGCTTTTATGCCCCTGTACACATGCTTGATTCTCTTTCGGAGACATAGCAATCCATAGGTTTTAAGATACTTACTAGTCAGGTACATTCTTAGGCGTTTAATATGCGGTGTTGAGTCCATTTCGTTGAGCAAGGAGTAGCTCTTGTCTATTCCATATTTGGCTTAAGGAACTTTATCTGTGCTCATTTCAATCTCTGGTTTTATGCAGCACCCCAACTCACCTTTCCCCTTAAGCAAGCATAAGTTGGTTTTCTCAATTTGAGACCCTGTTCTGTTCTGTAATTCAGTTCCTGTGTAGCCAAGTTTCCATTCCGTGTATTACTGATATCTTATGATGTTTCTTTTTCTGTGTGACTTATTTCAGTTAGAATCATCATACCTGAATCCACTCATTGTGCTGCTAAGGGCCTGATGACACAGATTTCATTGCTGAGTGATATTGCTTTGTAAGTAAATACCACAACTTCTTTATCCATTTTTCACTTTCTGCGATGTTGAACTTGTACTGTAAACGAGGTTCTTGTAAACAGAGCCGTTCCAAACTTTGGGGTGGCTGTGTCTTTTTGATTTTAATTTCCCTAAGCTATAGGACCATAAGTGGAAGTGCCCTAGGTTCTGTTGCTTTGTTTTTTAGATGTTTCAGGAAACACCATACACTTCTCCCGAGTGTCTGTTGGCAATTTACATCCCGCCCATCAGCATAACAAGGCTCCCAGTTCTCCATGGCCTGTCCTGCCTTTCTGGATTTTACACTTTTTTCAGATGGCCCTTTTGACCGGGGGGAAGTGAGACTTCATTGTAGTGCAGATTTCCTTTGCAAGCTTGCTTGGTTGGCCAAAAAGGGCGTATGCGTTTTTTCCTGAATATATTCAGGAAAAAACGCATACGCCCTTTTTGGCCAAGTGCATCATTGTGGACGTTCTGCCTCTTTTCCTATGCTTTCAATGCAATTCCAGTCTACCTCCTGAAATCGGTTTCCTGCAATTCTGCCCCGCTTTCAAGTCCTCTTGGCAGCCTTACTTCAGTATATTTTTGGACGATAGCTGTCATTTATAACTCTGCAGGTTTGTGAATTACAGTGCCCCTGAGCTCCTTTCTTCAACTCGCTTTCTTTTGAGCTGGCCGCAACACCGCAGGATGGCTTCAGGCCCTAATCTGGTTCCGGCACGGCACGCTGAGCCTTTGGTTAATTCCTCTTCCTGGTGGGAAATGAGAGTTAAATTTGCCTGTCCAGACACCTCCAGCTAGTCTCTCACTGGTTCTCGCTATTCCTGTTCATCTTCCGCAGAAATTGCAAACTGGGCCAAACAGGAGGTTAAAGGGACTGACTCTCCAAGTCGGGAGAGTGTTAGTAAAGCGTCTGGAATGTTGCACCCGAGTACCAGGGTACGAAAACTGAGACATATTTGAACACGTCTCCCGATCACATGGTTGATCATACTCTAGGTTCCACATGCATGTTTTAGCTGAAGGAAGAATACCTTAAACCTGGGTAGTTGAAACCCGTGGAATGGGTACCATGCAATATGACTTCAAAGGGTCTTCATTTGCTCACCAAACCTCTCCAATCCTATCACTGCTGCGTTTATGCCCCTGTACACATGCTTGATTCTCTTTCGGAGTCATAGCAATCCATAGGTTTTAAGATACTTACTAGTCAGGTACATTCTTAGGCGTTTAGTATGCGGTGTTGAGTCCATTTCGTTGAGCAAGGAGTAGCTCTTGTCTATTCCATATTTGGCTTAAGGAACTTTATCTGTGCTCATTTCAATCTCTGGTTTTATGCAGCACCCCAACTCACCTTTACCCTTAAGCAAGCATAAGTTGGTTTTCTAAATTTGAGACCCTGTTCTGTTCTGTAATTCAGTTCCTGTGTAGCCAAGTTTCCATTCCGTGTATTACTGATATCTTATGATGTTTCTTTTTCTGTGTGACTTATTTCAGTTAGAATCATCATACCTGAATCCACTCATTGTGCTGCTAAGGGCCTGATGACATAGATTTCATTGCTGAGTGATATTGCTTTGTAAGTAAATACCACAACTTCTTTGTCCATTTTTCACTTTCTGCGCTGTTGAACTTGTACTGTAAACGATGTTCTTGTAAACAGAGGCGTCCCAAACTTTGGGGTGGCTGTGTCTTTTTGATTTTAATTTCCCTAAGCTATAGGACCATAAGTGGCAGTGCCCTAGGCTCTGTTGCTTTGTTTTTTAGATGTTTCAGGAAACACCATACACTTCTCCCTAGTGTCTGTTGGCAATTTACATCCCGCCCATCAGCATAACAAGGCTCCCAGTTCTCCATGGCCTGTCCTGCCTTTCTGGATTTTACACTTTTTTCAGATGGCCCTTTTGACCGGGGGGAAGTGAGACTTCATTGTAGTGCAGATTTCCTTTGCAAGCTTGCTTGGTTGGCCAAAAAGGGCGTATGCGTTTTTTCCTGAATATATTCAGGAAAAAACGCATATGCCCTTTTTGGCCAAGTGCATCATTGTGGACGTTCTGCCTCTTTTCCTATGCTTTCAATGCAATTCCAGTCTACCTCCTGAAATCGGTTTCCTGCAATTCTGCCCCGCTTTCAAGTCCTCTTGGCAGCCTTACTTCAGTCTATTTTTGGACGATAGCTGTCATTTATAACTCTGCAGGTTTGTGAATTACAGTGCCCTTGAGCTCCTTTCTTCAACTCGCTTTCTTGTGACCTGGCCGCAACACCGCAGGATGGCTTCAGGCCCTAATCTGGTTCCGGCCCGGCATGCTGAGCCTTTGGTTAATTCCTCTTCCTGGTGGGAAATGAGAGTTAAATTTGCCCGTCCAGACACCTCCAGCTAGCCTCTCATTGGTTCTCGCTATTCCTGTTCATCTTCCGCAGAAATTGCAAACTGGGCCAAACAGGAGGTTAAAGGGACTGACTCTCCAATTCGGGAGAGTGTCAGTAAAGCGTCTGGAATGTTGCACCCGAGTACCAGGGGAGGAAAACTGAGACATATTTGAACACGTCTCCCGTTCACATGGTTGATCATACTTGGGTTCCACATGCATGTTTTAGCTGAAGGAAGAATACCTTAAACCTGTAGAGTTGAGACCCGTGTAATGGGTACCATGCAATATGACTTCAAAGGGTCTTCATTTGCTCACCGAACCTCTCCAATCCTATCACTGCTGCGTTTATGCCCCTGTACACATGCTTGATTCTCTTTTGGAGACATAGCAATCCATAGGTTTTACGATACTTACTAGTCAGGTACATTCTTAGGCATTTAATATGCGGTGTTGAGTCCATTTCGTTGAGCAAGGAGTAGCTCTTGTCTATTCCATATTTGACTTAAGGAACTTTATCTGTGCTCATATCAATCTCTGGTTTTATGCAGCACCCTAACTCACCTTTACCTTTAAGCAAGAATAAGTTGGTTTTCTAAATTTGAGACCCTGTTCTGTTCTGTAATTCAGTTCCTGTGTAGCCAAGTTTCCATTCCGTGTATTACTGATATCTTATGATGTTTCTTTTTCTGTGTGACTTATTTCAGTTAGAATCATCATACCTGAATCCACTCATTGTGCTGCTAAGGGCCTGATGACATAGATTTCATTGCTGAGTGATATTGCTTTTAAGTAAATACCACAACTTCTTTATCCATTTTTCACTTTCTGCGATGTTGAACTTGTACTGTAAACGATGTTCTTGTAAACAGAGGCGTCCCAAACTTTGGGGTGGCTGTGTCTTTTTTATTTTAATTTCCCTAAGCTATAGGACCATAAGTGGCAGTGCCCTAGGCTCTGTTGCTTTGTTTTTTAGATGTTTCAGGAAACACCATACACTTCTCCCTAGTGTCTGTTGGCAATTTACATCCCGCCCATCAGCATAACAAGGCTCCCAGTTCTCCATGGCCTGTCCTGCCTTTCTGGATTTTACACTTTTTTCAGATGGCCCTTTTGACCGGGGGGAAGTGAGACTTCATTGTAGTGCAGATTTCCTTTGCAAGCTTGCTTGGTTGGCCAAAAAGGGCGTATGCGTTTTTTCCTGAATATATTCAGGAAAAAACGCATACGCCCTTTTTGGCGAAGTGCATCATTGTGGACATTCTGCCTCTTTTCCTATGCTTTCAATGCAATTCCAGTCTACCTCCTGAAATCGGTTTCCTGCAATTCTGACCCGCTTTCAAGTCCTCTTGGCAGCCTTACTTCAGTCTATTTTTGGACGATAGCTGTCATTTATAACTCTGCAGGTTTGTGAATTACAGTGCCCCTGAGCTCCTTTCTTCAACTCGCTTTCTTGTGACCTGGCCGCAACACCGCAGGATGGCTTCAGGCCCTAATCTGGTTCCGGCCCGGCATGCTGAGCCTTTTGTTAATTCCTCTTCCTGGTGGGAAATGAGAGTTAAATTTGCCCGTCCAGACACCTCCAGCTAGCCTCTCATTGCTTCTCGCTATTCCTGTTCATCTTCCGCAGAAATTGCAAACTGGGCCAAACAGGAGGTTAAAGGGACTGACTCTCCAATTCGGGAGAGTGTCAGTAAAGCGTCTGGAATGTTGCACCCGAGTACCAGGGGAGGAAAACTGAGACATATTTGAACACGTCTCCCGTTCACATGGTTGATCATACTTGGGTTCCACATGCATGTTTTAGCTGAAGGAAGAATACCTTAAACCTGTAGAGTTGAGACCCGTGTAATGGGTACCATGCAATATGACTTCAAAGGGTCTTCATTTGCTCACCGAACCTCTCCAATCCTATCACTGCTGCGTTTATGCCCCTGTACACATGCTTGATTCTCTTTTGGAGACATAGCAATCCATAGGTTTTACGATACTTACTAGTCAGGTACATTCTTAGGCATTTAATATGCGGTGTTGAGTCCATTTCGTTGAGCAAGGAGTAGCTCTTGTCTATTCCATATTTGACTTAAGGAACTTTATCTGTGCTCATATCAATCTCTGGTTTTATGCAGCACCCTAACTCACCTTTACCTTTAAGCAAGAATAAGTTGGTTTTCTAAATTTGAGACCCTGTTCTGTTCTGTAATTCAGTTCCTGTGTAGCCAAGTTTCCATTCCGTGTATTACTGATATCTTATGATGTTTCTTTTTCTGTGTGACTTATTTCAGTTAGAATCATCATACCTGAATCCACTCATTGTGCTGCTAAGGGCCTGATGACATAGATTTCATTGCTGAGTGATATTGCTTTTAAGTAAATACCACAACTTCTTTATCCATTTTTCACTTTCTGCGATGTTGAACTTG
This sequence comes from Delphinus delphis, assembly GCF_949987515.2. Lineage (NCBI taxonomy): Eukaryota > Metazoa > Chordata > Mammalia > Artiodactyla > Delphinidae > Delphinus > Delphinus delphis. The sequence continues at coordinate 162,261 of NW_027192665.1, read as the reverse complement.
TACTGTAAACGATGTTCTTGTAAACAGAGGCGTCCCAAACTTTGGGGTGGCTGTGTCTTTTTTATTTTAATTTCCCTAAGCTATAGGACCATAAGTGGCAGTGCCCTAGGCTCTGTTGCTTTGTTTTTTAGATGTTTCAGGAAACACCATACACTTCTCCCTAGTGTCTGTTGGCAATTTACATCCCGCCCATCAGCATAACAAGGCTCCCAGTTCTCCATGGCCTGTCCTGCCTTTCTGGATTTTACACTTTTTTCAGATGGCCCTTTTGACCGGGGGGAAGTGAGACTTCATTGTAGTGCAGATTTCCTTTGCAAGCTTGCTTGGTTGGCCAAAAAGGGCGTATGCGTTTTTTCCTGAATATATTCAGGAAAAAACGCATACGCCCTTTTTGGCGAAGTGCATCATTGTGGACATTCTGCCTCTTTTCCTATGCTTTCAATGCAATTCCAGTCTACCTCCTGAAATCGGTTTCCTGCAATTCTGACCCGCTTTCAAGTCCTCTTGGCAGCCTTACTTCAGTCTATTTTTGGACGATAGCTGTCATTTATAACTCTGCAGGTTTGTGAATTACAGTGCCCCTGAGCTCCTTTCTTCAACTCGCTTTCTTGTGACCTGGCCGCAACACCGCAGGATGGCTTCAGGCCCTAATCTGGTTCCGGCCCGGCATGCTGAGCCTTTTGTTAATTCCTCTTCCTGGTGGGAAATGAGAGTTAAATTTGCCCGTCCAGACACCTCCAGCTAGCCTCTCATTGCTTCTCGCTATTCCTGTTCATCTTCCGCAGAAATTGCAAACTGGGCCAAACAGGAGGTTAAAGGGACTGACTCTCCAATTCGGGAGAGTGTCAGTAAAGCGTCTGGAATGTTGCACCCGAGTACCAGGGGAGGAAAACTGAGACATATTTGAACACGTCTCCCGTTCACATGGTTGATCATACTTGGGTTCCACATGCATGTTTTAGCTGAAGGAAGAATACCTTAAACCTGTAGAGTTGAGACCCGTGTAATGGGTACCATGCAATATGACTTCAAAGGGTCTTCATTTGCTCACCGAACCTCTCCAATCCTATCACTGCTGCGTTTATGCCCCTGTACACATGCTTGATTCTCTTTTGGAGACATAGCAATCCATAGGTTTTACGATACTTACTAGTCAGGTACATTCTTAGGCATTTAATATGCGGTGTTGAGTCCATTTCGTTGAGCAAGGAGTAGCTCTTGTCTATTCCATATTTGACTTAAGGAACTTTATCTGTGCTCATATCAATCTCTGGTTTTATGCAGCACCCTAACTCACCTTTACCTTTAAGCAAGAATAAGTTGGTTTTCTAAATTTGAGACCCTGTTCTGTTCTGTAATTCAGTTCCTGTGTAGACAAGTTTCCATTCTGTGTATTACTGATATCTTATGATGTTTCTTTTTCTGTGTGACTTATTTCAGTTAGAATCATCATACCTGAATCCACTCATTGTGCTGCTAAGGGCCTGATGACATAGATTTCATTGCTGAGTGATATTGCTTTTAAGTAAATACCACAACTTCTTTATCCATTTTTCACTTTCTGCGATGTTGAACTTGTACTGTAAACGAGGTTCTTGTAAACAGAGCCGTTTGAAACTTTGGGGTGGCTGTGTCTTTTAGATTTTAAATTCCCTAAGCTATAGGACCATAAGTGGAAGTGCCCTAGGCTCTGTTGTTTTGTTTTTTAGATGTTTCAGTTAACACCATACACTTCTCCCGAGTGGTTCTTGGCAATTTACATCCCGCCCATCAGCATAACAAGGCTCCCAGTTCTCCATGGCCTGTCCTGCCTTTCTGGATTTTACACTTTTTTCAGATGGCCCTTTTGACCGGGGGGAAGTGAGACTTCATTGTAGTGCAGATTTCCTTTGCAAGCTTGCTTGGTTGGCCAAAAAGGGCGTATGCGTTTTTTCCTGAATATATTCAGGAAAAAACGCATACGCCCTTTTTGGCCAAGTGCATCATTGTGGACGTTCTGCCTCTTTTCCTATGCTTTCAATGCAATTCCAGTCTACCTCCTGAAATCGGTTTCCTGCAATTCTGCCCCACTTTCAAGTCCTCTTGGCAGCCTTACTTCAGTCTATTTTTGGACGATAGCTGTCATTTATAACTCTGCAGGTTTGTGAATTACAGTGCCCCTGAGCTCCTTTCTTCAACTCGCTTTCTTTTGAGCTGGCCGCAACACCGCAGGATGGCATCAGGCCCTAATCTGGTTCCGGCACGGCACGCTGAGCCTTTGGTTAATTCCTCTTCCTGGTGGGAAATGAGAGTTAAATTTGCCCGTCCAGACACCTCCAGCTAGTCTCTCATTGGTTCTCACTATTCCTGTTCATCTTCCGCAGAAATTGCAAACTGGGCCAAACAGGAGGTTAAAGGGACTGACTCTCCAAGTCGGGAGAGTGTTAGTAAAGCGTCTGGAATGTTGCACCCGAGTACCAGGGTACGAAAACTGAGACATATTTGAACACGTCTCCCGATCACATGGTTGATCATACTCTGGGTTCCACATGCATGTTTTAGCTGAAGGAAGAATACCTAAAACCTGGGTAGTTGAAATCCGTGGAATGGGTACCATGCAATATGACTTCAAAGGGTCTTCATTTGCTCACCGAACCTCTCCAATCCTATCACTGCTGCTTTTATGCCCCTGTACACATGCTTGATTCTCTTTCGGAGACATAGCAATCCATAGGTTTTAAGATACTTACTAGTCAGGTACATTCTTAGGCGTTTAATATGCGGTGTTGAGTCCATTTCGTTGAGCAAGGAGTAGCTCTTGTGTATTCCATATTTGGATTAAGGAACTTTATCTGTGCTCATTTCAATCTCTGGTTTTATGCAGCACCCCAACTCACCTTTCCCCTTAAGCAAGCATAAGTTGGTTTTCTAAATTTGAGACCCTGTTCTGTTCTGTAATTCAGTTCCTGTGTAGCCAAGTTTCCATTCCGTGTATTACTGATATCTTATGATGTTTCTTTTTCTGTGTGACTTATTTCAGTTAGAATCATCATACCTGAATCCACTCATTGTGCTGCTAAGGGCCTGATGACACAGATTTCATTGCTGAGTGATATTGCTTTGTAAGTAAATACCACAACTTCTTTATCCATTTTTCACTTTCTGCGATGTTGAACTTGTACTGTAAACGAGGTTCTTGTAAACAGAGCCGTTCCAAACTTTGGGGTGGCTGTGTCTTTTTGATTTTAATTTCCCTAAGCTATAGGACCATAAGTGGAAGTGCCCTAGGTTCTGTTGCTTTGTTTTTTAGATGTTTCAGGAAACACCATACACTTCTCCCGAGTGTCTGTTGGCAATTTACATCCCGCCCATCAGCATAACAAGGCTCCCAGTTCTCCATGGCCTGTCCTGCCTTTCTGGATTTTACACTTTTTTCAGATGGCCCTTTTGACCGGGGGGAAGTGAGACTTCATTGTAGTGCAGATTTCCTTTGCAAGCTTGCTTGGTTGGCCAAAAAGGGCGTATGCGTTTTTTCCTGAATATATTCAGGAAAAAACGCATACGCCCTTTTTGGCCAAGTGCATCATTGTGGACGTTCTGCCTCTTTTCCTATGCTTTCAATGCAATTCCAGTCTACCTCCTGAAATCGGTTTCCTGCAATTCTGCCCCACTTTCAAGTCCTCTTGGCAGCCTTACTTCAGTCTATTTTTGGACGATAGCTGTCATTTATAACTCTGCAGGTTTGTGAATTACAGTGCCCCTGAGCTCCTTTCTTCAACTCGCTTTCTTTTGAGCTGGCCGCAACACCGCAGGATGGCATCAGGCCCTAATCTGGTTCCGGCACGGCACGCTGAGCCTTTGGTTAATTCCTCTTCCTGGTGGGAAATGAGAGTTAAATTTGCCCGTCCAGACACCTCCAGCTAGTCTCTCATTGGTTCTCACTATTCCTGTTCATCTTCCGCAGAAATTGCAAACTGGGCCAAACAGGAGGTTAAAGGGACTGACTCTCCAAGTCGGGAGAGTGTTAGTAAAGCGTCTGGAATGTTGCACCCGAGTACCAGGGTACGAAAACTGAGACATATTTGAACACGTCTCCCGATCACATGGTTGATCATACTCTGGGTTCCACATGCATGTTTTAGCTGAAGGAAGAATACCTAAAACCTGGGTAGTTGAAACCCGTGGAATGGGTACCATGCAATATGACTTCAAAGGGTCTTCATTTGCTCACCGAACCTCTCCAATCCTATCACTGCTGCTTTTATGCCCCTGTACACATGCTTGATTCTCTTTCGGAGACATAGCAATCCATAGGTTTTAAGATACTTACTAGTCAGGTACATTCTTAGGCGTTTAATATGCGGTGTTGAGTCCATTTAGTTGAGCAAGGAGTAGCTCTTGTGTATTCCATATTTGGATTAAGGAACTTTATCTGTGCTCATTTCAATCTCTGGTTTTATGCAGCACCCCAACTCACCTTTCCCCTTAAGCAAGCATAAGTTGGTTTTCTAAATTTGAGACCCTGTTCTGTTCTGTAATTCAGTTCCTGTGTAGCCAAGTTTCCATTCCGTGTATTACTGATATCTTATGATGTTTCTTTTTCTGTGTGACTTATTTCAGTTAGAATCATCATACCTGAATCCACTCATTGTGCTGCTAAGGGCCTGATGACACAGATTTCATTGCTGAGTGATATTGCTTTGTAAGTAAATACCACAACTTCTTTATCCATTTTTCACTTTCTGCGATGTTGAACTTGTACTGTAAACGAGGTTCTTGTAAACAGAGCCGTTCCAAACTTTGGGGTGGCTGTGTCTTTTTGATTTTAATTTCCCTAAGCTATAGGACCATAAGTGGAAGTGCCCTAGGTTCTGTTGCTTTGTTTTTTAGATGTTTCAGGAAACACCATACACTTCTCCCGAGTGTCTGTTGGCAATTTACATCCCGCCCATCAGCATAACAAGGCTCCCAGTTCTCCATGGCCTGTCCTGCCTTTCTGGATTTTACACTTTTTTCAGATGGCCCTTTTGACCGGGGGGAAGTGAGACTTCATTGTAGTGCAGATTTCCTTTGCAAGCTTGCTTGGTTGGCCAAAAAGGGCGTATGCGTTTTTTCCTGAATATATTCAGGAAAAAACGCATATGCCCTTTTTGGCCAAGTGCATCATTGTGGACGTTCTGCCTCTTTTCCTATGCTTTCAATGCAATTCCAGTCTACCTCCTGAAATCGGTTTCCTGCAATTCTGCCCCGCTTTCAAGTCCTCTTGGCAGCCTTACTTCAGTCTATTTTTGGACGATAGCTGTCATTTATAACTCTGCAGGTTTGTGAATTACAGTGCCCCTGAGCTCCTTTCTTCAACTCGCTTTCTTTTGAGCTGGCCGCAACACCGCAGGATAGCTTCAGGCCCTAATCTGGTTCTGGCACGGCACGCTGAGCCTTTGGTTAATTCCTCTTCCTGGTGGGAAATGAGAGTTAAATTTGCCCGTCCAGACACCTCCAGCTAGCCTCTCATTGGTTCTCGCTATTCCTGTTCATCTTCCGCAGAAATTGCAAACTGGGCCAAACAGGAGGTTAAAGGGACTGACTCTCCAAGTCGGGAGAGTGTTAGTAAAGCGTCTGGAATGTTGCACCCGAGTACCAGGGTACGAAAACTGAGACATATTTGAACACGTCTCCCGATCACATGGTTGATCATACTCTGGGTTCCACATGCATGTTTTAGCTGAAGGAAGAATACCTTAAACCTGGGTAGTTGAAACCCGTGGAATGGGTACCATGCAATATGACTTCAAAGGGTCTTCATTTGCTCACCGAACCTCTCCAATCCTATCACTGCTGCGTTTATGCCCCTGTACACATGCTTGATTCTCTTTCGGAGACATAGCAATCCATAGGTTTTAAGATACTTACTAGTCAGGTACATTCTTAGGCGTTTAATATGCGGTGTTGAGTCCATTTCGTTGAGCAAGGAGTAGCTCTTGTCTATTCCATATTTGGCTTAAGGAACTTTATCTGTGCTCATTTCAATCTCTGGTTTTATGCAGCACCCCAACTCACCTTTACCCTTAAGCAAGCATAAGTTGGTTTTCTAAATTTGAGACCCTGTTCTGTTCTGTAATTCAGTTCCTGTGTAGCCAAGTTTCCATTCCGTGTATTACTGATATCTTATGATGTTTCTTTTTCTGTGTGACTTATTTCAGTTAGAATCATCATACCTGAATCCACTCATTGTGCTGCTAAGGGCCTGATGACACAGATTTCATTGCTGAGTGATATTGCTTTGTAAGTAAATACCACAACTTCTTTATCCATTTTTCACATTCTGCGATGTTGAACTTGTACTGTAAACGAGGTTCTTGTAAACAGAGCCGTTCCAAACTTTGGGGTGGCTGTGTCTTTTTGATTTTAATTTCCCTAAGCTATAGGACCATAAGTGGAAGTGCCCTAGGTTCTGTTGCTTTGTTTTATAGATGTTTCAGGAAACACCATACACTTCTCCCGAGTGTCTGTTGGCAATTTACATCCCGCCCATCAGCATAACAAGGCTCCCAGTTCTCCATGGCCTGTCCTGCCTTTCTGGATTTTACACTTTTTTCAGATGGCCCTTTTGACCGGGGGGAAGTGAGACTTCATTGTAGTGCAGATTTCCTTTGCAAGCTTGCTTGGTTGGCCAAAAAGGGCGTATGCGTTTTTTCCTGAATATATTCAGGAAAAAACGCATACGCCCTTTTTGGCCAAGTGCATCATTGTGGACGTTCTGCCTCTTTTCCTATGCTTTCAATGCAATTCCAGTCTACCTCCTGAAATCGGTTTCCTGCAATTCTGCCCCGCTTTCAAGTCCTCTTGGCAGCCTTACTTCAGTCTATTTTTGGACGATAGCTGTCATTTATAACTCTGCAGGTTTGTGAATTACAGTGCCCCTGAGCTCCTTTCTTCAACTCGCTTTCTTGTGAGCTGGCCGCAACACCGCAGGATGGCTTCAGGCCCTAATCTGGTTCCGGCACGGCATGCTGAGCCTTTGGTTAATTCCTCTTCCTGGTGGGAAATGAGAGTTAAATTTGCCTGTCCAGACACCTCCAGCTAGTCTCTCATTGGTTCTCGCTATTCCTGTTCATCTTCCGCAGAAATTGCAAACTGGGCCAAACAGGAGGTTAAAGGGACTGACTCTCCAAGTCGGGAGAGTGTTAGTAAAGCGTCTGGAATGTTGCACCCGAGTACCAGGGTACGAAAACCGAGACATATTTGAACACGTCTCCCGATCACATGGTTGATCATACTCTGGGTTCCACATGCATGTTTTAGCTGAAGGAAGAATACCTAAAACCTGGGTAGTTGAAACCCGTGGAATGGGTACCATGCAATATGACTTCAAAGGGTCTTCATTTGCTCACCAAACCTCTCCAATCCTATCACTGCTGCGTTTATGCCCCTGTACACATGCTTGATTCTCTTTCGGAGACATAGCAATCCATAGGTTTTAAGATACTTACTAGTCAGGTACATTCTTAGGCGTTTAATATGCGGTGTTGAGTCCATTTCGTTGAGCAAGGAGTAGCTCTTGTGTATTCCATATTTGGCTTAAGGAACTTTATCTGTGCTCATTTCAATCTCTGGTTTTATGCAGCACCCCAACTCACCTTTCCCCTTAAGCAAGCATAAGTTGGTTTTCTAAATTTGAGACCCTGTTCTGTTCTGTAATTCAGTTCCTGTGTAGCCAAGTTTCCATTCCGTGTATTACTGATATCTTATGATGTTTCTTTTTCTGTGTGACTTATTTCAGTTAGAATCATCATACCTGAATCCACTCATTGTGCTGCTAAGGGCCTGATGACACAGATTTCATTGCTGAGTGATATTGCTTTGTAAGGAAATACCAGAACTTCTTTATCCATTTTTCACTTTCTGCAATGTTGAACTTGTACTGTAAACGAGGTTCTTGTAAACAGAGGCGTACCAAACTTTGGGGTCGCTGTGTCTTTTTGATTTTAATTTCCCTAAGCTATAGGACCATAAGTGGAAGTGCCCTAGGCTCTGTTGCTTTGTTTTTTAGATGTTTCAGGAAACACCATACACTTCTCCTGAGTGTCTGTTGGCAATTTACATCCCGCCCATCAGCATAACAAGGCTCCCAGTTCTCCATGGCCTGTCCTGCCTTTCTGGATTTTACACTTTTTTCAGATGGCCCTTTTGACCGGGGGGAAGTGAGACTTCATTGTAGTGCAGATTTCTTTTACAAGTTTGCTTGGTTGGCCAAAAAGGGCGTATGCGTTTTTTCCTGAATATATTCAGGACAAAACGCATATGCCCTTTTTGGCCAAGTGCATCATTGTGGACGTTCTGCCTCTTTTCCTATGCTTTCAATGCAATTCCAGTCTACCTCCTGAAATCGGTTTCCTGCAATTCTGCGCCGCTTTCAAGTCCTCTTGGCAGCCTTACTTCAGTCTATTTTTGGACGATAGCTGTCATTTATAACGTTGCAGGTTTGTGAATTACAGTGCCCCTGAGCTCCTTTCTTCAACTCGCTTTCTTTTGAGCTGGCCGCAACACCGCAGGATGGCTTCAGGCCCTAATCTTTTTCCGGCACGGCATGCTGAGCCTTTGGTTATTTCCTCTTCCTGGTGGGAAATGAGAGTTAAATTTGCCCGTCCAGACACCTCCAGCTAGTCTCTCATTGGTTCTCGCTATTCCTGTTCACCTTCCGCAGAAATTGCAAACTGGGCCAAACAGGAGGTTAAATGCGCTGACTCTCCAAGTGGGGAGAGTGTTAGTAAAGCGTCTGGAATGTTGCACCCGAGTACCAGGGTACGGAAACTGAGACATATTTAAACACGTCTCCCGATCACATGGTTGATCATACTCTAGGTTCCACATGCATGTTTTAGCTGAAGGAAAAATACCTTAAACCTGGGTAGTTGAAACCCGTGGAATGGGTACGATGCAATATGACTTCAAAGGGTCTTCATTTGCTCACCGAACCTCTCCAATCCTATCACTGCTGCGTTTATGCCCCTGTACACATGCTTGATTCTCTTTCGGAGACATAGCAATCCATAGGTTTTAAGGTACTTACTAGTCAGGTACATTGTTAGGCGTTTAATATGCGGTGTTGAGTCCATTTCGTTGAGCAAGGAGTAGCTCTTGTCTATTCCATATTTGGCTTAAGGAACTTTATCTGTGCTCATTTCAATCTCTGGTTTTATGCAGCACCCCAACTCACCTTTACCCTTAAGCAAGCATAAGTTGGTTTTCTAAATTTGAGACCCTGTTCTGTTCTGTAATTCAGTTCCTGTGTAGCCAAGTTTACATTCCGTGTATTACTGATATCTTATGATGTTTCTTTTTCTGTGTGACTTATTTCAGTTAGAATCATCATACCTGAATCCACTCATTTTGCTGCTAAGGGCCTGATGACACAGATTTCATTGCTGAGTGATATTGCTTTGTAAGTAAATACCACAAGTTCTTTATCCATTTTTCACTTTCTGCGATGTTGAACTTGTACTGTAAACGAGGTTCTTGTAAACAGAGCCGTTCCAAACTTTGGGGTGGCTGTGTCTTTTTGATTTTAATTTCCCTAAGCTATAGGACCATAAGTGGAAGTGCCCTAGGCTCTGTTGCTTTGTTTTTTAGATGTTTCAGGAAACACCATACACTTCTCCTGAGTGTCTGTTGGCAATTTACATCCCGCCCATCAGCATAACAAGGCTCCCAGTTCTCCATGGCCTGTCCTGCCTTTCTGGATTTTACACTTATTTCAGATGGCGCTTTTGACCGGGGAGAAGTGAGACTTCATTGTAAAGCAGATTTCCTTTGCAAGTTTGCTTGGTTGGCCGAAAAGGGCGTATGCGTTTTTTCCTGAATATATTCAGGAATAAACGCATACGCCCTTTTTGGCCAAGTGCATCATTGTGGATGTTCTGCCTCTTTTCCTATGCTTTCAATGCAATTCCAGTCTACCTCCTGAAATCGGTTTCCTGCAATTCTGCCCCGCTTTCAAGTCCTCTTGGCAGCCTTCCTTCAGTCTATTTTTGGACGATAGCTGTCATTTATAACTCTGCAGGTTTGTGAATTACAGTGCCCCTGAGCTCCTTTCTTCAACTCGCTTTCTTTTGAGCTGGCCGCAACACCGCAGGATGGCTTCAGGCCCTAATCTGGTTCCGGCACGGCACGCTGAGCCTTTGGTTAATTCCTCTTCCTGGTGGGAAATGAGAGTTAAATTTGCCCGTCCAGACACCTCCAGCTAGCCTCTCATTGGTTCTCGCTATTCCTGTTCATCTTCCGCAGAAATTGCACACTGGGGCAAACAGGAGGTTAAAGTGACTGACTCTCCAAGTCGGGAGAGTGTTAGTTAAGCGTCTGGAATGTTGCACCCGAGTACCAGGGTACAAAAACTGAGACATATTTAAACACGTCTCCCGATCACATGGTTGATCATACTCTAGGTTCCACATGCATGTTTTAGCTGAAGGAAGAATACCTTAAACCTGGGTAGTTGAAACCCGTGGAATGGGTACGATGCAATATGACTTCAAAGGGTCTTCATTTGCTCACCGAACCTCTCCAATCCTATCACTGCTGCGTTTATGCCCCTGTACACATGCTTGATTCTCTTTCGGAGTCATAGCAATCCATAGGTTTTAAGATACTTACTAGTCAGGTACATTCTTAGGCGTTTAATATGCGGTGTTGAGTCCATTTCGTTGAGCAAGGAGTAGCTCTTGTCTATTCCATATTTGGCTTAAGGAACTTTATCTGTGCTCATTTCAATCTCTGGTTTTATGCAGCACCCCAACTCACCTTTCCCCTTAAGCAAGAATAAGTTGGTTTTCTAAATTTGAGACCCTGTTCTGTTCTGTAATTCAGTTCCTGTGTAGCCAAGTTTACATTCCGTGTATTACTGATATCTTATGATGTTTCTTTTTCTGTGTGACTTATTTCAGTTAGAATCATCATACCTGAATCCACTCATTGTGCTGCTAAGGGCCTGATGACACAGATTTCATTGCTGAGTGATATTGATTTGTAAGTAAATACCACAAGTTCTTTATCCATTTTTCACTTTCTGCGATGTTGAACTTGTACTGTAAACGAGGTTCTTGTAAACAGAGCCGTTCCAAACTTTGGGGTGGCTGTGTCTTTTTGATTTTAATTTCCCTAAGCTATAGGACCAAGAGTGGAAGTGCCCTAGGTTCTGTTGCTTTGTTTTTTAGATGTTTCAGGAAACACCATACACTTCTCCCGAGTGGTTGTTGGCAATTTACATCCCGCCCATCAGCATAACAAGGCTCCCAGTTCTCCATGGCCTTTCCTGCCTTTCTGGATTTTACACTTTTTTCAGATGGCCCTTTTGACCGGGGAGAAGTGAGACTTCATTGTAGTGCAGATTTCCTTTGCAAGCTTGCTTGGTTGGCCAAAAAGGGCGTATGCGTTTTTTCCTGAATATATTCAGGAAAAAACGCATACGCCCTTTTTGGCCAAGTGCATCATTGTGGACGTTCTGCCTCTTTTCCTATGCTTTCAATGCAATTCCAGTCTACCTCCTGAAATCGGTTTCCTGCAATTCTGCCCCGCTTTCAAGTCCTCTTGGCAGCCTTCCTTCAGTCTATTTTTGGATGATAGCTGTCATATATAACTCTGCAGGTTTGTGAATTACAGTGCCCCTGAGCTCCTTTCTTCAACTCGCTTTCTTGTGACCTGGCCGCAACACCGCAGGATGGCTTCAGGCCCTAATCTGGTTCCGGCACGGCACGCTGAGCCTTTGTTTATTTCCTCTTCCTGGTGGGAAATGAGAGTTAAATTTGTCCGTCCAGACACCTCCAGCTAGTCTCTCATTGGTTCTCGCTATTCCTGTTCATCTTCCGCAGAAATTGCAAACTGGGCCAAACAGGAGGTTAAAGGCGCTGACTCTCCAACTCGGGAGAGTGTTAGTAAAGCGTCTGGAATGTTGCACCCGAGTACCAGGGGAGGAAAACTGAGACATATTTGAACACGTTTCCCGTTCACATGGTTGATCATACTTGGGTTCCACATGCATGTTTTAGCTGAAGGAAGAATACCTTAAACCTGGAGAGTTGAGACCCGTGTAATGGGTACCATGCAATATGACTTCAAAGGGTCTTCATTTGCTCACCGAACCTCTCCAATCCTATCACTGCTGCGTTTATGCCCCTGTACACATGCTTGATTCTCTTTCGGAGACATAGCAATCCATAGGTTTTAAGATACTTACTAGTCAGGTACATTCTTAGGCGTTTAATATGCGGTGTTGAGTCCATTTCGTTGAGCAAGGAGTAGCTCTTGTCTATTCCATATTTGGCTTAAGGAACTTTATCTGTGCTCATTTCAATCTCTGGTTTTATGCAGCACCCCAACTCACCTTTCCCCTTAAGCAAGCATAAGTTGGTTTTCTAAATTTGAGACCCTGTTCTGTTCTGTAATTCAGTTCCTGTGTAGCCAAGTTTACATTCCGTGTATTACTGATATCTTATGATGTTTCTTTTTCTGTGTGACTTATTTCAGTTAGAATCATCATACCTGAATCCACTCATTGTGCTGCTAAGGGCCTGATGACACAGATTTCATTGCTGAGTGATATTGCTTTGTAAGTAAATACCACAAGTTCTTTATCCATTTTTCACTTTCTGCGATGTTGAACTTGTACTGTAAACGAGGTTCTTGTAAACAGAGCCGTTCCAAACTTTGGGGTGGCTGTGTCTTTTTGATTTTAATTTCCCTAAGCTATAGGACCATAAGTGGAAGTGCCCTAGGTTCTGTTGCTTTGTTTTTTAGATGTTTCAGGAAACACCATACACTTCTCCCGAGTGGTTGTTGGCAATTTACATCCCGCCCATCAGCATAACAAGGCTCCCAGTTCTCCATGGCCTGTCCTGCCTTTCTGGATTTTACACTTTTTTCAGATGGCCCTTTTGACCGGGGGGAAGTGAGACTTCATTGTAGTGCAGATTTCCTTTGCAAGCTTGCTTGGTTGGCCAAAAAGGGCGTATGCGTTTTTTCCTGAATATATTCAGGAAAAAACGCATACGCCCTTTTTGGCCAAGTGCATCATTGTGGACGTTCTGCCTCTTTTCCTATGCTTTCAATGCAATTCCAGTCTACCTCCTGAAATCGGTTTCCTGCAATTCTGCCCCGCTTTCAAGTCCTCTTGGCAGCCTTACTTCAGTCTATTTTTGGACGATAGCTGTCATTTATAACTCTGCAGGTTTGTGAATTACAGTGCCCCTGAGCTCCTTTCTTCAACTCGCTTTCTTGTGAGCTGGCCGCAACACCGCAGGATGTCTTCAGGCCCTAATCTGGTTCCGGCACGGCACGCTGAGCCTTTGGTTAATTCCTCTTCCTGGTGGGAAATGAGAGTTAAATTTGCCCGTCCAGACACCTCCAGCTAGTCTCTCATTGGTTCTCGCTATTCCTGTTCATCTTCCGCAGAAATTGCAAACTGGGCCAAACAGGAGGTTAAAGGGACTGACTCTCCAAGTCGGGAGAGTGTTAGTAAAGCGTCTGGAATGTTGCACCCGAGTACCAGGGTACGAAAACTGAGACATATTTGAACACGTCTCCCGATCACATGGTTGATCATACTCTAGGTTCCACATGCATGTTTTAGCTGAAGGAAGAATACCTTAAACTTGGGTAGTTGAAACCCGTGGAATGGGTACCATGCAATATGACTTCAAAGGGTCTTCATTTGCTCACCGAACCTCTCCAATCCTATCACTGCTGCATTTATGCCCCTGTACACATGCTTGATTCTCTTTCGGAGACATAGCAATCCATAGGTTTTAAGATACTTACAAGTAAGGTACATTCTTAGGCGTTTAATATGCGGTGTTGAGTCCATTTCGTTGAGCAAGGAGTAGCTCTTGTCTATTCCATATTTGACTTAAGGAACTTTATCTGTGCTCATTTCAATCTCTGGTTTTATGCAGCACCCCAACTCACCTTTACCCTTAAGCAAGCATAAGTTGGTTTTCTAAATTTGAGACCCTGTTCTGTTCTGTAATTCAGTTCCTGTGTAGCCAAGTTTACATTCCGTGTATTACTGATATCTTATGATGTTTCTTTTTCTGTGTGACTTATTTCAGTTAGAATCATCATACCTGAATCCACTCATTGTGCTGCTAAGGGCCTGATGACACAGATTTCATTGCTTGGTGATATTGCTTTGTAAGTAAATACCACAACTTCTTTATCCATTTTTCACTTTCTGCGATGTTGAACTTGTACTGTAAACGAGGTTCTTGTAAACAGAGCCGTTCCAAACTTTGGGGTGGCTGTGTCTTTTTGATTTTAATTTCCCTAAGCTATAGGACCATACGTGGAAGTGCCCTAGGTTCTGTTGCTTTCTTTTTTAGATGTTTCAGGAAACACCATACACTTCTCCCGAGTGGTTGTTGGCAATTTACATCCCGCCCATCAGCATAACAAGGCTCCCAGTTCTCCATGGCCTGTCCTGCCTTTCTGGATTTTACACTTTTTTCAGATGGCCCTTTTGACCGGGGGGAAGTGAGACTTCATTGTAGTGCAGATTTCCTTTGCAAGCTTGCTTGGTTGGCCAAAAAGGGCGTATGCGTTTTTTCCTGAATATATTCAGGAAAAAACGCATACGCCCTTTTTGGCCAAGTGCATCATTGTGGACGTTCTGCCTCTTTTCCTATGCTTTCAATGCAATTCCAGTCTACCTCCTGAAATCGGTTTCCTGCAATTCTGCCCCACTTTCAAGTCCTCTTGGCAGCCTTACTTCAGTCTATTTTTGGACGATAGCTGTCATTTATAACTCTGCAGGTTTGTGAATTACAGTGCCCCTGAGCTCCTTTCTTCAACTCGCTTTCTTGTGAGCTGGCCGCAACACCGCAGGATGGCTTCAGGCCCTAATCTGGTTCCGGCACGGCACGCTGAGCCTTTGGTTAATTCCTCTTCCTGGTGGGAAATGAGACTTAAATTTGCCCGTCCAGACACCTCCAGCTAGTCTCTCATTGGTTCTCGCTATTCCTGTTCATCTTCCGCAGAAATTGCAAACTGGGCCAAACAGGAGGTTAAAGGGACTGACTCTCCAAGTCGGGAGAGTGTTAGTAAAGCGTCTGGAATGTTGCACCCGAGTACCAGGGTACGAAAACTGAGACATATTTGAACACGTCTCCCGATCACATGGTTGATCATACTCTGGGTTCCACATGCATGTTTTAGCTGAAGGAAGAATACCTAAAACCTGGGTAGTTGAAACCCGTGGAATGGGTACCATGCAATATGACTTCAAAGGGTCTTCATTTGCTCACCGAACCTCTCCAATCCTATCACTGCTGCGTTTATGCCCCTGTACACATGCTTGATTCTCTTTCGGAGACATAACAATCCATAGGTTTTAAGATACTTACTAGTCAGGTACATTCTTAGGCGTTTAATATGCGGTGTTGAGTCCATTTCGTTGAGCAAGGAGTAGCTCTTGTCTATTCCATATTTGGCTTAAGGAACTTTATCTGTGCTCATTTCAATCTCTGGTTTTATGCAGCACCCCAACTCACCTTCCCCCTTAAGCAAGCATAAGTTGGTTTTCTAAATTTGAGACCCTGTTCTGTTCTGTAATTCAGTTCCTGTGTAGCCAAGTTTACATTCCGTGTATTACTGATATCTTATGATGTTTCTTTTTCTGTGTGACTTATTTCAGTTAGAATCATCATACCTGAATCCACTCATTGTGCTGCTAAGGCCTGATGACACAGATTTCATTGCTGAGTGATATTGCTTTGTAAGTAAATACCACAACTTCTTTATCCATTTTTCACTTTCTGCGATGTTGAACTTGTACTGTAAACGAGGTTCTTGTAAACAGAGCCGTTCCAATCTTTGCGGTGGCTGTGTCTTTTTGATTTTAAATTCCCTAAGCTATAGGACCATAAGTGGAAGTGCCCTAGGTTCTGTTGCTTTGTTTTTTAGATGTTTCAGGAAACACCATACACTTCTCCCGAGTGGTTGCTGGCAATTTACATCCCGCCCATCAGCATAACAAGGCTCCCAGTTCTCCATGGCCTGTCCTGCCTTTCTGGATTTTACACTTTTTTCAGATGGCCCTTTTGACCGGGGGGAAGTGAGACTTCATTGTAGTGCAGATTTCCTTTGCAAGCTTGCTTGGTTGGCCAAAAAGGGCGTACGCGTTTTTTCCTGAATATATTCAGGAAAAAAAGCGTACACCCTTTTTGGCTAAGTGCATCATTGTGGACGTTCTGCCTCTTTTCCTATGCTTTCAATGCAATTCCTGTCTACCTCCTGAAATCGGTTTCCTGCAATGCTGCCCCGCTTTCAAGTCCTCTTGGCAGCCTTACTTCAGTCTATTTTTGGACAATAGCTGTCATTTATAACTCTGCAGGTTTGTGAATTACAGTGCCCCTGAGCTCCTTTCTTCAACTCGCTTTCTTTTGAGCTGGCCGCAACACCGCAGGATGGCTTCAGGCCCTAATCTGGTTCTGGCACGGCACGCTGAGCCTTTGGTTAATTCCTCTTCCTGGTGGGAAATGAGAGTTAAATTTGCCCGTCCAGACACCTCCAGCTAGTCTCTCATTGGTTCTCGCTATTCCTGTTCATCTTCCGCAGAAATTGCAAACTGGGTCAAACAGGAGGTTAAAGGGACTGACTCTCCAAGTCGGGAGAGTGTTAGTAAAGCGTCTGGAATGTTGCACCCGAGTACCAGGGTACGAAAACTGAGACATATTTGAACACGTCTCCCGATCACATGGTTGATCATACTCTGGGTTCCACATGCATGTTTTAGCTGAAGGAAGAATACCTTAAAACTGGGTAGTAGAAACCCGTGGAATGGGTACCATGCAATATGACTTCAATGGGTCTTCATTTGCTCACCGAACCTCTCCAATCCTATCACTGTTGCGTTTATGCCCCTGTACACATGCTTGATTCTCTTTCGGAGACATAGCAATCCATAGGTTTTAAGATACTTACTAGTCAGGTACATTCTTAGGCGTTTAATATGCGGTGTTGAGTCCATTTCGTTGAGCAAGGAGTAGCTCTTGTCTATTCCATATTTGGCTTAAGGAACTTTATCTGTGCTCATTTCAATCTCTGGTTTTATGCAGCACCCCAACTCACCTTTCCCCTTAAGCAAGCATAAGTTGGTTTTCTAAATTTGAGACCCTGTTCTGTTCTGTAATTCAGTTCCTGTGTAGCCAAGTTTACATTCCGTGTATTACTGATATCTTATGATGTTTCTTTTTCTGTGTGACTTATTTCAGTTAGAATCATCATACCTGAATCCACTCATTGTGCTGCTAAGGGCCTGATGACATAGATTTCATTGCTGAGTGATATTGCTTTGTAAGTGAATACCACAACTTCTTTATCCATTTTTCACTTTCTGCGATGTTGAACTTGTACTGTAAATGAGGTTCTTGTAAACAGAGGCGTCCCAAACTTTGGGGTGGCTGTGTCTTTTTGATTTTAATTTCCCTAAGCTATAGGACCATAAGTGGAAGTGCCCTAGGCTCTGTTGCTTTGTTTTTTAGATGTTTCTGGAAACACCATACACTTCTCCCAAGTGTCTGTTGGCAATTTACATCCCGCCCATCAGCATAACAAGGCTCCCAGTTCTCAATGGCCTGTCCTGCCTTTCTGGATTTTACACTTTTTTCAGATGGCCCTTTTGACCGGGGGGAAGTGAGACTTCATTGTAGTGCAGATTTCCTTTGCAAGCTTGCTTGGTTGGCCAAAAAGGGCGTATGCGTTTTTTCCTGAATATATTCAGGAAAAAACGCATACGCCCTTTTTGGCCAAGTGCATCATTGTGGACGTTCTGCCTCTTTTCCTATGCTTTCAATGCAATTCCAGTCTACCTCCTGAAATCGGTTTCCTGCAATTCTGCCCCGCTTTCAAGTCCTCTTGGCAGCCTTACTTCAGTCTATTTTTGGACGATAGCTGTCATATATAACTCTGCAGGTTTGTGAATTACAGTGCCCCTGAGCTCCTTTCTTCAACTCGCTTTCTTGTGACCTGGCCGCAACACCGCAGGATGGCTTCAGGCCCTAATCTTGTTCCGGCACGGCACGCTGAGCCTTTGGTTAATTCCTCTTCCTGGTGGGAAATGAGAGTTAAATTTGCCCGTCCAGACACCTCCAGCTAGTCTCTCATTGGTTCTCGCTATTCCTGTTCATCTTCCGCAGAAATTGCAAACTGGGCCAAACAGGAGGTTAAAGGGACTGACTCTCCAAGTCGGGAGAGTGTTAGTAAAGCGTCTGGAATGTTGCACCCGAGTACCAGGGTACGAAAACTGAGACATATTTGAACACGTCTCCCGATCACATGGTTGATCATACTCTAGGTTCCACATGCATGTTTTAGCTGAAGGAAGAATACCTTAAACCTGGAGAGCTGAGACCCGTGTAATGGGTACCATGCAATATGACTTCAAAGGGTCTTCATTTGCTCACCGAACCTCTCCAATCCTATCACTGCTGCGTTTATGCCCCTGTACACATGCTTGATTCTCTTTCGGAGACATAGCAATCCATAGGTTTTAAGATACTTACTAGTCAGGTACATTCTTAGGCGTTTAATATGCGGTGTTGAGTCCATTTCGTTGAGCAAGGAGTAGCTCTTGTCTATTCCATATTTGGCTTAAGGAACTTTATCTGTGCTCATTTCAATCTCTGGTTTTATGCAGCACCCCAACTCACCTTTCCCCTTAAGCAAGCATAAGTTGGTTTTCTAAATTTGAGACCCTGTTCTGTTCTGTAATTCAGTTCCTGTGTAGCCAAGTTTCCATTCCGTGTATTACTGATATCTTATGATGTTTCTTTTTCTGTGTGACTTATTTCAGTTAGAATCATCATACCTGAATCCACTCATTGTGCTGCTAAGGGCCTGATGACACAGATTTCATTGCTGAGTGATATTGCTTTGTAAGTAAATACCACAACTTCTTTATCCATTTTTCACTTTCTGCGATGTTGAACTTGTACTGTAAACGAGGTTCTTGTAAACAGAGCCGTTCCAAACTTTGGGGTGGCTGTGTCTTTTTGATTTTAATTTCCCTAAGCTATAGGACCATAAGTGGAAGTGCCCTAGGCTCTGTTGCTTTGTTTTTTAGATGTTTCAGGAAACACCATACACTTCTCCAGAGTGGCTGTTGGCAATTTACATCCCGCCCATCAGCATAAGAAGGCTCCCAGTTCTCCATGGCCTGTCGTGCCTTTATGGATTTTACACTTTTTTCAGATGGCCCTTTTGACCAGGTGGAAGTGAGACTTCATTGTAGTGCAGGTTTCCTTTGCAAGCTTGCTTGGTTGGCCAAAAAGGGCGTATGCGTTTTTTCCTGAATATATTCAGGAAAAAACGCATACGCCCTTTTTGGCCAAGTGCATCATTGTGGACGTTCTGCCTCTTTTCCTATGCTTTCAATGCAATTCCAGTCTACCTCCTGAAATTGGTTTCCTGCAATTCTGCCCCGCTTTCAAGTCCTCTTGGCAGCCTTACTTCAGTCTATTTTTTGACGATAGCTGTCATTTATAACTCTGCAGGTTTGTGAATTACAGTGCCCCTGAGCTCCTTTCTTCAACTCGCTTTCTTGTGAGCTGGCCGCAACACCGCAGGATGGCTTCAGGCCCTAATCTGGTTCCGGCACGGCACGCTGAGCCTTTGGTTAATTCCTCTTCCTGGTGGGAAATGACAGTTAAATTTGCCCGTCCAGACACCTCCAGCTAGTCTCTCATTGGTTCTCGCTATTCCTGTTCATCTTCCGCAGAAATTGCAAACTGGGCCAAACAGGAGGTTAAAGGCACTGACTCTCCAAGTCGGGAGAGTGTTAGTAAAGCGTCTGGAATGTTGCACCCGAGTACCAGGGTACGAAAACTGAGACATATTTGAACACGTCTCCCGATCACATGGTTGATCATACTCTGGGTTCCACATGCATGTTTTAGCTGAAGGAAGAATACCTTAAACCTGGGTAGTTGAAACCCGTGGAATGGGTACCATGCAATATGACTTCAAAGGGTCTTCATTTGCTCACCGAACCTCTCCAATCCTATCACTGCTGCGTTTATGCCCCTGTACACATGCTTGATTCTCTTTCGGAGACATAGCAATCCATAGGTTTTAAGATACTTACTTGTCAGGTACATTCTTAGGCGTTTAATATGGGGTGTTGAGTCCATTTCGTTTAGCAAGGAGTAGCTCTTGTCTATTCCATATTTGGCTTAAGGAACTTTATCTGTGCTCATTTCAATCTCTGGTTTTATGCAGCACCCCAACTCACCTTTCCCCTTAAGCAAGCATAAGTTGGTTCTAAATTTGAGACCCTGTTCTGTTCTGTAATTCAGTTCCTGTGTAGCCAAGTTTCCATTCCGTGTATTACTGATATCTTATGATGTTTCTTTTTCTGTGTGACTTATTTCAGTTAGAATCATCATACCTGAATCCACTCATTGTGCTGCTAAGGGCCTGATGACACAGATTTCATTGCTGAGTGATATTGCTTTGTAAGTAAATACCACAACTTCTTTATCCATTTTTCACTTTCTGCGATGTTGAACTTGTACTGTAAACGAGGTTCTTGTAAACAGAGCCGTTCCAAACTTTGGGGTGGCTGTGTCTTTTTGATTTTAAATTCCCTAAGCTATAGGACCATAAGTGGAAGTGCCCTAGGCTCTGTTGCTTTGTTTTTTAGATGTTTCAGGAAACACCATACACTTCTCCAGAGTGGCTGTTGGCAATTTACATCCCGCCCATCAGCATAAGAAAGCTCCCAGTTCTCCATGGCCTGTCGTGCCTTTATGGATTTTACACTTTTTTCAGATGGCCCTTTTGACCAGGTGGAAGTGAGACTTCATTGTAGTGCAGGTTTCCTTTGCAAGCTTGCTTGGTTGGCCAAAAAGGGCGTATGCGTTTTTTCCTGAATATATTCAGGAAAAAACGCATACGCCCTTTTTGGCCAAGTGCATCATTGTGGACGTTCTGCCTCTTTTCCTATGCTTTCAATGCAATTCCAGTCTACCTCCTGAAATTGGTTTCCTGCAATTCTGCCCCGCTTTCAAGTCCTCTTGGCAGCCTTACTTCAGTCTATTTTTTGACGATAGCTGTCATTTATAACTCTGCAGGTTTGTGAATTACAGTGCCCCTGAGCTCCTTTCTTCAACTCGCTTTCTTGTGAGCTGGCCGCAACACCGCAGGATGGCTTCAGGCCCTAATCTGGTTCCGGCACGGCACGCTGAGCCTTTGGTTAATTCCTCTTCCTGGTGGGAAATGACAGTTAAATTTGCCCGTCCAGACACCTCCAGCTAGTCTCTCATTGGTTCTCGCTATTCCTGTTCATCTTCCGCAGAAATTGCAAACTGGGCCAAACAGGAGGTTAAAGGGACTGACTCTCCAAGTGGGGAGAGTGTTAGTAAAGCGTCCGGAATGTTGCACCCGAGTACCAGGGTACGAAAACTGAGCCATATTTGAACACGTCTCCCGATCACATGGTTGATCATACTCTGGGTTCCACATGCATGTTTTAGCTGAAGGAAGAATACCTAAAACCTGGGTAGTTGAAACCCGTGGAATGGGTACCATGCAATATGATTTCAAAGGGTCTTCATTTGCTCACCGAACCTCTCCAATCCTATCACTGCTGCGTTTATGCCCCTGTACACATGCTTGATTCTCTTTCGGAGACATAGCAATCCATAGGTTTTAAGATACTTACTAGTCAGGTACATTCTTAGGCGTTTAATATGCGGTGTTGACTCCATTTCGTTGAGCAAGGAGTAGCTCTTGTCTATTCCATATTTGGCTTAAGGAACTTTATCTGTGCTCATTTCAATCTCTGGTTTTATGCAGCACCCCAACTCACCTTCCCCCTTAAGCAAGCATAAGTTGGTTTTCTAAATTTGAGATCCTGTTCTGTTCTGTAATTCAGTTCCTGTGTAGCCAAGTTTCCATTCCGTGTATTACTGATATCTTATGATGTTTCTTTTTCTGTGTGACTTATTTCAGTTAGAATCATCATACCTGAATCCACTCATTGTGCTGCTAAGGGCCTGATGACACAGATTTCATTGCTGAGTGATATTGCTTTGTAAGTAAATACCACAACTTCTTTATCCATTTTTCACTTTCTGCGATGTTGAACTTGTACTGTAAACGAGGTTCTTGTAAACAGAGCCGTTCCAAACTTTGGGGTGGCTGTGTCTTTTTGATTTTAAATTCCCTAAGCTATAGGACCATAAGTGGAAGTGCCCTAGGTTCTGTTGCTTTGTTTTTTAGATGTTTCAGGAAACACCATACACTTCTCCCGAGTGGTTGTTGGCAATTTACATCCCGCCCATCAGCATAACAAGGCTCCCAGTTCTCCATGGCCTGTCCTGCCTTTCTGGATTTTACACTTTTTTCAGATGGCCCTTTTGACCGGGGGGAAGTGAGACTTCATTGTAGTGCAGATTTCCTTTGCAAGCTTGCTTGGTTGGCCAAAAAGGGCGTACGCGTTTTTTCCTGAATATATTCAGGAAAAAACGCGTACGCCCTTTTTGGCCAAGTGCATCATTGTGGACGTTCTGCCTCTTTTCCTATGCTTTCAATGCAATTCCTGTCTACCTCCTGAAATCGGTTTCCTGCAATGCTGCCCCGCTTTCAAGTCCTCCTGGCAGCCTTACTTCAGTCTATTTTTGGACGATAGCTGTCATTTATAACTCTGCAGGTTTGTGAATTACAGTGCCCCTGAGCTCCTTTCTTCAACTCGCTTTCTTGTGACCTGGCCGCAACACCGCAGGATGGCTTCAGGCCCTAATCTGGTTCTGGCACGGCACGGTGAGCCTTTGGTTAATTCCTCTTCCTGGTGGGAAATGAGAGTTAAATTTGCCCGTCCAGACACCTCCAGCTAGTCTCTCATTGGTTCTCGCTATTCCTGTTCATCTTCCGCAGAAATTGCAAACTGGGCCAAACAGGAGGTTAAAGGGACTGACTCTCCAAGTCGGGAGAGTGTTAGTAAAGCGTCTGGAATGTTGCACCCAAGTACCAGGGTACGAAAACTGAGACATATTTGAACACGTCTCCCGATCACATGGTTGATCATACTCTGGGTTCCACATGCATGTTTTAGCTGAAGGAAGAATACCTTAAAACTGGGTAGTAGAAACCCGTGGAATGGGTACCATGCAATATGACTTCAATGGGTCTTCATTTGCTCACCGAACCTCTCCAATCCTATCACTGTTGCGTTTATGCCCCTGTACACATGCTTGATTCTCTTTCGGAGACATAGCAATCCATAGGTTTTAAGATACTTACTAGTCAGGTACATTCTTAGGCGTTTAATATGCGGTGTTGAGTCCATTTCGTTGAGCAAGGAGTAGCTCTTGTCTATTCCATATTTGGCTTAAGGAACTTTATCTGTGCTCATTTCAATCTCTGGTTTTATGCAGCACCCCAACTCACCTTTACCCTTAAGCAAGCATAAGTTGGTTTTCTAAATTTGAGACCCTGTTCTGTTCTGTAATTCAGTTCCTGTGTAGCCAAGTTTACATTCCGTGTATTACTGATATCTTATGATGTTTCTTTTTCTGTGTGACTTATTTCAGTTAGAATCATCATACCTGAATCCACTCATTGTGCTGCTAAGGGCCTGATGACATAGATTTCATTGCTGAGTGATATTGCTTTGTAAGTGAATACCACAACTTCTTTATCCATTTTTCACTTTCTGCGATGTTGAACTTGTACTGTAAACGAGGTTCTTGTAAAAAGAGGCGTCCCAAACTTTGGGGTGGCTGTGTCTTTTTGATTTTAATTTCCCTAAGCTATAGGACCATAAGTGGAAGTGCCCTAGGCTCTGTTGCTTTGTTTTTTAGATGTTTCAGGAAACACCATACACTTCTCCCAAGTGTCTGTTGGCAATTTACATCCCGCCCATCAGCATAACAAGGCTCCCAGTTCTCAATGGCCTGTCCTGCCTTTCTGGATTTTACACTTTTTTCAGATGGCCCTTTTGACCGGGGGGAAGTGAGACTTCATTGTAGTGCAGATTTCCTTTGCAAGCTTGCTTGGTTGGCCAAAAAGGGCGTATGCGTTTTTTCCTGAATATATTCAGGAAAAAACGCATACGCCCTTTTTGGCCAAGTGCATCATTGTGGACGTTCTGCCTCTTTTCCTATGCTTTCAATGCAATTCCAGTGTACCTCCTGAAATCGGTTTCCTGCAATTCTGCCCCGCTTTCAAATCCTCTTGGCAGCCTTCCTTCAGTCTATTTTTGGACGATAGCTGTCATTTATAACTCTGCAGGTTTGTGAATTACAGTGCCCCTGAGCTCCTTTCTTCAACTCGCTTTCTTGTGACCTGGCCGCAACACCGCAGGATGGCTTCAGGCCCTAATCTGGTTCCGGCCCGGCACGCTGAGCCTTTGGTTAATTCCTCTTCCTGGTGGGAAATGAGAGTTAAATTTGCCCGTTCAGACACCTCCAGCTAGCCTCTCATTGGTTCTCGCTATTCCTGTTTATCTTCCGCAGAAATTGCAAACTGGGCCAAACAGGAGGTTAAAGGCACTGACTCTCCAAGTCGGGAGAGTGTTAGTAAAGCGTCTGGAATGTTGCACCCGAGTACCAGGGTACGAAAACTGAGACATATTTGAACACGTCTCCCGATCACATGGTTGATCATACTCTGGGTTCCACATGCATGTTTTAGCTGAAGGAAGAATACCTTAAACCTGGGTAGTTGAAACCCGTGGAATGGGTACCATGCAATATGACTTCAAAGGGTCTTCATTTGCTCACCGAACCTCTCCAATCCTATCACTGCTGCGTTTATGCCCCTGTACACATGCTTGATTCTCTTTCGTAGACATAGCAATCCATAGGTTTTAAGATACTTACTTGTCAGGTACATTCTTAGGCGTTTAATATGGGGTGTTGAGTCCATTTCGTTTAGCAAGGAGTAGCTCTTGTCTATTCCATATTTGGCTTAAGGAACTTTATCTGTGCTCATTTCAATCTCTGGTTTTATGCAGCACCCCAACTCACCTTTCCCCTTAAGCAAGCATAAGTTGGTTCTAAATTTGAGACCCTGTTCTGTTTTGGAATGCAGTTCCTGTGTAGCCAAGTTTACATTCCGTGTATTACTGATATCTTATGATGTTTCTTTTTCTGTGTGACTTATTTCAGTTAGAATCATCGTACCTGAATCCACTCATTATGCTGCTACGGGCCTGATGACATAGATTTCATTGCTGAGTGATACTGCATTGTACGTAAGTACCACAAGTTCTTTATCCATTTTTCACTTTCTGTGATATTGAACTTGTACGGTAAACGAGGTTCTTGTAAACCAAGGCGTCCCAAACTTTGGGGTGGCTGTGTTTTTGATTTTAATTTTCCTAAGCTATAGGACCATAAGTGGAAGTGCCCTAGGCTCTGTTGCTTTGTTTTTTAGATGTTTCAGGAAACACCATACACTTCTCCTGAGTGTCTGTTGGCAATTTACATCCCGCCCATCAGCATAACAATGCTCCCAGTTCTCCATGGCCTGTCCTGCCTTTCTGGATTTTACACTTTTTTCAGATGGCCCTTTTGACCGGGGGGAAGTGAGACTTCATTGTAGTGCAGATTTCCTTTGCAAGCTTGCTTGGTTGGCCAAAAAGGGCGTACGCGTTTTTTCCTGAATATATTCAGGAAAAAACGCGTACGCCCTTTTTGGGCAAGTGCATCATTGAGGACGTTCTGCCTCTTTTCCTATGCTTTCAATGCAATTCCAGTCTACCTCCTGAAATCGGTTTCCTGCAATTCTGCCCCGCTTTCAAGTCCTCTTGGCAGCCTTCCTTCAGTCTATTTTTGGACGATAGCTGTCATTTATAACTCTGCAGGTTTGTGAATTACAGTGCCCCTGAGCTCCTTTCTTCAACTCGCTTTCTTGTGACCTGGCCGCAACACCGCTGGATGTCTTCAGGCCCTAATCTGGTTCTGGCACGGCATTCTGAGCCTTTGGTTAATTCCTCTTCCTGGTGGGAAATGAGAGTTAAATTTGCCCATCCAGACACCTCCAGCTAGTCTCTCATTGATTCTCGCTCTTCCTGTTCATCTTCCGCAGAAATTGCAAACTGGGCCAAACAGGAGGTTAAAGGGACTGACTCTCCAAGTCGGGAGAGTGTTAGTAAAGCGTCTGGAATGTTGCACCCGAGTACCAGGGTACGAAAACTAAGACATATTTGAACACGTCTCCCGATCACATGGTTGATCATACTCTAGGTTCCACATGCATGTTTTAGCTGAAGGAAGAATACCTTAAACCTGGGTAGTTGAAACCCATGGAATGGGTACCATGCAATATGACTTCAAAGGGTCTTCATTTGCTCACGAACCTCTCCAATCCTATCACTGCTGCGTTTATGCCCCTGTACACATGCTTGATTCTCTTTTGGAGACATAGCAATCCATAGCTTTTAAGATACTTACTAGTCAGGTACATTCTTAGGCGTTTAATATGCGGTGTTGAGTCCATTTCGTTGAGCAAGGAGTAGCTCTTGTCTACTCCATATTTGGCTTAAGGAACTTTATCTGTGCTCATTTCAATCTCTGGTTTTATGCAGCACCCCAACTCACCTTTCCCCTTAAGCAAGCATAAGTTGGTTTTCTAAATTTGAGACCCTGTTCTGTTCTGTAATTCAGTTCCTGTGTAGCCAAGTTTACATTCCGTGTATTAGTGATATCTTATGATGTTTCTTTTTCTGTGTGACTTATTTCAGTTAGAATCATCATACCTGAATCCACTCATTGTGCTGCTAAGGGCCTGATGACATAGATTTCATTGCTGAGTGTTATTGCATTGTAAGTAAATACCACAGCTTCTTTATCCATTTTTCATTTTCTGCGATATTGAACTTGTACTGTAAACGAGGTTCTTGTAAACAGAGCCGTCCCAAACTTTGGGGTGGCTGTGTCTTTTTGATTTTAATTTCCCTAAGCTATAGTACCATAAGTGGAAGTGCCGTAGGCTCTGTTGCTTTGTTTTTTAGATGTTTCAGGAAACACCATACACTTCTCCAGAGTGGCTGTTGGCAATTTACATCCTGCCCATCAGCATAAGAAGGCTCCCAGTTCTCCATGGCCTGTCGTGCCTTTATGGATTTTACACTTTTTTCAGATGGCCCTTTTGACCGGGGGGAAGTGAGACTTCATTGTAGTGCAGATTTCCTTTGCAAGCTTGCTTGGTTGGCCAAAAAGTGCGTATGCGTTTTTTCCTGAATATATTCAGGAAAAAACGCATACGCCCTTTTTGGCCAAGTGCATCATTGTGGACGTTCTGCCTCTTTTCCTATGCTTTCAATGCAATTCCAGTCTACCTCCTGAAATCGGTTTCCTGCAATTCTGCCCCGCTTTCAAGTCCTCTTGGCAGCCTTACTTCAGTCTATTTTTGGACGATAGCTGTCATTTATAACTCTGCAGGTTTGTGAATTACAGTGCCCCTGAGCTCCTTTCTTCAACTCGCTTTCTTGTGAGCTGACCGCAACACCGCAGGATGGCTTCAGGCCCTAATCTTGTTCCGGCACGGCACGCTGAGCCTTTGGTTAATTCCTCTTCCTGGTGGGAAATGAGAGTTAAATTTGCCCGTCCAGACACCTCCAGCTAGTCTCTCATTGGTTCTCGCTATTCCTGTTCATCTTCCGCAGAAATTGCAAACTGGGCCAAACAGGAGGTTAAAGGGACTGACTCTCCAAGTGGGGAGAGTGTTAGTAAAGCGTCTGGAATGTTGCACCCGAGTACCAGGGTACGAAAACTGAGACATATTTGAACACGTCTCCCGATCACATGGTTGATCATACTCTAGGTTCTACATGCATGTTTTAGCTGAAGGAAGAATACCTTAAACCTGGAGAGCTGAGACCCGTGGAATGGGTACCATGCAATATGATTTCAAAGGGTCTTCATTTGCTCACCGAACCTCTCCAATCCTATCACTGCTGCGTTTATGCCCCTGTACACATGCTTGATTCTCTTTCGGAGACATAGCAATCCATAGGTTTTAAGATACTTACTAGTCAGGTACATTCTTAGGCGTTTAATATGCGGTGTTGAGTCCATTTCGTTGAGCAAGGAGTAGCTCTTGTCTATTCCATATTTGGCTTAAGGAACTTTATCTGTGCTCATTTCAATCTCTGGTTTTATGCAGCACCCCAACTCACCTTCCCCCTTAAGCAAGCATAAGTTGGTTTTCTAAATTTGAGACCCTGTTCTGTTCTGTAATTCAGTTCCTGTGTAGCCAAGTTTCCATTCCGTGTATTACTGATATCTTATGATGTTTCTTTTTCTGTGTGACTTATTTCAGTTAGAATCATCATACCTGAATCCACTCATTGTGCTGCTAAGGGCCTGATGACACAGATTTCATTGCTGAGTGATATTGCTTTGTAAGTAAATACCACAACTTCTTTATCCATTTTTCACTTTCTGCGATGTTGAACTTGTACTGTAAACGAGGTTCTTGTAAACAGAGCCGTTCCAAACTTTGGGGTGGCTGTGTCTTTTTGATTTTAAATTCCCTAAGCTATAGGACCATAAGTGGAAGTGCCCTAGGTTCTGTTGCTTTGTTTTTTAGATGTTTCAGGAAACACCATACACTTCTCCCGAGTGGTTGTTGGCAATTTACATCCCGCCCATCAGCATAACAAGGCTCCCAGTTCTCCATGGCCTGTCCTGCCTTTCTGGATTTTACACTTTTTTCAGATGGCCCTTTTGACCGGGGGGAAGTGAGACTTCATTGTAGTGCAGATTTCCTTTGCAAGCTTGCTTGGTTGGCCAAAAAGTGCGTACGCGTTTTTTCCTGAATATATTCAGGAAAAAAAGCGTACGCCCTTTTTGGCCAAGTGCATCATTGTGGACGTTCTGCCTCTTTTCCTATGCTTTCAATGCAATTCCTGTCTACCTCCTGAAATCGGTTTCCTGCAATTCTGCCCCGCTTTCAAGTCCTCTTGGCAGCCTTACTTCAGTCTATTTTTGGACGATAGCTGTCATTTATAACTCTGCAGGTTTGTGAATTACAGTGCCCCTGAGCTCCTTTCTTCAACTCGCTTTCTTGTGACCTGGCCGCAACACCGCAGGATGGCTTCAGGCCCTAATCTGGTTCTGGCACGGCACGCTGAGCCTTTGGTTAATTCCTCTTCCTGGTGGGAAATGAGAGTTAAATTTGCCCGTCCAGACACCTCCAGCTAGTCTCTCATTGGTTCTCGCTATTCCTGTTCATCTTCCGCAGAAATTGCAAACTGGGCCAAACAGGAGGTTAAAGGGACTGACTCTCCAAGTCGGGAGAGTGTTAGTAAAGCGTCTGGAATGTTGCACCCGAGTACCAGGGTACGAAAACTGAGACATATTTGAACACGTCTCCTGATCACATGGTTGATCATACTCTGGGTTCCACATGCATGTTTTAGCTGAAGGAAGAATACCTTAAAGCTGGGTAGTAGAAACCTGTGGAATGGTTACCATGCAATATGACTTCAATGGGTCTTCATTTGCTCACCGAACCTCTCCAATCCTATCACTGCTGCATTTATGCCCCTGTACACATGCTTGATTCTCTTTCGAAGACATAGCAATCCATAGGTTTTAAGATACTTACTAGTCAGGTACATTCTTAGGCGTTTAATATGCGGTGTTGAGTCCATTTCGTTGAGCAAGGAGTAGCTCTTGTCTATTCCATATTTGGCTTAAGGAACTTTATCTGTGCTCATTTCAATCTCTGGTTTTATGCAGCACCCCAACTCACCTTTACCCTTAAGCAAGCATAAGTTGGTTTTCTAAATTTGAGACCCTGTTCTGTTCTGTAATTCAGTTCCTGTGTAGCCAAGTTTACATTCCGTGTATTACTGATATCTTATGATGTTTCTTTTTCTGTGTGACTTATTTCAGTTCGAATCATCATACCTGAATCCACTCATTGTGCTGCTAAGGGCCTGATGACATAGATTTCATTACTGAGTGATATTGCTTTGTAAGTGAATACCACAACTTCTTTATCCATTTTTCACTTTCTGCGATGTTGAACTTGTACTGTAAACGAGGTTCTTGTAAACAGAGGCGTCCCAAACTTTGGGGTGGCTGTGTCTTTTTGATTTTAATTTCCCTAAGCTATAGGACCATAAGTGGAAGTGCCCTAGGCTCTGTTGCTTTGTTTTTTAGATGTTTCAGGAAACACCATACACTTCTCCCGAGTGTCTGTTGGCAATTTACATCCCGCCCATCAGCATAACAAGGCTCCCAGTTCTCAATGGCCTGTCCTGCCTTTCTGGATTTTACACTTTTTTCAGATGGCCCTTTTGACCGGGGGGAAGTGAGACTTCATTGTAGTGCAGATTTCCTTTGCAAGCTTGCTTGGTTGGCCAAAAAGGGCGTATGCGTTTTTTCCTGAATATATTCAGGAAAAAACGCATACGCCCTTTTTGGCCAAGTGCATCATTGTGGACGTTCTGCCTCTTTTCCTATGCTTTCAATGCAATTCCAGTCTACCTCCTGAAATCAGTTTCCTGCAATTCTGCCCCGCTTTCAAATCCTCTTGGCAGCCTTACTTCAGTCTATTTTTGGACGATAGCTGTCATTTATAACTCTGCAGGCTTGTGAATTACAGTGCCCCTGAGCTCCTTTCTTCAACTCGCTTTCTTGTGAGCTGGCCGCAACACCGCAGGATGGCTTCAGGCCCTAATCTGGTTCCGGCCCGGCACGCTGAGCCTTTGGTTAATTCCTCTTCCTGGTGGGAAATGAGAGTTAAATTTGCCCGTTCAGACACCTCCAGCTAGCCTCTCATTGGTTCTCGCTATTCCTGTTCATCTTCCGCAGAAATTGCAAACTGGGCCAAACAGGAGGTTAAAGGCACTGACTCTCCAAGTCGGGAGAGTGTTAGTAAAGCGTCTGGAATGTTGCACCCGAGTACCAGGGTACGAAAACTGAGACATATTTGAACACGTCTCCCGATCACATGGTTGATCATACTCTGGGTTCCACATGCATGTTTTAGCTGAAGGAAGAATACCTTAAACCTGGGTAGTTGAAACCCGTGGAATGGGTACCATGCAATATGACTTCAAAGGGTCTTCATTTGCTCACCGAACCTCTCCAATCCTATCACTGCTGCGTTTATGCCCCTGTACACATGCTTGATTCTCTTTCGTAGACATAGCAATCCATAGGTTTTAAGATACTTACTTGTCAGGTACATTCTTAGGCGTTTAATATGGGGTGTTGAGTCCATTTCGTTTAGCAAGGAGTAGCTCTTGTCTATTCCATATTTGGCTTAATGAACTTTATCTGTGCTCATTTCAATCTCTGGTTTTATGCAGCACCCCAACTCACCTTTCCCCTTAAGCAAGCATAAGTTGGTTCTAAATTTGAGACCCTGTTCTGTTTTGGAATGCAGTTCCTGTGTAGCCAAGTTTACATTCCGTGTATTACTGATATCTTATGATGTTTCTTTTTCTGTGTGACTTATTTCAGTTAGAATCATCATACCTGAATCCACTCATTGTGCTGCTAAGGGCCTGATGACATAGATTTCATTGCTGAGTGATATTGCTTTGTAAGTAAATACCACAACTTCTTTATCCATTTTTCACTTTCTGTGATGTTGAACTTGTACTGTAAACGAGGTTCTTGTAAACAGAGCCGTTTGAAACTTTGGGGTGGCTGTGTCTTTTAGATTTTAAATTCCCTAAGCTATAGGACCATAAGTGGCAGTGCCCTAGGCTCTGTTGCTTTGTTTTTTAGATGTTTCAGTTAACACCATACACTTCTCTCGAGTGGTTCTTGGCAATTTACATCCCGCCCTTCAGAATAACAAGGCTCCCAGTTCTCCATGGCCTGTCCTGACTTTCTGGATTTTACACTTTTTTCAGATGGCCCTTTTGACCGGGGAGAAGTGAGACTTCATTGTAGTGCAGATTTCCTTTGCAAGCTTGCTTGGTTGGCCAAAAAGGGCGTATGCGTTTTTTCCTGAATATATTCAGGAAAAAACGCATACGCCCTTTTTGGCCAAGTGCATCATTGTGGACGTTCTGCCTCTTTTCCTATGCTTTCAATGCAATTCCAGTCTACCTCCTGAAATCGGTTTCCTGCAATTCTGCCCCGCTTTCAAGTCCTCTTGGCAGCCTTACTTCAGTCTATTTTTGGACGATAGCTGTCATTTATAACTCTGCAGGTTTGTGAATTACAGTGCCCCTGAGCTCCTTTCTTCAACTCGTTTTCTTTTGAGCTGGCCGCAACACCGCAGGATGGCTTCAGGCCCTAATCTGGTTCCGGCACGGCACGCTGAGCCTTTGGTTAATTCCTCTTCCTGGTGGGAAATGAGAGTTAAATTTGCCCGTCCAGACACCTCCAGCTAGTCTCTCATTGGTTCTCACTATTCCTGTTCATCTTCCGCAGAAATTGCAAACTGGGCCAAACAGGAGGTTAAAGGGACTGACTCTCCAAGTCGGGAGAGTGTTAGTAAAGCGTCTGGAATGTTGCACCCGAGTACCAGGGTACGAAAACTGAGACATATTTGAACACGTCTCCCGATCACATGGTTGATCATACTCTGGGTTCCACATGCATGTTTTAGCTGAAGGAAGAATACCTAAAACCCGGGTAGTTGAAACCCGTGGAATGGGTACCATGCAATATGACTTCAAAGGGTCTTCATTTGCTCACCGAACCTCTCCAATCCTATCACTGCTGCTTTTATGCCCCTGTACACATGCTTGATTCTCTTTCGGAGACATAGCAATCCATAGGTTTTAAGATACTTACTAGTCAGGTACATTCTTAGGCGTTTAATATGCGGTGTTGAGTCCATTTCGTTGAGCAAGGAGTAGCTCTTGTCTATTCCATATTTGGCTTAAGGAACTTTATCTGTGCTCATTTCAATCTCTGGTTTTATGCAGCACCCCAACTCACCTTTCCCCTTAAGCAAGCATAAGTTGGTTTTCTCAATTTGAGACCCTGTTCTGTTCTGTAATTCAGTTCCTGTGTAGCCAAGTTTACATTCCGTGTATTACTGATATCTTATGATGTTTCTTTTTCTGTGTGACTTATTTCAGTTAGAATCATCATACCTGAATCCACTCATTGTGCTGCTAAGGGCCTGATGACACAGATTTCATTGCTGAGTGATATTGCTTTGTAAGTAAATACCACAACTTCTTTATCCATTTTTCACTTTCTGCGATGTTGAACTTGTACTGTAAACGAGGTTCTTGTAAACAGAGCCGTTCCAAACTTTGGGGTGGCTGTGTCTTTTTCATTTTAATTTCCCTAAGCTATAGGACCATAAGTGGAAGTGCCCGAGGTTCTGTTGCTTTGTTTTTTAGATGTTTCAGGAAACACCATACACTTCTCCCGAGTGTCTGTTGGCAATTTACATCCCGCCCATCAGCATAACAAGGCTCCCAGTTCTCCATGGCCTGTCCTGCCTTTCTGGATTTTACACTTTTTTCAGATGGCCCTTTTGACCGGGGGGAAGTGAGACTTCATTGTAGTGCAGATTTCCTTTGCAAGCTTGCTTGGTTGGCCAAAAAGGGCGTATGCGTTTTTTCCTGAATATATTCAGGAAAAAACGCATACGCCCTTTTTGGCCAAGTGCATCATTGTGGACGTTCTGCCTCTTTTCCTATGCTTTCAATGCAATTCCAGTCTACCTCCTGAAATCGGTTTCCTGCAATTCTGCCCCGCTTTCAAGTCCTCTTGGCAGCCTTACTTCAGTATATTTTTGGACGATAGCTGTCATTTATAACTCTGCAGGTTTGTGAATTACAGTGCCCCTGAGCTCCTTTCTTCAACTCGCTTTCTTTTGAGCTGGCCGCAACACCGCAGGATGGCTTCAGGCCCTAATCTGGTTCCGGCACGGCACGCTGAGCCTTTGGTTAATTCCTCTTCCTGGTGGGAAATGAGAGTTAAATTTGCCTGTCCAGACACCTCCAGCTAGTCTCTCACTGGTTCTCGCTATTCCTGTTCATCTTCCGCAGAAATTGCAAACTGGGCCAA
Organism: Delphinus delphis; assembly: GCF_949987515.2. Lineage (NCBI taxonomy): Eukaryota > Metazoa > Chordata > Mammalia > Artiodactyla > Delphinidae > Delphinus > Delphinus delphis. Next base: position 128,290 of record NW_027192665.1, on the reverse strand, counting down.
ACAGGAGGTTAAAGGGACTGACTCTCCAAGTCGGGAGAGTGTTAGTAAAGCGTCTGGAATGTTGCACCCGAGTACCAGGGTACGAAAACTGAGACATATTTGAACACGTCTCCCGATCACATGGTTGATCATACTCTAGGTTCCACATGCATGTTTTAGCTGAAGGAAGAATACCTTAAACCTGGGTAGTTGAAACCCGTGGAATGGGTACCATGCAATATGACTTCAAAGGGTCTTCATTTGCTCACCAAACCTCTCCAATCCTATCACTGCTGCGTTTATGCCCCTGTACACATGCTTGATTCTCTTTCGGAGTCATAGCAATCCATAGGTTTTAAGATACTTACTAGTCAGGTACATTCTTAGGCGTTTAGTATGCGGTGTTGAGTCCATTTCGTTGAGCAAGGAGTAGCTCTTGTCTATTCCATATTTGGCTTAAGGAACTTTATCTGTGCTCATTTCAATCTCTGGTTTTATGCAGCACCCCAACTCACCTTTACCCTTAAGCAAGCATAAGTTGGTTTTCTAAATTTGAGACCCTGTTCTGTTCTGTAATTCAGTTCCTGTGTAGCCAAGTTTCCATTCCGTGTATTACTGATATCTTATGATGTTTCTTTTTCTGTGTGACTTATTTCAGTTAGAATCATCATACCTGAATCCACTCATTGTGCTGCTAAGGGCCTGATGACATAGATTTCATTGCTGAGTGATATTGCTTTGTAAGTAAATACCACAACTTCTTTGTCCATTTTTCACTTTCTGCGCTGTTGAACTTGTACTGTAAACGATGTTCTTGTAAACAGAGGCGTCCCAAACTTTGGGGTGGCTGTGTCTTTTTGATTTTAATTTCCCTAAGCTATAGGACCATAAGTGGCAGTGCCCTAGGCTCTGTTGCTTTGTTTTTTAGATGTTTCAGGAAACACCATACACTTCTCCCTAGTGTCTGTTGGCAATTTACATCCCGCCCATCAGCATAACAAGGCTCCCAGTTCTCCATGGCCTGTCCTGCCTTTCTGGATTTTACACTTTTTTCAGATGGCCCTTTTGACCGGGGGGAAGTGAGACTTCATTGTAGTGCAGATTTCCTTTGCAAGCTTGCTTGGTTGGCCAAAAAGGGCGTATGCGTTTTTTCCTGAATATATTCAGGAAAAAACGCATATGCCCTTTTTGGCCAAGTGCATCATTGTGGACGTTCTGCCTCTTTTCCTATGCTTTCAATGCAATTCCAGTCTACCTCCTGAAATCGGTTTCCTGCAATTCTGCCCCGCTTTCAAGTCCTCTTGGCAGCCTTACTTCAGTCTATTTTTGGACGATAGCTGTCATTTATAACTCTGCAGGTTTGTGAATTACAGTGCCCTTGAGCTCCTTTCTTCAACTCGCTTTCTTGTGACCTGGCCGCAACACCGCAGGATGGCTTCAGGCCCTAATCTGGTTCCGGCCCGGCATGCTGAGCCTTTGGTTAATTCCTCTTCCTGGTGGGAAATGAGAGTTAAATTTGCCCGTCCAGACACCTCCAGCTAGCCTCTCATTGGTTCTCGCTATTCCTGTTCATCTTCCGCAGAAATTGCAAACTGGGCCAAACAGGAGGTTAAAGGGACTGACTCTCCAATTCGGGAGAGTGTCAGTAAAGCGTCTGGAATGTTGCACCCGAGTACCAGGGGAGGAAAACTGAGACATATTTGAACACGTCTCCCGTTCACATGGTTGATCATACTTGGGTTCCACATGCATGTTTTAGCTGAAGGAAGAATACCTTAAACCTGTAGAGTTGAGACCCGTGTAATGGGTACCATGCAATATGACTTCAAAGGGTCTTCATTTGCTCACCGAACCTCTCCAATCCTATCACTGCTGCGTTTATGCCCCTGTACACATGCTTGATTCTCTTTTGGAGACATAGCAATCCATAGGTTTTACGATACTTACTAGTCAGGTACATTCTTAGGCATTTAATATGCGGTGTTGAGTCCATTTCGTTGAGCAAGGAGTAGCTCTTGTCTATTCCATATTTGACTTAAGGAACTTTATCTGTGCTCATATCAATCTCTGGTTTTATGCAGCACCCTAACTCACCTTTACCTTTAAGCAAGAATAAGTTGGTTTTCTAAATTTGAGACCCTGTTCTGTTCTGTAATTCAGTTCCTGTGTAGCCAAGTTTCCATTCCGTGTATTACTGATATCTTATGATGTTTCTTTTTCTGTGTGACTTATTTCAGTTAGAATCATCATACCTGAATCCACTCATTGTGCTGCTAAGGGCCTGATGACATAGATTTCATTGCTGAGTGATATTGCTTTTAAGTAAATACCACAACTTCTTTATCCATTTTTCACTTTCTGCGATGTTGAACTTGTACTGTAAACGATGTTCTTGTAAACAGAGGCGTCCCAAACTTTGGGGTGGCTGTGTCTTTTTTATTTTAATTTCCCTAAGCTATAGGACCATAAGTGGCAGTGCCCTAGGCTCTGTTGCTTTGTTTTTTAGATGTTTCAGGAAACACCATACACTTCTCCCTAGTGTCTGTTGGCAATTTACATCCCGCCCATCAGCATAACAAGGCTCCCAGTTCTCCATGGCCTGTCCTGCCTTTCTGGATTTTACACTTTTTTCAGATGGCCCTTTTGACCGGGGGGAAGTGAGACTTCATTGTAGTGCAGATTTCCTTTGCAAGCTTGCTTGGTTGGCCAAAAAGGGCGTATGCGTTTTTTCCTGAATATATTCAGGAAAAAACGCATACGCCCTTTTTGGCGAAGTGCATCATTGTGGACATTCTGCCTCTTTTCCTATGCTTTCAATGCAATTCCAGTCTACCTCCTGAAATCGGTTTCCTGCAATTCTGCCCCGCTTTCAAGTCCTCTTGGCAGCCTTACTTCAGTCTATTTTTGGACGATAGCTGTCATTTATAACTCTGCAGGTTTGTGAATTACAGTGCCCCTGAGCTCCTTTCTTCAACTCGCTTTCTTGTGACCTGGCCGCAACACCGCAGGATGGCTTCAGGCCCTAATCTGGTTCCGGCCCGGCATGCTGAGCCTTTTGTTAATTCCTCTTCCTGGTGGGAAATGAGAGTTAAATTTGCCCGTCCAGACACCTCCAGCTAGCCTCTCATTGCTTCTCGCTATTCCTGTTCATCTTCCGCAGAAATTGCAAACTGGGCCAAACAGGAGGTTAAAGGGACTGACTCTCCAATTCGGGAGAGTGTCAGTAAAGCGTCTGGAATGTTGCACCCGAGTACCAGGGGAGGAAAACTGAGACATATTTGAACACGTCTCCCGTTCACATGGTTGATCATACTTGGGTTCCACATGCATGTTTTAGCTGAAGGAAGAATACCTTAAACCTGTAGAGTTGAGACCCGTGTAATGGGTACCATGCAATATGACTTCAAAGGGTCTTCATTTGCTCACCGAACCTCTCCAATCCTATCACTGCTGCGTTTATGCCCCTGTACACATGCTTGATTCTCTTTTGGAGACATAGCAATCCATAGGTTTTACGATACTTACTAGTCAGGTACATTCTTAGGCATTTAATATGCGGTGTTGAGTCCATTTCGTTGAGCAAGGAGTAGCTCTTGTCTATTCCATATTTGACTTAAGGAACTTTATCTGTGCTCATATCAATCTCTGGTTTTATGCAGCACCCTAACTCACCTTTACCTTTAAGCAAGAATAAGTTGGTTTTCTAAATTTGAGACCCTGTTCTGTTCTGTAATTCAGTTCCTGTGTAGCCAAGTTTCCATTCCGTGTATTACTGATATCTTATGATGTTTCTTTTTCTGTGTGACTTATTTCAGTTAGAATCATCATACCTGAATCCACTCATTGTGCTGCTAAGGGCCTGATGACATAGATTTCATTGCTGAGTGATATTGCTTTTAAGTAAATACCACAACTTCTTTATCCATTTTTCACTTTCTGCGATGTTGAACTTGTACTGTAAACGATGTTCTTGTAAACAGAGGCGTCCCAAACTTTGGGGTGGCTGTGTCTTTTTTATTTTAATTTCCCTAAGCTATAGGACCATAAGTGGCAGTGCCCTAGGCTCTGTTGCTTTGTTTTTTAGATGTTTCAGGAAACACCATACACTTCTCCCTAGTGTCTGTTGGCAATTTACATCCCGCCCATCAGCATAACAAGGCTCCCAGTTCTCCATGGCCTGTCCTGCCTTTCTGGATTTTACACTTTTTTCAGATGGCCCTTTTGACCGGGGGGAAGTGAGACTTCATTGTAGTGCAGATTTCCTTTGCAAGCTTGCTTGGTTGGCCAAAAAGGGCGTATGCGTTTTTTCCTGAATATATTCAGGAAAAAACGCATACGCCCTTTTTGGCGAAGTGCATCATTGTGGACATTCTGCCTCTTTTCCTATGCTTTCAATGCAATTCCAGTCTACCTCCTGAAATCGGTTTCCTGCAATTCTGACCCGCTTTCAAGTCCTCTTGGCAGCCTTACTTCAGTCTATTTTTGGACGATAGCTGTCATTTATAACTCTGCAGGTTTGTGAATTACAGTGCCCCTGAGCTCCTTTCTTCAACTCGCTTTCTTGTGACCTGGCCGCAACACCGCAGGATGGCTTCAGGCCCTAATCTGGTTCCGGCCCGGCATGCTGAGCCTTTTGTTAATTCCTCTTCCTGGTGGGAAATGAGAGTTAAATTTGCCCGTCCAGACACCTCCAGCTAGCCTCTCATTGCTTCTCGCTATTCCTGTTCATCTTCCGCAGAAATTGCAAACTGGGCCAAACAGGAGGTTAAAGGGACTGACTCTCCAATTCGGGAGAGTGTCAGTAAAGCGTCTGGAATGTTGCACCCGAGTACCAGGGGAGGAAAACTGAGACATATTTGAACACGTCTCCCGTTCACATGGTTGATCATACTTGGGTTCCACATGCATGTTTTAGCTGAAGGAAGAATACCTTAAACCTGTAGAGTTGAGACCCGTGTAATGGGTACCATGCAATATGACTTCAAAGGGTCTTCATTTGCTCACCGAACCTCTCCAATCCTATCACTGCTGCGTTTATGCCCCTGTACACATGCTTGATTCTCTTTTGGAGACATAGCAATCCATAGGTTTTACGATACTTACTAGTCAGGTACATTCTTAGGCATTTAATATGCGGTGTTGAGTCCATTTCGTTGAGCAAGGAGTAGCTCTTGTCTATTCCATATTTGACTTAAGGAACTTTATCTGTGCTCATATCAATCTCTGGTTTTATGCAGCACCCTAACTCACCTTTACCTTTAAGCAAGAATAAGTTGGTTTTCTAAATTTGAGACCCTGTTCTGTTCTGTAATTCAGTTCCTGTGTAGACAAGTTTCCATTCTGTGTATTACTGATATCTTATGATGTTTCTTTTTCTGTGTGACTTATTTCAGTTAGAATCATCATACCTGAATCCACTCATTGTGCTGCTAAGGGCCTGATGACATAGATTTCATTGCTGAGTGATATTGCTTTTAAGTAAATACCACAACTTCTTTATCCATTTTTCACTTTCTGCGATGTTGAACTTGTACTGTAAACGAGGTTCTTGTAAACAGAGCCGTTTGAAACTTTGGGGTGGCTGTGTCTTTTAGATTTTAAATTCCCTAAGCTATAGGACCATAAGTGGAAGTGCCCTAGGCTCTGTTGTTTTGTTTTTTAGATGTTTCAGTTAACACCATACACTTCTCCCGAGTGGTTCTTGGCAATTTACATCCCGCCCATCAGCATAACAAGGCTCCCAGTTCTCCATGGCCTGTCCTGCCTTTCTGGATTTTACACTTTTTTCAGATGGCCCTTTTGACCGGGGGGAAGTGAGACTTCATTGTAGTGCAGATTTCCTTTGCAAGCTTGCTTGGTTGGCCAAAAAGGGCGTATGCGTTTTTTCCTGAATATATTCAGGAAAAAACGCATACGCCCTTTTTGGCCAAGTGCATCATTGTGGACGTTCTGCCTCTTTTCCTATGCTTTCAATGCAATTCCAGTCTACCTCCTGAAATCGGTTTCCTGCAATTCTGCCCCACTTTCAAGTCCTCTTGGCAGCCTTACTTCAGTCTATTTTTGGACGATAGCTGTCATTTATAACTCTGCAGGTTTGTGAATTACAGTGCCCCTGAGCTCCTTTCTTCAACTCGCTTTCTTTTGAGCTGGCCGCAACACCGCAGGATGGCATCAGGCCCTAATCTGGTTCCGGCACGGCACGCTGAGCCTTTGGTTAATTCCTCTTCCTGGTGGGAAATGAGAGTTAAATTTGCCCGTCCAGACACCTCCAGCTAGTCTCTCATTGGTTCTCACTATTCCTGTTCATCTTCCGCAGAAATTGCAAACTGGGCCAAACAGGAGGTTAAAGGGACTGACTCTCCAAGTCAGGAGAGTGTTAGTAAAGCGTCTGGAATGTTGCACCCGAGTACCAGGGTACGAAAACTGAGACATATTTGAACACGTCTCCCGATCACATGGTTGATCATACTCTGGGTTCCACATGCATGTTTTAGCTGAAGGAAGAATACCTAAAACCTGGGTAGTTGAAATCCGTGGAATGGGTACCATGCAATATGACTTCAAAGGGTCTTCATTTGCTCACCGAACCTCTCCAATCCTATCACTGCTGCTTTTATGCCCCTGTACACATGCTTGATTCTCTTTCGGAGACATAGCAATCCATAGGTTTTAAGATACTTACTAGTCAGGTACATTCTTAGGCGTTTAATATGCGGTGTTGAGTCCATTTCGTTGAGCAAGGAGTAGCTCTTGTGTATTCCATATTTGGATTAAGGAACTTTATCTGTGCTCATTTCAATCTCTGGTTTTATGCAGCACCCCAACTCACCTTTCCCCTTAAGCAAGCATAAGTTGGTTTTCTAAATTTGAGACCCTGTTCTGTTCTGTAATTCAGTTCCTGTGTAGCCAAGTTTCCATTCCGTGTATTACTGATATCTTATGATGTTTCTTTTTCTGTGTGACTTATTTCAGTTAGAATCATCATACCTGAATCCACTCATTGTGCTGCTAAGGGCCTGATGACACAGATTTCATTGCTGAGTGATATTGCTTTGTAAGTAAATACCACAACTTCTTTATCCATTTTTCACTTTCTGCGATGTTGAACTTGTACTGTAAACGAGGTTCTTGTAAACAGAGCCGTTCCAAACTTTGGGGTGGCTGTGTCTTTTTGATTTTAATTTCCCTAAGCTATAGGACCATAAGTGGAAGTGCCCTAGGTTCTGTTGCTTTGTTTTTTAGATGTTTCAGGAAACACCATACACTTCTCCCGAGTGTCTGTTGGCAATTTACATCCCGCCCATCAGCATAACAAGGCTCCCAGTTCTCCATGGCCTGTCCTGCCTTTCTGGATTTTACACTTTTTTCAGATGGCCCTTTTGACCGGGGGGAAGTGAGACTTCATTGTAGTGCAGATTTCCTTTGCAAGCTTGCTTGGTTGGCCAAAAAGGGCGTATGCGTTTTTTCCTGAATATATTCAGGAAAAAACGCATACGCCCTTTTTGGCCAAGTGCATCATTGTGGACGTTCTGCCTCTTTTCCTATGCTTTCAATGCAATTCCAGTCTACCTCCTGAAATCGGTTTCCTGCAATTCTGCCCCACTTTCAAGTCCTCTTGGCAGCCTTACTTCAGTCTATTTTTGGACGATAGCTGTCATTTATAACTCTGCAGGTTTGTGAATTACAGTGCCCCTGAGCTCCTTTCTTCAACTCGCTTTCTTTTGAGCTGGCCGCAACACCGCAGGATGGCATCAGGCCCTAATCTGGTTCCGGCACGGCACGCTGAGCCTTTGGTTAATTCCTCTTCCTGGTGGGAAATGAGAGTTAAATTTGCCCGTCCAGACACCTCCAGCTAGTCTCTCATTGGTTCTCACTATTCCTGTTCATCTTCCGCAGAAATTGCAAACTGGGCCAAACAGGAGGTTAAAGGGACTGACTCTCCAAGTCGGGAGAGTGTTAGTAAAGCGTCTGGAATGTTGCACCCGAGTACCAGGGTACGAAAACTGAGACATATTTGAACACGTCTCCCGATCACATGGTTGATCATACTCTGGGTTCCACATGCATGTTTTAGCTGAAGGAAGAATACCTAAAACCTGGGTAGTTGAAACCCGTGGAATGGGTACCATGCAATATGACTTCAAAGGGTCTTCATTTGCTCACCGAACCTCTCCAATCCTATCACTGCTGCTTTTATGCCCCTGTACACATGCTTGATTCTCTTTCGGAGACATAGCAATCCATAGGTTTTAAGATACTTACTAGTCAGGTACATTCTTAGGCGTTTAATATGCGGTGTTGAGTCCATTTAGTTGAGCAAGGAGTAGCTCTTGTGTATTCCATATTTGGATTAAGGAACTTTATCTGTGCTCATTTCAATCTCTGGTTTTATGCAGCACCCCAACTCACCTTTCCCCTTAAGCAAGCATAAGTTGGTTTTCTAAATTTGAGACCCTGTTCTGTTCTGTAATTCAGTTCCTGTGTAGCCAAGTTTCCATTCCGTGTATTACTGATATCTTATGATGTTTCTTTTTCTGTGTGACTTATTTCAGTTAGAATCATCATACCTGAATCCACTCATTGTGCTGCTAAGGGCCTGATGACACAGATTTCATTGCTGAGTGATATTGCTTTGTAAGTAAATACCACAACTTCTTTATCCATTTTTCACTTTCTGCGATGTTGAACTTGTACTGTAAACGAGGTTCTTGTAAACAGAGCCGTTCCAAACTTTGGGGTGGCTGTGTCTTTTTGATTTTAATTTCCCTAAGCTATAGGACCATAAGTGGAAGTGCCCTAGGTTCTGTTGCTTTGTTTTTTAGATGTTTCAGGAAACACCATACACTTCTCCCGAGTGTCTGTTGGCAATTTACATCCCGCCCATCAGCATAACAAGGCTCCCAGTTCTCCATGGCCTGTCCTGCCTTTCTGGATTTTACACTTTTTTCAGATGGCCCTTTTGACCGGGGGGAAGTGAGACTTCATTGTAGTGCAGATTTCCTTTGCAAGCTTGCTTGGTTGGCCAAAAAGGGCGTATGCGTTTTTTCCTGAATATATTCAGGAAAAAACGCATACGCCCTTTTTGGCCAAGTGCATCATTGTGGACGTTCTGCCTCTTTTCCTATGCTTTCAATGCAATTCCAGTCTACCTCCTGAAATCGGTTTCCTGCAATTCTGCCCCGCTTTCAAGTCCTCTTGGCAGCCTTACTTCAGTCTATTTTTGGACGATAGCTGTCATTTATAACTCTGCAGGTTTGTGAATTACAGTGCCCCTGAGCTCCTTTCTTCAACTCGCTTTCTTTTGAGCTGGCCGCAACACCGCAGGATAGCTTCAGGCCCTAATCTGGTTCTGGCACGGCACGCTGAGCCTTTGGTTAATTCCTCTTCCTGGTGGGAAATGAGAGTTAAATTTGCCCGTCCAGACACCTCCAGCTAGCCTCTCATTGGTTCTCGCTATTCCTGTTCATCTTCCGCAGAAATTGCAAACTGGGCCAAACAGGAGGTTAAAGGGACTGACTCTCCAAGTCGGGAGAGTGTTAGTAAAGCGTCTGGAATGTTGCACCCGAGTACCAGGGTACGAAAACTGAGACATATTTGAACACGTCTCCCGATCACATGGTTGATCATACTCTGGGTTCCACATGCATGTTTTAGCTGAAGGAAGAATACCTTAAACCTGGGTAGTTGAAACCCGTGGAATGGGTACCATGCAATATGACTTCAAAGGGTCTTCATTTGCTCACCGAACCTCTCCAATCCTATCACTGCTGCGTTTATGCCCCTGTACACATGCTTGATTCTCTTTCGGAGACATAGCAATCCATAGGTTTTAAGATACTTACTAGTCAGGTACATTCTTAGGCGTTTAATATGCGGTGTTGAGTCCATTTCGTTGAGCAAGGAGTAGCTCTTGTCTATTCCATATTTGGCTTAAGGAACTTTATCTGTGCTCATTTCAATCTCTGGTTTTATGCAGCACCCCAACTCACCTTTACCCTTAAGCAAGCATAAGTTGGTTTTCTAAATTTGAGACCCTGTTCTGTTCTGTAATTCAGTTCCTGTGTAGCCAAGTTTCCATTCCGTGTATTACTGATATCTTATGATGTTTCTTTTTCTGTGTGACTTATTTCAGTTAGAATCATCATACCTGAATCCACTCATTGTGCTGCTAAGGGCCTGATGACACAGATTTCATTGCTGAGTGATATTGCTTTGTAAGTAAATACCACAACTTCTTTATCCATTTTTCACATTCTGCGATGTTGAACTTGTACTGTAAACGAGGTTCTTGTAAACAGAGCCGTTCCAAACTTTGGGGTGGCTGTGTCTTTTTGATTTTAATTTCCCTAAGCTATAGGACCATAAGTGGAAGTGCCCTAGGTTCTGTTGCTTTGTTTTATAGATGTTTCAGGAAACACCATACACTTCTCCCGAGTGTCTGTTGGCAATTTACATCCCGCCCATCAGCATAACAAGGCTCCCAGTTCTCCATGGCCTGTCCTGCCTTTCTGGATTTTACACTTTTTTCAGATGGCCCTTTTGACCGGGGGGAAGTGAGACTTCATTGTAGTGCAGATTTCCTTTGCAAGCTTGCTTGGTTGGCCAAAAAGGGCGTATGCGTTTTTTCCTGAATATATTCCGGAAAAAACGCATACGCCCTTTTTGGCCAAGTGCATCATTGTGGACGTTCTGCCTCTTTTCCTATGCTTTCAATGCAATTCCAGTCTACCTCCTGAAATCGGTTTCCTGCAATTCTGCCCCGCTTTCAAGTCCTCTTGGCAGCCTTACTTCAGTCTATTTTTGGACGATAGCTGTCATTTATAACTCTGCAGGTTTGTGAATTACAGTGCCCCTGAGCTCCTTTCTTCAACTCGCTTTCTTGTGAGCTGGCCGCAACACCGCAGGATGGCTTCAGGCCTTAATCTGGTTCCGGCACGGCATGCTGAGCCTTTGGTTAATTCCTCTTCCTGGTGGGAAATGAGAGTTAAATTTGCCTGTCCAGACACCTCCAGCTAGTCTCTCATTGGTTCTCGCTATTCCTGTTCATCTTCCGCAGAAATTGCAAACTGGGCCAAACAGGAGGTTAAAGGGACTGACTCTCCAAGTCGGGAGAGTGTTAGTAAAGCGTCTGGAATGTTGCACCCGAGTACCAGGGTACGAAAACCGAGACATATTTGAACACGTCTCCCGATCACATGGTTGATCATACTCTGGGTTCCACATGCATGTTTTAGCTGAAGGAAGAATACCTAAAACCTGGGTAGTTGAAACCCGTGGAATGGGTACCATGCAATATGACTTCAAAGGGTCTTCATTTGCTCACCAAACCTCTCCAATCCTATCACTGCTGCGTTTATGCCCCTGTACACATGCTTGATTCTCTTTCGGAGACATAGCAATCCATAGGTTTTAAGATACTTACTAGTCAGGTACATTCTTAGGCGTTTAATATGCGGTGTTGAGTCCATTTCGTTGAGCAAGGAGTAGCTCTTGTGTATTCCATATTTGGCTTAAGGAACTTTATCTGTGCTCATTTCAATCTCTGGTTTTATGCAGCACCCCAACTCACCTTTCCCCTTAAGCAAGCATAAGTTGGTTTTCTAAATTTGAGACCCTGTTCTGTTCTGTAATTCAGTTCCTGTGTAGCCAAGTTTCCATTCCGTGTATTACTGATATCTTATGATGTTTCTTTTTCTGTGTGACTTATTTCAGTTAGAATCATCATACCTGAATCCACTCATTGTGCTGCTAAGGGCCTGATGACACAGATTTCATTGCTGAGTGATATTGCTTTGTAAGGAAATACCAGAACTTCTTTATCCATTTTTCACTTTCTGCAATGTTGAACTTGTACTGTAAACGAGGTTCTTGTAAACAGAGGCGTACCAAACTTTGGGGTCGCTGTGTCTTTTTGATTTTAATTTCCCTAAGCTATAGGACCATAAGTGGAAGTGCCCTAGGCTCTGTTGCTTTGTTTTTTAGATGTTTCAGGAAACACCATACACTTCTCCTGAGTGTCTGTTGGCAATTTACATCCCGCCCATCAGCATAACAAGGCTCCCAGTTCTCCATGGCCTGTCCTGCCTTTCTGGATTTTACACTTTTTTCAGATGGCCCTTTTGACCGGGGGGAAGTGAGACTTCATTGTAGTGCAGATTTCTTTTACAAGTTTGCTTGGTTGGCCAAAAAGGGCGTATGCGTTTTTTCCTGAATATATTCAGGACAAAACGCATATGCCCTTTTTGGCCAAGTGCATCATTGTGGACGTTCTGCCTCTTTTCCTATGCTTTCAATGCAATTCCAGTCTACCTCCTGAAATCGGTTTCCTGCAATTCTGCGCCGCTTTCAAGTCCTCTTGGCAGCCTTACTTCAGTCTATTTTTGGACGATAGCTGTCATTTATAACGTTGCAGGTTTGTGAATTACAGTGCCCCTGAGCTCCTTTCTTCAACTCGCTTTCTTTTGAGCTGGCCGCAACACCGCAGGATGGCTTCAGGCCCTAATCTTTTTCCGGCACGGCATGCTGAGCCTTTGGTTATTTCCTCTTCCTGGTGGGAAATGAGAGTTAAATTTGCCCGTCCAGACACCTCCAGCTAGTCTCTCATTGGTTCTCGCTATTCCTGTTCACCTTCCGCAGAAATTGCAAACTGGGCCAAACAGGAGGTTAAATGCGCTGACTCTCCAAGTGGGGAGAGTGTTAGTAAAGCGTCTGGAATGTTGCACCCGAGTACCAGGGTACGGAAACTGAGACATATTTGAACACGTCTCCCGATCACATGGTTGATCATACTCTAGGTTCCACATGCATGTTTTAGCTGAAGGAAGAATACCTTAAACCTGGGTAGTTGAAACCCGTGGAATGGGTACCATGCAATATGACTTCAAAGGGTCTTCATTTGCTCACCGAACCTCTCCAATCCTATCACTGCTGCGTTTATGCCCCTGTACACATGCTTGATTCTCTTTCGGAGACATAGCAATCCATAGGTTTAAAGATACTTACTAGTCAGGTACATTCATAGGCGTTTATTATGCGGTGTTGAGTCCATTTCGTTGAGCAAGGAGCAGCTCTTGTCTATTCCATATTTGGCTTAAGGAACTTTATCTGTGCTCATTTCAATCTCTGGTATTATGCAGCACCCCAACTCACCTTTCCCCTTAAGCAAGCATAAGTTGGTTTTCTCAATTTGAGACCCTGTTCTGTTCTGTAATTCAGTTCCTGTGTAGCCAAGTTTACATTCCGAATATTACTGATATCTTATGATGTTTCTTTTTCTGTGTGACTTATTTCAGTTAGAATCATCATACCTGAATCCACTCATTGTGCTGCTAAGGGCCTGATGACATAGATTTCACTGCTGAGTGATATTGCTTTGTAATTAAATACCACAACTTCTTTATCCATTTTTCAATTTCTGCGATGTTGAATGTGTACTGTAAACGAGTTTCCTGTAAACAGAGCTGTTCCAAACTTTGGGGTGGCTGTGTCTTTTTGATTTTAATTTCCCTAAGTTATAGGACCATAAGTGGAAGTGCCCTAGGCTCTGTTGCTTTGTTTTTTAGATGTTTCAGGAAACACCATACACTTCTCCAGAGTGGCTGTTGGCAATTTACATCCCGCCCATCAGCATAAGAAGGCTCCCAGTTCTCCATTGCCTGTCGTGCCTTTATGGATTCTACACTTTTTTCAGATGGCCCTTTTGACCAGGTGGAAGTGAGACTTCATTGTAGTGCAGATTTCCTTTGCAAGCTTGCTTCGTTGGCCAGAAAGGGCGTATGCGTTTTTTCCTGAATATATTCAGGAAAAAAAGCATACGCACTTTTTGGCCAAGTGCATCATTGTCGAGGTTCTGACTCTCTTCATATGTTTTCAATGCAATTCCAGTCTACCTCCTGAAATCGGTTTCCTGCAATTCTGCCTTGCTTTCAATGCCTCTTCATAGCCTTACCTCAATATATTTTTTGAAAATAGTTGGCCTTTATAACTCTGCAGGTTTTTGAATTGCATTGGCCCTTAGCTCCATTTTTTAGCTCTTATTTTTGTGGTCTTGCCCCGTAACCACAGGATTCCTTGAAGCCCTATTTCTCTTCTGGGGCACCTTGCTGTGCCTTTGGTTAATTCTTCTTACTGATGTGATATTAGAGTGACATGTGCCCATTGAAACCGCTACAGCTAGTTTCTCACTGGTTCCTCCTATTCCCATTCATCCTCTGCACTAACTGCAGACTGTGCGATAGCAGAACTTAAAGGCATTGACTCCATGTGGGGATGTTGTTAGTAAAGCGGCTGGAATGTCGATCCGGAGCCCCAGGAGAGGAAAAATGAGGTGCGTTTTAGAAACCTTTCCCAATCATATGGTATACCAGTCGCTGGGTTTCCCAAGCATGGTTTAGCTGTAGGAAGATTCCCTTCAACCTGGAGTGTTGGGACCCTTGGAATGAGTAGCATGAAGTATTGCATTAAACTTTCGGCAGTTGCTCACCAAAGCTCACCAATCCTCTCAGCCCCAAGTGTCCAGCCTTATGTCTTATCCAGCTGTGGGTTTATATGTGGTCAATCCAGGTTGCATCACAGCCCCTGAGCGAATTTTGTAAGAATTTTTCTCTCTTTCATTGTTTCAGCGTTTTGTTTTTAAAATTTATTTCTATAATGGGGTTTAGCTCCTTTTCACTGCTGTGTTTGTGCCGCTCTGCACACACTTGATTCCCTTATGGAGATATATCAATACATGGGTTTTAAGATTCTTATTACTCAGATATATTTCTCTGCGGTGTATAGGGTGTGTTGAGGCCAGTTCATTGAGCAAGGTGTAGATCTTGTCTAATACCTATTTGGTTTATTGAACGGTATATGTGCTAATTTCAAACTCTGGTTTTATGCATCACCCCACCTCTCCTTTCCCCTTAAGCTGACATAAGTGTGTTTTCTAAATGTGAGACACTGTTCTGTTCTGTAATTCATTTCTTGTGCAGCCATATTTACCCTCCCTCTATAAGTGATATCTTATGATATGTTTCTTTTTCTGTTTGACTTATTTCAAGTAGTATTATCGGACCTAAATCCACTCTTTATCCTTCTACTAGCCTTATTACATTGATTTCATGGTGAAGAGATATTCCATTGTACATAAGTACCACATCTTCTTTATCCATTGTTCTCTTTCCTGGGATATTTAAGGTGTACTGAAGTTGAGGTTCTTGTAAACAGAGTAGCCCTAAACTGTGGTGTGCTTGTGTCTTGTTGATTTTTAGACTTCCCTAGATATACTCCCATGATTGGAAGTGTCCTATGCTCTGTAGCTCTGTTTTTTAGATGATTTAGGAACCACCATACACTTCTCCAGAGTGGCTCTCGGCAGTTCACACACTGCCCATCAGCGTATAAAGGCTCCCTGTTCTCCATGGCCTGTCCTGCATTTCTGGTTTTTACAATTTTTTAGGATGGCCCTTTTGACCGGTGGGAAGTGAGACTTCTTTGTTGTGCACATTTGCATTGCTTGCTTGCTTCGTTGCCCATAAAGTGCGTATGTGTTTTTTCCTGGATATAATCAGGAAAAAACGCATACGCCCTTTTGGGCCAACTGCATCATTGTCGAAATTCTGCCGCTTTTCATGTGCGTTAAAGACGAGTCCAATCTATCTCTTGAAATCTGTTTCTTGCAATTCTGTCTTGCATTCAGATCCTCTTCTTTGCCTTACCTCAACATATTTTTGGACGTTAGTTTTCATTTATAACTCTGCAGGTTTGTGAATTGCAGTGACCCTGAGCTCCATTTTTTAAGTTGCTCTTTTGTGAGCTGGCCTCAAACCCACAGGATTGCTTCAGGCCCTATTTTGGCTCTGGCGAGGCAGGCTGAGCCTTTCTTTAATTCTTATTCTTAATGGGAAATTAGAGTGATATGTGCCCGTCCAAACCCCTACAACTCTTCTCTCATTGGTTCCCCCTCTTCCCGTTCATCCTCCTCACAATTTGCAAAATGTGTGAAACAGAAGTTTAAATGTGCTGATTCTCCAAGTGGGGAGATTCTAAGTAGCGTGGCTGGAATGGTGAACAGGAGCACCAGGAGAGGATAAATGAGGTGCATTTTAGACACATCTCCCGATCACATGGTGTACAGTCCTCTGGGTTTTCCATGCATGTTTTAGCTGTAGGAAGATCCCTTGAACCTGCAGATTTGGGACCCATTGAATGGGTACCAGGTAGTATTACTTTAAAGGGTGTGCATTTCCTCACCCAACCTCACATTTCTCTTAGCGCAAACAGTTTCCAGCCTTATGTCTCATCCTGCTGTGGGTCTAGATGTGTTCAATCCATGTTGCATCACCGTCCCTGAGGAAAAGTTGTAAGAGGTTTTCTCTGTCTCTCTGTCGTTTATTTTTTTCAATTTATTACTATATTGGTTACAGCTGATTTTCAAAGCTCTGTTTCTTGCTGCTGTACATCCACTTGATTCACGTACAGAGAGACATCAATAAATTCTTTTTCAGATTCTTACCAGTCGTATATATTCTTTTCCGGTGACTTGAGTGTGCTGAGTGCAGTTCTTTTAGCTACCGTGTAGGCCTTGTTGATTATCAGTTTGGTATTTGGAATGGTATCTTTGCTAATTTCAACCTCCTGGATGATGCCTCACCCCTCCCCACCTTTCCCGTTTAGCAGCCTTATGCGTGTTTTCTACATATTTGACTATGTTTTTGTTTTGTAATTTATTTCATGTGTAGCCATTTTGGATTCCACCTTTAAGTGATATCTTATGATATGTGTCTTTTTCTTTTTGAATTCTGTCACTTAGAATGATCATACGTAACTCCTCCGGAGTTGTTACAACTGGCCATATTTCATTGATTTCCAGGCTGAATAATATTCCACTCTACCTAAGTACCACATCTCTATCCATTTTTTCCCTCCAGAGACATTTAAGTTATATCCTAGTCGAGGATCTTTTAAACAGAGAGGGGGTAAACATTGGGGTGCCTGTGTCCTCTCGATTTTTGTTTTTCCCAAGATATACGCCCATGAGTGCAAGTGCCCTATGCTCTGTAGCTCATTTTTTAGATGCTTTAGTAAACACAATACACTTCTCCAGAATGGCCGTTGGCAATATACATTTCCACTATAAGTCTCACAGGGCTCCCTCTTCTCGTTGCCCTGTCCTGCATTTCTGTTGTTTACGCTTTATGAGGATGGCTCTTCTGACTGATGCGAAGTGATATCTTTTGTAGTATTGACTTCCAGTGCCCACCTGTTTGGTTGGCTAAAAAAGTGTATGCCCTTTTCTTGAATATATACAGAAAAGAACGCATACACCCTTTTTGGCCAACTGCAATGTTGGCAATGTTCAGCTCCTTTTCTTGTGCTTAATGGCGAGTCCTTTCTACCTCCTCAAATCCCTTTCCTGCCATTCTCCCTTGCTTACAAGTCCTTTTCTCTGACTTTCCTCAAGACATTTTTCAGTGATGGATATTTTCAACTCTGCAGTTTTGTGAATTTTACTGCCCCTGAGTTCCATTGTTCAACTCGTGTTTATGGGAACTGGCCACAAAGCAGCGGGATTTCCTCAAGCCCTATACTGTTTCCATGGGCAACCCTAGCCTTTGGTCAATTCGTCTTCCTGATTGGAAATTAGAGTGACATGTGCCTGTCTGAACACCTAGGACTTGTCTCTCATTGTTCCTCATCCTTCCGCTTCATCCTCTGGACAAATTCCAAACTGTACGCAACAGGATGTTGACAGTGCTGACATCTCCAAGTGGGGAGACTGTTAGTAAAGACGCTGGAGGGGTGAACCCGAGCACCAGGAGATGAGGAGATGAGATGCCTTTTCCAAACTCTTCCCGATCAGACGGTATACCATCCTCTGGGTGTGACAGACATGTTTTAGCAGTAGGAAGAGTCCCATTCATGTAAGGAGAACACCAGGGCTTTTTCAAAATCAGTGTCTCCCCGAAACCCAAACTGGGGAAGTTTTTAAGCTACGGCTACACATATGTTCATTAAGGGCCTTGGGAAGTAGGCAGAGTCCAAACTTTAGATGATTGAAGTCTTCAGGGTCAGAAGCACTCACCACCAGCTTCCCTTAGGCTACACTTTAACTGTCATTGATAGATGATGTCAATAAAAATATCTATTCTTTTTCAGATTATTTCCCCTTATAGGTTATTGCAAAATGTTGAGTGTAGTTCCCTGTGCTATACAGTAGTTCCTTGTTGATGATCTATTTTATACATAGCAGTGTGTATGTGTTCATTCCAAACTGTTAATTTATCCCTCCTCCCACCTTTCCCCTTTGGTAATAATAAATTATAAGATTTTATACTTCTCAGAAATGGGGGAGCTGAAAGAGAGGTATCATTTTCAATGGAAAAGCATTTAAAACAAGATTGAAGGTTTAACCAAGATTATTAGCTGTACATCCTTGGAAAGAAATCACTTCGTTTCTCTAATATTGACCTGACAAATAAGACAAACCTTTTCACTGAACTTGCTTATAAAAAGTGATGGAAATATCAAATGGAAGTGTTAAAAACATCTTATTTTACCCGAGCCTTATACACTGTTCTATGTTAACTACAGTTTGGCTCACACATCTGTTCATTGAGGTTACAATAGTCTCAATTTCTGTTACTGATCCTCCAGAGTGGACCCCAACAAGTGTCCCCCTGCCCAGTGTCATTGGGGCCAACAGATCGAGACTGAGTTTGGTTCACAAGCAAAGGAAACTTTATATTTTGATCAGAGAATGGAGAGGTGAGAGCATGCACTACCCCGTGGGCTGTGGGCTGGGCTGCTGTGTAGAGATCCTGTCAGAGTCAGTGGGAGGGAGGGAGGCGGCGGAGCTCTCGAGGGCCGGGTTGGCTGTAGCTCAGGCTCTATATCGTGGAGTCTGCACTGGGCCCCAGGAGCTGAGGTGTCGACCCAGCCATTCTGCACTAGGAAATCTGGTCTGAAGTGCCGGGTGTGGAACCTCTGCATGCGGGACCCTAGGAGCACGTGAAATTAGACAAAGCACAAAGGATAAAAAAGGTTAGACTTGACTTTATTGCCCAGATTCTATTTTTATCTCCCAGGGATTTTTAATGGGCTTTGCTGGGGACAAACCCCTCCTCTGCCTTTTGTCCCGTTCCTCATTCTTGGAGTGCTGAGGGTGCAGACCCTTCTTCTGTAACTGCTGAGTGCTGAGTTGGGAGCCCTCATACCCTGGGGCGAGGGTCAGAGCTTCTCCCCAGCAGCCTCCCGGTGACGTTGATTGTCCCCAGGACCCCTGCCTCCCTGCTCGTCCACCTGAGCACCAGCATTGGAAGTGTTATAGATTCTAATGACCTTTAAGGATCCAGGAAAGAGATGTGCAGAGACGCTGTGGGGGCCGGTTTCACCCCACCCCACATTTGTTCGGCCACCTTAGGCTGACCGTCTCTGCCAGCCTAGATGCTCTGACCAGTAGTCTGCGCTTTCTTCAGTTAGGCCCCTGAATTAACGTACAAACAGCACCAGGTGTCAGAGCCCTGCCCGCTCAACTCCCAGACAGTCCAGGGTCAGTGGTGACCAAGGACCATGATGGCTACTGAGTCAACAGCCTTTTGAAGTAAACAGGAGTCCAGCCGGTCTTATTGGCCACCATCATCACGGTGTCTGTAGGCTTTTCTATGGTGACAGTGTGGTATACTGTTCCCCCGCCAAGATTATTAGCTCCCCTCTGGGTGCAGTAAGTCCTGCAAGCAGTAGTCTACTCTTTTGGGACACACTCTTGTTGTTTTATGAGAGAAACTCCAGGTCAAGTGATGTTCACACGAGTCGTCATGGTGCCCTGTTGCCCCCGGTTATCTCTCTGGATGTTGGAGTTGGAGGGCCTCCTCACTCGAGGTCGGTGTGCCCACGGAGCGAACCCTGCAACTTCAGGGCATGGTTGGTGGTTAGGATCACCACGTGGGGTCCTTTTCCCTTAGGAGGGAGGTGGTCTTTTGGGCTGCTGATTTCCAGGTTTTTAGATACCGCCAGTATCTTGGCCAGATGTGGCAGTGGGCCAAGCCCCTTAGTGACCGTAGTTTATCCTACCTGGATGGCATTCTTGCATTGTTCCATTTCAAGTGGTCCCAGTTTTTGCACTAATTCTCCAGTGGCGATTCACCTTTCACCGGGAATGTAAAGGTCAAAGGGTTTAGCTAAATTAGGGAGTTCCAGGGCAAGGGTCTGAATTGACTGCTCTTTCCATTCTTGAAAGGCCACTTCTGGATTCTATTCAAAAGGATCATCATCTTTTCCTTTCAGTGTTTCATATAGAGGCCCAGCTAGTAGACTGTAGCTAGGGATCCAGAAGCAGCAAACCCTGGCCTCCCCAGGAACCCCTAAGCTGTCTTCTAGTTTTAGAAAGGGGTAAGGCTGAAAATGGTTTCTTCCCTTTCCTGGGATGGGCTTCTCTGACCTTCTGTGAGAATGAAGCCCAGGCAGGTCACCGCAGTCTGTGATATTTGAGCTTTTTCTTGGACAACTTCTATCCTTTATTGGCTTGGTAGTTCAGAGGCCTCCTTAGTAGGGCTGGTGATCAGAATGTCGTCTGCATATTGAAGGAGGGTTTCCTTTTCCAGAGGTAGAACTTTTAGGTCTTTAGCTAAGCTTTCCCCAAAGATGGTGTGGGAATTTTTGCACCCTTGGGGCCAGACGGCCCGGAAGTATTGTTTTAGTTGTATGTTGAGTCCTGCCACTCACAAGCCAAAATTTCTTGTGACTCTGGGACTAATGGAATACAAAAGAAGGCATCATTGAAGACTAATACAGAATACCATGTCCTGGTGGTTGGTAGAATGACCAGCAGGGTGTAGGAATTAGGAGCAACTGGAGGTATATCCTCGGTGGCTTCACTGACTGTCCTGACATCCTTTACCAGGTCCCCAGCAGCCCATGGGGCTCTCGTGGTCAGACCAATCCCAGAATATGGAGCTCACCTGGGCAGGTACCCCACCCCCACCCCAGCCCACGGGGCTCTCGTGGTCAGGCCCCTCCCAGGATACAGAGCTACCCTTGCAGGTACCGTGGCAGGGCTGGGCACACAGGAACCGTGCACATAGCCCTCATTGCAGAGCACCCCCAGCTCACCTGTCGCTCAGAGCTGACACAGAGCACCTCAGAGCAGGACTTGAACTAACAAACAGCAGCTGCGACAGGTCTGTGACCCTGGGCATCACTCCGTGAGGCCTCCCTCCACCTGGTCTTCCAGAGACTTCCACTGCACCCGGGGCACCAGGCCTCTGTCTCCAACCACCACCCACCCCTCCTCTGCCTGACTCCTGGGTTCCTCTCATTAGGAGAGGGTTTTCTTGAAGTTGTCTCCCACTCATGGGCCAGATAAAATGATTAGAAAACAAGCCAAAGCTGCAGCCCCTTGTCTATCCTGACTCTCAGGAGCCCACACCTGTTCCTTGGACCTGGCCGGTTCAGCAAGTTCCATTTTCTGCAACTGTGAGCCCCTGAGGGGTGATGATTGGCTGACCTGGGCAGCCTTACCGTGCCGGCCAGCCCTCCCCAGGTGTGCCTGGGTTGAGATCAATATAAATACCACTCCAGGCAGCAAGAGCCCCTGCAGCCGTGCCTGACGCCATTTTCTCTGCCCTGTCAGCAGTCTCGGGGCTGGGCTGGTGGGAGGGAGTGAGAGGCCACGGCTTTGTGGGTGGCCCAGTGTGAGTGGGGCTCTGCTGGACTTTCTGCAGCAGTTGCCAGGCTGCCACCTGCTAAAGAAGATGATGTGTCACCCATACCTGCTGCTGGAATTTCTCCCTGGGCAGAGGTGAGGAAGGAAAAAAGCAGTGGGGGCAGGGACAGGACGGGTATCTCAGGCAGGGAAATGGAAATCTTCCAGAAGAGCACCCAGGGCCAGGACCATCCTGGCTGGCCTGCAGGCACCAAGTCGGCCGGCATGCTGTCACTCGTGTGGCTCTATGGCCCTTCCTCTAGGCTTTCAAGTCCTTGTATATATTCAGGTGTTTTACCTGGGACGGGTGGGAATAGTTCAGCAGCAACTGGCCTGGGGCTCAGCTCACGTTTACTCACAGATGCCTCGGCACGGTGCCCCAGCTTTGCAATGAGGACGCTTGTTGCGTGGGGGCTGCTGGCTGAATGGGAGACGATTCCCCACCACTGACCAACTTCAGAATTGTTTACAACTGGAGCAAGTGCCCTGATACGGTTTTCCTCTGTGTAACTGGTGGGTTCTGTGTTTTTTTTCTCTTTTTCGTTTTTGGTTCAAGGTAGATTTTATTCCTCTTTTTTGTATTTACAGATATAAGCATGGAAATAATTTATTCATATAAATACATGTATGTGCAGGGAATAATTGTTTTTTCTGTTTTATTTTTTAAATTTTACTTCTTTTTAATTTTGAATTTTATTTTATATTTTTATACAGCAGGTTCTTATTGGTTATCTATTTTATACATATAAATGTATACATGCCAATCCCAGTCTCTCAACTCCTCCCACCACCACCCCCCCAACAGCTTTCCCCCCTTGTTGTCCATACGTTTGTTGTCTACATCTGTTGCTCTATTTATGCCTTGCAAAATGGTTAATCTGTACAGTTTTTCTAGGTTCCACATATATGCATGAATATACAAGATTTGTTTTTCTCTTTCTGACTTACTTCACTCTGTATGACAGTCTCTAGATCCATCGACGTCTCTACAAATGACCCAATTTCATTCCTTTTCATGGCTTAGTAATATTCCATTTTATATATGTACCACAGCTTTATGCATTCGTCTGTCTGTGGGCATTTAGGTTGCTTCCATTACCTCGATATTGTAAATAGTGATGCAATGAACATTGCGGTGAATGACTCTTTTTGATTTATGGTTTTGTCTGGGTATATGTCCAGTACTGGGATTGCTGTATCATATGGTAATTCTATTGTTAGTTTCTTAAGAAATTCCATATTGTTCTCCATAATGACTGTATCAATTTATATTCCCAACAATAGTGGAAGAGGGTTCCTTTTCTCCACACCCTTTCCAGCATTTTTTGTTTGTAGATTTTCAATGATGCCTATTCTACCAGGTGTGAGGTGATACCTCATTGTTGAATCCATTTCGTTGAGCAAGGGGTAGCTCTTGTCTATTACATATTTGGCTTATGGAATGGTATCTGTGCTAATTTCAAACTCTGCTTTTATGCAGCACCCCAACTCACCTTCCCCCTTAAGCAGGCATAAGTTGGTTTTCTAAACTTGAGACCCTGTTCTGTTTTGTAATACAGTTCATGTGTAGCCAAGTTCACATTCCGTGTATTAGTGATACCTTATGATGTTTCTTTTTCTGTGTGACTTATTTCACTTAGAATCATCGTGCCTCAATCCACTCATTATGCTGGTACGGGCCTGGTGACATAGATTTCATTGCTGAGTGGTATTCTGTTGTACAGAAGTACCGCAACTTCTTTATCCATTATTTGCTCTCTGGGATATTTAACTTGTGCCGTAGAAGAGATTTCTGTAAAAAGACCCATCCCAAATTTTGGGGTTGCTGTGTCTTTTTGATATTAATTTCCCTAAGCTATAGGACCATAAGTGGAAGTGCCCTAGGCTCTGTTACTTTGTTTTTTAGATGTTTCAGGAAACACCATACACATCTCCCGAGTGTCTGTTGGCAATTTACATCCCGCCCATCAACATAACAAGGCTCCCAGTTCTCCATGGCCTGTCCTGCCTTTCTTGGTTTTACACTTTTTTCAGATGGCCCTTTTGACCGGGGGGAAGTGAGACTTCATTGTAGTGCAGATTTCCTTTGCAAGCTTGCTTGGTTGGCCAAAAAGGGCGTATGCGTTTTTTCCTGAATATATTCAGGAAAAAACGCATACGCCCTTTTGGCAAAGTGCATCATTGTGGACGTTCTGCCTCTTTTCCTATGCTTTCAATGCAATTCCAGTCTACCTCCTGAAATCGGGTTCCTGCAATTCTGCCCCGCTTTCAAGTCCTCTTGGCAGCCTTACTTCAGTATATTTTTGGACGATAGCTGTCATTTATAACTCTGCAGGTTTGTGAATTACAGTGCCCCTGAGCTCCTTTCTTCAACTCGCTTTCTTTTGAGCTGGCCGCAACACCGCAGGATGGCTTCAGGCCCTAATCTGGTTCCGGCACGGCACGCTGAGCCTTTGGTTATTTCCTCTTCCTGGTGGGAAATGAGAGTTAAATTTGCCCGTCCAGACACCTCCAGCTAGTCTCTCATTGGTTCTCCCTATTCCTGTTCATCTTCCGCAGAAATTGCAAACTGGGCCAAACAGGAGGTTAAAGGCGCTGACTCTCCAAGTCAGGAGAGTGTTAGTAAAGGGTCTGGAATGTTGCACCCGAGTACCAGGGGAGGAAAACTGAGACATATTTGAACACGTCTCCCGTTCACACGGTTGATCATACTCGGGGTTCCACATGCATGTTTTAGCTGAAGGAAGAATACCTTAAACCTGGAGAGTTGAGACCCGTGTAATGGGTACCATGCAATATGACTTCAAAGGGTCTTCATTTGCTCACCGAACCTCTGCAATCCTATCACTGCTGCGTTCATGCCCCTGTACACATGCTTGATTCTCTTTCGGAGACATAGCAATCCATAGGTTTTAAGATACTTACTAGTCAGGTACATTCTTAGGCGTTTAATATGCGGTGTTGAGTCCATTTCGTTGAGCAAGGAGTAGCTCTTGTCTATTCCATATTTGGCTTAAGGAACTTTATCTGTGCTCATTTCAATCTCTGGTTTTATGCAGCACCCCAACTCACCTTTCCCCTTAAGCAAGCATAAGTTGGTTTTCTAAATTTGAGACCCTGTTCTGTTCTGTAATTCAGTTCCTGTGTAGCCAAGTTTAAATTCCATGTATTAGTGATATTTTTTGATGTTTCTTTTTCTGTGGGACTTATTTCAGTTAGAATCAGCATACCCGAATCCACTCATTATGCTGTTACGGGCCTGGTGACATAGATTTCATTGCTGAGTGATATTGCATTGTACATGAGTACCACAACTTCTTTATCCATTTTTCACTTTCTGCGATGTTGAACTTGTACTGTAAACGAGGTTCTTGTAAACAGAGCCATTCCAAACTTTGGGGTGGCTGTGTCTTTTTGATTTTAATTTCCCTAAGCTATAGGACCATAAGTGGAAGTGCCCTAGGCTCTGTTGCTTTGTTTTTTAGATGTTTCAGGAAACACCATACACTTCTCCCAAGTGTCTGTTGGCAATTTACATCCCGCCCATCAGCATAACGAGGCTCCCAGTTCTCAATGGCCTGTTGCCTTTCTGGATTTTACACTTTTTTCAGATGGCCCTTTTGACCGGGGGGAAGTGAGACTTCATTGTAGTGCAGATTTCCTTTGCAAGCTTGCTTGGTTGGCCAAAAAGGGCGTATGCGTTTTTTCCTGAATATATTCAGGAAAAAACGCATACGCCCTTTTTGGCCAAGTGCATCATTGTGGACGTTCTGCCTCTTTTCCTATGCTTTCAATGCAATTCCAGTCTACCTCCTGAAATCGGTTTCCTGCAATTCTGACCCGCTTTCAAGTCCTCTTGGCAGCCTTACTTCAGTATATTTTTGGACGATAGCTGTCATTTATAACTCTGCAGGTTTGTGAATTACAGTGCCCCTGAGCTCTTTCTTCAACTCGCTTTCTTGTGAGCTGGCCGCAACACCGCAGGATGGCTTCAGGCCCTAATCTGGTTCCGGCACGGCATGCTGAGCCTTTGGTTAATTCCTCTTCCTGGTGGGAAATGAGAGTTAAATTTGCCCGTTCAGACACCTCCAGCTAGTCTCTCATTGGTTCTCGCTATTCCTGTTCATCTTCCGCAGAAATTGCAAACTGGGCCAAACAGGAGGTTAAAGGGACTGACTCTCCAAGTCAGGATAGTGTTAGTAAAGCGTCTGGAATGTTGCACCCGAGTACCAGGGGAGGAAAACTGAGACATATTTGAACACGTCTCCCGATCAAATGGTTGATCATACTATAGGTTCCACATGCATGTTTTAGCTGAAGGAAGAATACCTTAAACCTGGGTAGTTGAAACCCGTGGAATGGGTACCATGCAATATGACTTCAAAGGGTCTTCATTTGCTCACCGAACCTCTCCAATCCTATCACTGCTACGTTTATGCCCCTGTACACATGCTTGATTCTCTTTTGGAGACATAGCAATCCTTAGGTTTTACGATACTTACTAGTCAGGTACATTCTTAGGCGTTTAATATGCGGTGTTGAGTCCATTTCGTTGAGAAAGGAGTAGCTCTTGTCTATTCCATATTTGACTTAAGGAACTTTATCTGTGCTCATTTCAATCTCTTGTTTTATGCAGCACCACAACTCACCTTTACCCTTAAGCAAGCATAAGTTGGTTTTCTAAATTTGAGACCCTGTTCTGTTCTGTAATTCAGTTCCTGTGTAGCCAAGTTTACATTCCGTGTATTACTGATATCTTATGATGTTTCTTTTTCTGTGTGACTTATTTCAGTTAGAATCATCATACCTGAATCCACTCATTGTGCTGCTAAGGGCCTGATGACACAGATTTCATTGCTGAGTGATATTGCTTTGTAAGTAAATACCACAACTTCTTTATCCATTTTTCACTTTCTGCGATGTTGAACTTGTACTGTAAACGAGGTTCTTGTAAACAGAGCCGTTCCAAACTTTGGGGTGGCTGTGTCTTTTTGATTTTAATTTCCCTAAGCTATAGGACCATAAGTGGAAGTGCCCTAGGTTCTGTTGCTTTGTTTTTTAGATGTTTCAGGAAACACCATACACTTCTCCCGAGTGGTTGTTGGCAATTTACATCCCGCCCATCAGCATAACAAGGCTCCCAGTTCTCCATGGCCTGTCCTGCCTTTCTGGATTTTACACTTTTTTCAGATGGCCCTTTTGACCGGGGGGAAGTGAGACTTCATTGTAGTGCAGATTTCCTTTGCAAGCTTGCTTGGTTGGCCAAAAAGGGCGTATGCGTTTTTTCCTGAATATATTCAGGACAAAACGCATACGCCCTTTTTGGCCAAGTGCATCACTGTGGACGTTCTGCCTCTTTTCCTATGCTTGAAATGCAATTCCTGTCTACCTCCTGAAATCGGTTTCCTGCAATTCTGCCCCGCTTTCAAGTCCTCTTGGCAGCCTTACTTCAGTCTATTTTTGGACGATAGCTGTCATTTATAACTCTGCAGGTTTGTGAATTACAGTGCCCCTGAGCTCCTTTCTTCAACTCGCTTTCTTGTAATCTGGCCGCAACACCGCAGGATGTCTTCAGGCCCTAATGTGGTTCCGGCATGGCACACTGAGCCTTTGTTTAATTCCTCTTCCTGGTGGGAAATGAGAGTTAAATTTGCCCGTTCAGACACCTCCAGGTAGTCTCTCATTGGTTCTCGCTATTCCTGTTCATCTTCCGCAGAAATTGCAAACTGGGGCAAACAGGAGGTTAAAGGCGCTGACTCTCCAAGTAGGGAGAGTGTTAGTAAAGCATCTGCAATGTTGCACCCGAGTACCAGGGGAGGAAAACTGAGACATATTTGAACACGTCTCCCATTCACACGGTTGATCATACTCTGGGTTCCACATGCATGTTTTAGCTGAAGGAAGAATACCTTAAACCTGGAGAGTTGAGACCCGTGTAATGGGTACCATGCAATATGACTTCAAAGGGTCTTCATTTGCTCACCGAACCTCTCCAATCCTATCACTGCTGCGTTTATGCCCCTGTACACATGCTTGATTCTCTTTCGGAGACATAGCAATCCATAGGTTTTAACATACTTACTAGTCAGGTACATTCTTAGGCGTTTAATATGCGGTGTTGAGTCCATTTTGTTGAGCAAGGAGTAGCTCTTGTCTATTCCATATTTGGCTTAAGGAACTTTATCTGTGCTCATTTCAATCTCTGGTTTTATGCAGCACCCCAACTCACCTTTACCCTTAAGCAAGCATAAGTTGGTTTTCTAAATTTGAGAACCTGTTCTGTTCTGTATTTCAGTTCATGTGTAGCCAAGTTTACATTCCGTGTATTAGTGATATCTTATGATGTTTCTTTTTCTGTGTGACTTATTTCAGTTAGAATCATCATACCTGAATCCACTCATTGTGCTGCTAAGGGCCTGATGACATAGATTTCATTGCTGAGTGATATTGCTTTGTAAGTGAATACCACAACTTCTTTATCCATTTTTCACTTTCTGCGATGTTGAACTTGTACTGTAAACGAGGTTCTTGTAAACAGAGCCGTTCCAAACTTTGGGGTGGCTGTGTCTTTTTGATTTTAATTTCCCTAAGCTATAGGACCATAAGTGGAAGTGCCCTAGGCTCTGTTGCTTTGTTTTTTAGATGTTTCAGGAAACACCATACACTTCTCTCAAGTGTCTGTTGGCAATTCACATCCCGCCCATCAGCATAACGAGGCTCCCAGTTCTCAATGGCCTGTTGCCTTTCTGGATTTTACACTTTTTTCAGATGGCCCTTTTGACCTTGGGGAAGTGAGACTTCATTGTAGTGCAGATTTCCTTTGCAAGCTTGCTTGGTTGGCCATAAAGGGCGTATGCGTTTTTTCCTGAATATATTCAGGAAAAAACGCATACGCCCTTTTTGGCCAAGTGCATCATTGTGGACGTTCTGCCTCTTTTCCTATGCTTTCAATGCAATTCCAGTCTACCTCCTGAAATCGGTTTCCTGCAATTCTGCCCCGCTTTCAAGTCCTCTTGGCAGCCTTACTTCAGTATATTTTTGGACGATAGCTGTCATTTATAACTCTGCAGGTTTGTGAATTACAGTGCCCCTGAGCTCTTTCTTCAACTCGCTTTCTTGTGAGCTGGCCGCAACACCGCAGGATGGCTTCAGGCCCTAATCTGGTTCCGGCACGGCATGCTGAGCCTTTGGTTAATTCCTCTTCCTGGTGGGAAATGAGAGTTAAATTTGCCCGTTCAGACACCTCCAGCTAGTCTCTCATTGGTTCTCGCTATTCCTGTTCATCTTCCGCAGAAATTGCAAACTGGGCCAAACAGGAGGTTAAAGGGACTGACTCTCCAAGTCTGGAGAGTGTTA
Source organism: Delphinus delphis (assembly GCF_949987515.2). Taxonomy (NCBI): domain Eukaryota; kingdom Metazoa; phylum Chordata; class Mammalia; order Artiodactyla; family Delphinidae; genus Delphinus; species Delphinus delphis. The sequence continues at coordinate 99,273 of NW_027192665.1, read as the reverse complement.
GTAAAGCGTCTGGAATGTTGCACCCGAGTACCAGGGTACGAAAACTGAGACATATTTGAACACGTCTCCCGATCAAATGGTTGATCATACTATAGGTTCCACATGCATGTTTTAGCTGAAGGAAGAATACCTTAAACCTGGGTAGTTGAAACCCGTGGAATGGGTACCATGCAATATGACTTCAAAGGGTCTTCATTTGCTCACCGAACCTCTCCAATCCTATCACTGCTACGTTTATGCCCCTGTACACATGCTTGATTCTCTTTTGGAGACATAGCAATCCATAGGTTTTACGATACTTACTAGTCAGGTACATTCTTAGGCGTTTAATATGCGGTGTTGAGTCCATTTCGTTGAGCAAGGAGTAGCTCTTGTCTATTCCATATTTGACTTAAGGAACTTTATCTGTGCTCATTTCAATCTCTTGTTTTATGCAGCACCCCAACTCACCTTTACCCTTAAGCAAGAATAAGTTGGTTTTCTAAATTTGAGACCCTGTTCTGTTCTGTAATTCAGTTCCTGTGTAGCCAAGTTTCCATTCCGTGTATTACTGATATCTTATGATGTTTCTTTTTCTGTGTGACTTATTTCAGTTAGAATCATCATACCTGAATCCACTCATTGTGCTGCTAAGGGCCTGATGACACAGATTTCATTGCTGAGTGATATTGCTTTGTAAGTAAATACCACAACTTCTTTATCCATTTTTCACTTTCTGCGATGTTGAACTTGTACTGTAAACGAGGTTCTTGTAAACAGAGCCGTTCCAAACTTTGGGGTGGCTGTGTCTTTTTGATTTTAATTTCCCTAAGCTATAGGACCATAAGTGGAAGTGCCCTAGGTTCTGTTGCTTTGTTTTTTAGATGTTTCAGGAAACACCATACACTTCTCCCGAGTGGTTGTTGGCAGTTTACATCCCGCCCATCAGCATAACAAGGCTCCCAGTTCTCCATGGCCTGTCCTGCCTTTCTGGATTTTACACTTTTTTCAGATGGCCCTTTTGACCGGGGGGAAGTGAGACTTCATTGTAGTGCAGATTTCCTTTGCAAGCTTGCTTGGTTGGCCAAAAAGGGCGTATGCGTTTTTTCCTGAATATATTCAGGACAAAACGCATACGCCCTTTTTGGCCAAGTGCATCATTGTGGACGTTCTGCCTCTTTTCCTATGCTTTCAATGCAATTCCAGTCTACCTCCTGAAATCGGTTTCCTGCAATTCTGCCCCACTTTCAAGTCCTCTTGGCAGCCTTACTTCAGTCTATTTTTGGACGATAGCTGTCATTTATAACTCTGCAGGTTTGTGAATTACAGTGCCCCTGAGCTCCTTTCTTCAACTCGCTTTCTTTTGAGCTGGCCGCAACACTGCAGGATGGCTTCAGGCCCTAATCTGGTTCCGGTACGGCACGCTGAGCCTTTGGTTATTTCCTCTTCCTGGTGGGAAATGAGAGTTAAATTTGCCCGTCCAGACACCTCCAGCTAGCCTCTCATTGGTTCTCACTATTCCTGTTCATCTTCCGCAGAAATTGCAAACTGGGCCAAACAGGAGGATAAAGGCACTGACTCTCCAAGTGGGGAGAGTGTTAGTAAAGCGTCTGGAATGTTGCACCCGAGTACCAGGGGAGGAAAACTGAGACATATTTGAACATGTCTCCCGATCACATGGTTTATCATACTCTGGGTTCCACATGCATGTTTTAGCTGAAGGAAGAATACCTTAAACCTGGGTAGTTGAAACCCGTGGAATGGGTACCATGCAATATGACTTCAAAGGGTCTTCATTTGCTCACCGAACCTCTCCAATCCTATCACTGATGCGTTTATGCCCTTGTACACATGCTTGGTTCTCTTTCAGAGACATAGCAATCCCTAGGTTTTAAGATAATTACTAGTCAGGTACATTCTTAGGCGTTTAATATGCGGTGTTGAGTCCATTTCGTTGAGCAAGGAGTAGCTCTTGTCTATTCCATATTTGGCTTAAGGAACTTTATCTGTGCTCATTTCAATCTCTGGTTTTATGCAGCACCCCAACTCACCTTTCCCCTTAAGCAAGCATAAGTTGGTTTTCTAAATTTGAGACCCTGTTCTGTTTTGGAATGCAGTTCCTGTATAGCCAAGTTTACATTCCGTGTATTAGTGATATCTTATGATGTTTCTTTTTCTGTGTGACTTATTTCAGTTAGAATCATCGTACCTGAATCCACTCATTATGCTGCTACGGGCCTGATGACACAGATTTCATTGCTGAGTGATACTGCATTGTACGTAAGTACCACAAGTTCTTTATCCATTTTTCACTTTCTGTGATATTGAACTTGTACGGTAAACGAGGTTCTTGTAAACGGAGGCGTCCCAAACTTTGGGGTGGCTGTGTCTTTTTGATTTTAATTTCCCTAAGCTATAGGACCATAAGTGGCAGTGCCCTAGGCTCTGTTGCTTTGTTTTTTAGATGTTTCAGGAAACACCATACACTTCTCCCGAGTGTCTGTGGCAATTTACATCCCGCCTATCAGCATAACAAGGCTCCCAGTTCTCCATGGCCTGTCCTGCCTTTCTGGATTTTACACTTTTTTCAGATGGCCCTTTTGACCGGGGGGAAGTGAGACTTCATTGTAGTGCAGATTTCCTTTGCAAGCTTGCTTGGTTGGCCAAAAAGGGCGTATGCGTTTTTTCCTGAATATATTCAGGAAAAAACGCATACGCCCTTTTTGGCCAAGTGCATCATTGTGGACGTTCTGCCTCTTTTCCTATGCTTTCAATGCAATTCCAGTCTACCTCCTGAAATCGGTTTCCTGCAATTCTGCCCCGCTTTCAAGTCCTCTTGGCAGCCTTACTTCAGTCTATTTTTGGACGATAGCTGTCATTTATAACTCTGCATGTTTGTGAATTACAGTGCCCCTGAGCTCCTTTCTTCAACTCGCTTTCTTGTGACCTGGCCGCAACACCGCAGGATGGCTTCAGGCCCTAATCTGGTTCCGGCACGGCATGCTGAGCCTTTGGTTAATTCCTCTTCCTGGTGGGAAATGAGAGTTAAATTTGCCCGTCCAGACACCTCCAGCTAGCCTCTCATTGGTTCTCGCTATTCCTGTTCATCTTCCGCAGAAATTGCAAACTGGGCCAAACAGGAGGTTAAAGGGACTGACTCTCCAAGTGGGGAGAGTGTTAGTAAAGCGTCTGGAATGTTGCACCCGAGTACCAGGGGAGGAAAACTGAGACATATTTGAACACAGCTCCCGATCACATGGTTGATCATACTCTAGGTTCCACATGCATGTTTTAGCTGAAGGAAGAATACCTTAAACCTGGAGAGTTGAGACCCGTGTAATGGGTACCATGCAATATGACTTCAAAGGGTCTTCATTTGCTCACCGAACCTCTCTAATCCTATCACTGCTGTGTTTATGCCCCTGTACACATGCTTGATTCTCTTTCGGAGACATAGCAATCCATAGGTTTTAAGATACTTACTAGTCAGGTACATTCTTAGGCGTTTAATATGCAGTGTTGAGTCCATTTCGTTGAGCAAGGAGTAGCTCTTGTCTATTCCATATTTGACTTAAGGAACTTTATCTGTGCTCATTTCAATCTCTGGTTTTATGCAGCACCCCAACTCACCTTTACCCTTAAGCAAGCATAAGTTGGTTTTCTAAATTTGAGACCCTGTTCTGTTCTGTAATTCAGTTCCTGTGTAGCCAAGTTTCCATTCCGTGTATTACTGATATCTTATGATGTTTCTTTTTCTGTGTGACTTACTTCAGTTAGAATCATCATACCTGAATCCACTCATTGTGCTGCTAAGGGCCTGATGACACAGATTTCATTGCTGAGTGATATTGCTTTGTAAGTAAATACCACAACTTCTTTATCCATTTTTCACTTTCTGCGATGTTGAACTTGTACTGTAAACGAGGTTCTTGTAAACAGAGCCGTTCCAAACTTTGGGGTGGCTGTGTCTTTTTGATTTTAATTTCCCTAACTATAGGACCATAAGTGGAAGTGCCCTAGATTCTGTTGCTTTGTTTTTTTGATGTTTCAGGAAACACCATACACTTCTCCCGAGTGGTTGTTGGCAATTTACATCCCGCCCATCAGCATAACAAGGCTCCCAGTTCTCCATGGCCTGTCCTGCCTTTCTGGATTTTACACTTTTTTCAGATGGCCCTTTTGACCGGGGAGAAGTGAGACTTCATTGTAGTGCAGATTTCCTTTGCAAGCTTGCTTGGTTGGCCAAATAGGGCGTATGCGTTTTTTCCTGAATATATTCAGGAAAAAACGCATACGCCCTTTTTGGCCAAGTGCATCATTGTGGATGTTCTGCCTCTTTTCCTATGCTTTCAATGCAATTCCAGTCTACCTCCTGAAATCGGTTTCCTGCAATTCTGCCCCACTTTCAAGTCCTCTTGGCAGCCTTACTTCAGTCTATTTTTGGACGATAGCTGTCATTTATAACTCTGCAGGTTTGTGAATTACAGTGCCCCTGAGCTCCTTTCTTCAACTTGCTTTCTTGTGACCTGGCCGCAACACCGCAGGATGGCTTCAGGCCCTAATCTGGTTCCGGCACGGCACGCTGAGCCTTTGGTTATTTCCTCTTCCTGGTGGGAAATGAGAGTTAAATTTGCCCGTCCAGACACCTCCAGCTAGTCTCTCATTGGTTCTCGCTATTCCTGTTCATCTTCCGCAGAAATTGCAAACTGGGCCAAACAGGAGGTTAAAGGCGCTGACTCTCCAAGTGGGGAGAGTGTTAGTAAAGCGTCTGGAATGTTGCACCCGAGTACCAGGGGAGGAAAACTGAGACATATTTGAACACGTCTCCCGTTCACATGGTTGATCATACTTGGGTTCCACATGCATGTTTTAGCTGAAGGAAGAATACCTTAAACCTGGAGAGTTGAGACCCGTGTAATGGGTACCATGCAATATGACTTCAAAGGGTCTTCATTTGCTCACCGAACCTCTCCAATCCTATCACTGCTGTGTTTATGCCCCTGTACACATGCTTGATTCTCTTTCGGAGACATAGCAATCCATAGGTTTTAACATACTTACTAGTCAGGTACATTCTTAGGCGTTTAATATGCGGTGTTGAGTCCATTTCGTTGAGCAAGGAGTAGCTCTTGTCTATTCCATATTTGACTTAAGGAACTTTATCTGTGCTCATTTCAATCTCTGGTTTTATGCAGCACCCCAACTCACCTTTACCCTTAAGCAAGCATAAGTTGGTTTTCTAAATTTGAGACCCTGTTCTGTTCTGTAATTCAGTTCCTGTGTAGCCAAGTTTCCATTCCGTGTATTACTGATATCTTATGATGTTTCTTTTTCTGTGTGACTTACTTCAGTTAGAATCATCATACCTGAATCCACTCATTGTGCTGCTAAGGGCCTGATGACACAGATTTCATTGCTGAGTGATATTGCTTTGTAAGTAAATACCACAACTTCTTTATCCATTTTTCACTTTCTGCGATGTTGAACTTGTACTGTAAACGAGGTTCTTGTAAACAGAGCCGTTCCAAACTTTGGGGTGGCTGTGTCTTTTTGATTTTAATTTCCCTAACTATAGGACCATAAGTGGAAGTGCCCTAGGTTCTGTTGCTTTGTTTTTTTGATGTTTCAGGAAACACCATACACTTCTCCCGAGTGGTTGTTGGCAATTTACATCCCGCCCATCAGCATAACAAGGCTCCCAGTTCTCCATGGCCTGTCCTGCCTTTCTGGATTTTACACTTTTTTCAGATGGCCCTTTTGACCGGGGAGAAGTGAGACTTCATTGTAGTGCAGATTTCCTTTGCAAGCTTGCTTGGTTGGCCAAATAGGGCGTATGCGTTTTTTCCTGAATATATTCAGGAAAAAACGCATACGCCCTTTTTGGCCAAGTGCATCATTGTGGACGTTCTGCCTCTTTTCCTATGCTTTCAATGCAATTCCAGTCTACCTCCTGAAATCGGTTTCCTGCAATTCTGCCCCACTTTCAAGTCCTCTTGGCAGCCTTACTTCAGTCTATTTTTGGACGATAGCTGTCATTTATAACTCTGCAGGTTTGTGAATTACAGTGCCCCTGAGCTCCTTTCTTCAACTTGCTTTCTTGTGACCTGGCCGCAACACCGCAGGATGGCTTCAGGCCCTAATCTGGTTCCGGCACGGCACGCTGAGCCTTTGGTTATTTCCTCTTCCTGGTGGGAAATGAGAGTTAAATTTGCCCGTCCAGACACCTCCAGCTAGTCTCTCATTGGTTCTCGCTATTCCTGTTCATCTTCCGCAGAAATTGCAAACTGGGCCAAACAGGAGGTTAAAGGCGCTGACTCTCCAAGTGGGGAGAGTGTTAGTAAAGCGTCTGGAATGTTGCACCCGAGTACCAGGGGAGGAAAACTGAGACATATTTGAACACGTCTCCCGTTCACATGGTTGATCATACTTGGGTTCCACATGCATGTTTTAGCTGAAGGAAGAATACCTTAAACCTGGAGAGTTGAGACCCGTGTAATGGGTACCATGCAATATGACTTCAAAGGGTCTTCATTTGCTCACCGAACCTCTCCAATCCTATCACTGCTGTGTTTATGCCCCTGTACACATGCTTGATTCTCTTTCGGAGACATAGCAATCCATAGGTTTTAACATACTTACTAGTCAGGTACATTCTTAGGCGTTTAATATGCAGTGTTGAGTCCATTTCGTTGAGCAAGGAGTAGCTCTTGTCTATTCCATATTTGACTTAAGGAACTTTATCTGTGCTCATTTCAATCTCTGGTTTTATGCAGCACCCCAACTCACCTTTACCCTTAAGCAAGCATAAGTTGGTTTTCTAAATTTGAGACCCTGTTCTGTTCTGTAATTCAGTTCCTGTGTAGCCAAGTTTCCATTCCGTGTATTACTGATATCTTATGATGTTTCTTTTTCTGTGTGACTTACTTCAGTTAGAATCATCATACCTGAATCCACTCATTGTGCTGCTAAGGGCCTGATGACACAGATTTCATTGCTGAGTGATATTGCTTTGTAAGTAAATACCACAACTTCTTTATCCATTTTTCACTTTCTGCGATGTTGAACTTGTACTGTAAACGAGGTTCTTGTAAACAGAGGCGTTCCAAACTTTGGGGTGGCTGTGTCTTTTTGATTTTAATTTCCCTAACTATAGGACCATAAGTGGAAGTGCCCTAGGTTCTGTTGCTTTGTTTTTTAGATGTTTCAGGAAACACCATACACTTCTCCCGAGTGGTTGTTGGCAATTTACATCCCGCCCATCAGCATAACAAGGCTCCCAGTTCTCCATGGCCTGTCCTGCCTTTCTGGATTTTACACTTTTTTCAGATGGCCCTTTTGACCGGGGGGAAGTGAGACTTCATTGTAGTGCAGATTTCCTTTGCAAGCTTGCTTGGTTGGCCAAAAAGGGCGTATGCGTTTTTTCCTGAATATATTCAGGAAAAAACGCATACGCCCTTTTTGGCCAAGTGCATCATTGTGGACGTTCTGCCTCTTTTCCTATGCTTTCAATGCAATTCCAGTCTACCTCCTGAAATCGGTTTCCTGCAATTCTGCCCCGCTTTCAAGTCCTCTTGGCAGCCTTACTTCAGTCTATTTTTGGACGATAGCTGTCATTTATAACTCTGCAGGTTTGTGAATTACAGTGCCCCTGAGCTCCTTTCTTCAACTTGCTTTCTTGTGACCTGGCCGCAACACCGCAGGATGGCTTCAGGCCCTAATCTGGTTCCGGCACGGCACGCTGAGCCTTTGGTTATTTCCTCTTCCTGGTGGGAAATGAGAGTTAAATTTGCCCGTCCAGACACCTCCAGCTAGTCTCTCATTGGTTCTCGCTATTCCTGTTCATCTTCCGCAGAAATTGCAAACTGGGCCAAACAGGAGGTTAAAGGCGCTGACTCTCCAAGTGGGGAGAGTGTTAGTAAAGCTTCTGGAATGTTGCACCCGAGTACCAGGGGAGGAAAACTGAGACATATTTGAACACGTCTCCCGTTCACATGGTTGATCATACTTGGGTTCCACATGCATGTTTTAGCTGAAGGAAGAATACCTTAAACCTGGAGAGTTGAGACCCGTGTAATGGGTACCATGCAATATGACTTCAAAGGGTCTTCATTTGCTCACCGAACCTCTCCAATCCTATCACTGCTGCGTTTATGCCCCTGTACACATGCTTGATTCTCTTTCGGAGACATAGCAATCCATAGGTTTTAAGATACTTACTAGTCAGGTACATTCTTAGGCGTTTAATATGCGGTGTTGAGTCCATTTCGTTGAGCAAGGTGTAGCTCTTGTCTATTCCATATTTGACTTAAGGAACTTTATCTGTGCTCATTTCAATCTCTGGTTTTATGCAGCACCCCAACTCACCTTTACCCTTAAGCAAGCATAAGTTGGTTTTCTAAATTTGAGACCCTGTTCTGTTCTGTAATTCAGTTCCTGTGTAGCCAAGTTTACATTCCGTGTATTAGTGATATCTTATGATGTTTCTTTTTCTGTGTGACTTACTTCAGTTAGAATCATCATACCTGAATCCACTCATTGTGCTGCTAACGGCCTGATGACACAGATTTCATTGCTGAGTGATATTGCTTTGTAGGTAAATACCACAACTTCTTTATCCATTTTTCACTTTCTGCGATGTTGAACTTGTACTGTAAACGAGGTTCTTGTAAACAGAGCCGTTCCAAACTTTGGGGTGGCTGTGTCTTTTTGATTTTAATTTCCCTAAGCTATAGGACCATAAGTGGAAGTGCTCTAGGTTCTGTTGCTTTGTTTTTTAGATGTTTCAGGAAACACCATACACTTCTCCCAAGTGGTTGTTGGCAATTTACATCCCGCCCATCAGCATAACAAGGCTCCCAGTTCTCCATGGCCTGTCCTGCCTTTCTGGATTTTACACTTTTTTCAGATGGCCCTTTTGACCGGGGGGAAGTGAGACTTCATTGTAGTGCAGATTTCCTTTGCAAGCTTGCTTGGTTGGCCAAAAAGGGCGTATGCGTTTTTTCCTGAATATATTCAGGAAAAAACGCATACGCCCTTTTTGGCCAAGTGCATCATTGTGGACGTTCTGCCTCTTTTCCTATGCTTTCAATGCAATTCCAGTCTACCTCCTGAAATCGGTTTCCTGCAATTCTGCCCCGCTTTCAAGTCCTCTTGGCAGCCTTACTTCAATCTATTTTTGGACGATAGCTGTCATTTATAACTCTGCAGGTTTGTGAATTACAGTGCCCCTGAGCTGCTTTTTTCAACTCGCTTTCTTTTGAGCTGGCCGCAACACCGCAGGATGGCTTCAGGCCCTAATCTGGTTCCGGTACGGCACGCTGAGCCTTTGGTTATTTCCTCTTCCTGGTGGGAAATGAGAGTTAAATTTGCCCGTCCAGACACCTCCAGCTAGCCTCTCATTGGTTCTCGCTTTTCCTGTTCATCTTCTGCAGAAATTGCAAACTGGGCCAAACAGGAGGTTAAAGGCGCTGACTCTCCAAGTGGGGAGAGTGTTAGTAAAGCGTCTGGAATGTTGCACCCGAGTACCAGGGGAGGAAAACTGAGACATATTTGAACACGTCTCCCGATCACATGGTTGATCATACTTGGGTTCCACATGCATGTTTTAGCTGAAGGAAGAATACCTTAAACCTGGAGAGTTGAAACCCGTGTAATGGGTATGCAATATGACTTCAAAGGGTCTTCATTTGCTCACCGAATCTCTCCAATCCTATCACTGCTGCGTTTATGCCCCTGTACACATGCTTGATTCTCTTTTGGAGACATAGCAATCCATAGGTTTTACGATACTTACTAGTCAGGTACATTCTTAGGCGTTTAATATGCGGTGTTGAGTCCATTTCGTTGAGCAAGGAGTAGCTCTTGTCTATTCCATATTTGACTTAAGGAACTTTATCTGTGCTCATTTCAATCTCTGGTTTTATGCAGCACCCCAACTCACCTTTACCCTTAAGCAAGCATAAGTTGGTTTTCTAAATTTGAGACCCTGTTCTGTTCTGTAATTCAGTTCCTGTGTAGCCAAGTTTCCATTCCGTGTATTACTGATATCTTATGATGTTTCTTTTTCTGTGTGACTTATTTCAGTTAGAATCATCATACCTGAATCCACTCATTGTGCTGCTAAGGGCCTGATGACATAGATTTCATTGCTAATTGATATTGCTTTGTAAGTGAATACCACAACTTCTTTATCCATTTTTCACTTTCTGCGATGTTGAACTTGTACTGTAAACGAGGTTCTTGTAAACAGAGCCGTTCCAAACTTTGGGGTGGCTGTGTCTTTTTGATTTTAATTTCCCTAAGCTATAGGACCATAAGTGGAAGTGCCCTAGGTTCTGTTGCTTTGTTTTTTAGATGTTTCAGGAAACACCATACACTTCTCCCGAGTGGTTGTTGGCAATTTACATCCCGCCCATCAGCATAACAAGGCTCCCAGTTCTCCATGGCCTGTCCTGCCTTTCTGGATTTTACACTTTTTTCAGATGGCCCTTTTGACCGGGGGAAGTGAGACTTCATTGTAGTGCAGATTTCCTTTTCAAGCTTGCTTGGTTGGCCAAAAAGGGCGTATGCGTTTTTTCCTGAATATATTCAGGACAAAACGCATACGCCCTTTTTGGCCAAGTGCATCATTGTGGACGTTCTGCCTCTTTTCCTATGCTTTCAATGCAATTCCAGTCTACCTCCTGAAATCGGTTTCCTGCAATTCTGCCCCGCTTTCAAGTCCTCTTGGCAGCCTTACTTCAGTCTATTTTTGGACGATAGCTGTCATTTATAACTCTGCAGGTTTGTGAATTACAGTGCCCCTGAGCTGCTTTGTTCAACTAGCTTTCTTCTGAGCTGGCCGCAACACCGCAGGATGGCTTCAGGCCCTAATCTGGTTCCGGTACGGCACGCTGAGCCTTTGGTTATTTCCTCTTCCTGGTGGGAAATGAGAGTTAAATTTGCCCGTCCAGACACCTCCAGCTAGCCTCTCATTGGTTCTCGCTATTCCTGTTCATCTTCCGCAGAAATTGCAAACTGGGCCAAACAGGAGGTTAAAGGCGCTGACTCTCCAAGTGGGGAGAGTGTTAGTAAAGCGTCTGGAATGTTGCACCCGAGTACCAGGGGAGGAAAACTGAGACATATTTGAACACGTCTCCCGTTCACATGGTTGATCATACTTGGGTTCCACATGCATGTTTTAGCTGAAGGAAGAATACCTTAAACCTGGAGAGTTGAGACCCGTGTAATGGGTACCATTCAATATGACTTCAAAGGGTCTTCATTTGCTCACCGAATCTCTCCAATCCTATCACTGCTGCGTTTATGCCCCTGTACACATGCTTGATTCTCTTTTGGAGACATAGCAATCCATAGGTTTTACGATACTTACTAGTCAGGTACATTCTTAGGCGTTTAATATGCGGTGTTGAGTCCATTTCGTTGAGCAAGGAGTAGCTCTTGTCTATTCCATATTTGACTTAAGGAACTTTATCTGTGCTCATTTCAATCTCTGGTTTTATGCAGCACCCCAACTCACCTTTACCCTTAAGCAAGCATAAGTTGCTTTTCTAAATTTGAGACCCTGTTCTGTTCTGTAATTCAGTTCCTGTGTAGCCAAGTTTACATTCCGTGTATTAGTGATATCTTATGATGTTTCTTTTTCTTTGTGACTTAGTTCAGTTAGAATCATCATACCTGAATCCACTCATTGTGATGCTAAGGGCCTGATGACATAGATTTCATTGCTGAGTGATACTGCTTTGTAAGTAAATACCACAACTTTATCCATTTTTCACTTTCTGCGATGTTGAACTTGTACTGTAAACGAGGTTCTTGTAAACAGAGGCATCCCAAACTTTGGGGTGGCTGTGTCTTTTTCATTTTAATTTCCCTAAGCTATAGGACCATAAGTGGCAGTTCCCTAGGCTCTGTTGCTTTGTTTTTTAGATGTTTCAGGAAACACCATACACTTCTCCCGAGTGTCTGTTGGCAATTTACATCCCGCCCATCAGCATAACAAGGCTCCCAGTTCTCCATGGCCTGTCCTGCCTTTCTGGATTTTACACTTTTTTCAGATGGCCCTTTTGACCGGGGGGAAGTGAGACTTCATTGTAGTGCAGATTTCCTTTGCAAGCTTGCTTGGTTGGCCAAAAAGGGCGTATGCGTTTTTTCCTGAATATATTCAGGAAAAAACGCATACGCCCTTTTTGGCCAAGTGCATCATTGTGGACGTTCTGCCTCTTTTCCTATGCTTTCAATGCAATTCCAGTCTACCTCCTGAAATCGGTTTCCTGCAATTCTGCCCCGCTTTCAAGTCCTCTTGGCAGCCTTACTTCAGTATATTTTTGGACGATAGCTGTCATTTATAACTCTGCAGGTTTGTGAATTACAGTGCCCCTGAGCTGCTTTCTTCAACTCGCTTTCTTGTGACCTGGCCGCAACACCGCAGGATGGCTTCAGGGCTAATCTGGTTCCGGCCCGGCATGCTGAGCCTTTGGTTAATTCCTCTTCCTGGTGGGAAATGAGAGTTAAATTTGCCCGTCCAGACACCTCCAGCTAGCCTCTCATTGGTTCTCGCTATTCCTGTTCATCTTCCGCAGAAATTGCAAACTGGGCCAAACAGGAGGTTAAAGGGACTGACTCTCCAAGTGGGGAGAGTGTTAGTAAAGCGTCTGGAATGTTGCACCCGAGTACCAGGGGAGGAAAACTGAGACATATTTGAACACGTCTCCCGATCACATGGTTGATCATACTCTAGGTTCCACATGCATGTTTTAGCTGAAGGAAGAATACCTTAAACCTGCGTAGTTGAAACCCGTGGAATGGGTACCATGCAATATGACTTCAAAGGGTCTTCATTTGCTCACCGAACCTCTCCAATCCTATCACTGCTGCGTTTATGCCCCTGTACACATGCTTGATTCTCTTTCGGAGACATAGCAATTCTTAGGTTTTAAGATACTTACAAGTCAGGTACATTCTTAGGCGTTTAATATGCGGTGTTGAGTCCATTTCGTTGAGCAAGGAGTAGCTCTTGTCTATTCCATATTTGACTTAAGGAACTTTATCTGTGCTCATTTCAATCTCTGGTTTTATGCAGCACCCCAACTCACCTTTAACCTTAAGCAAGCATAAGTTGGTTTTCTAAATTTGAGACCCTGTTCTGTTCTGTAATTCAGTTCCTGTGTAGCCAAGTTTACATTCCGTGTATTACTGATATCTTATGATGTTTCTTTTTCTGTGTGACTTATTTCAGTTAGAATCATCATACCTGAATCCACTCATTGTGCTGCTAAGGGCCTGATGACACAGATTTCATTGCTGAGTGATATTGCTTTGTAAGTAAATACCACAACTTCTTTATCCATTTTTCACTTTCTGCGATGTTGAACTTGTACTGTAAACGAGGTTCTTGTAAACAGAGCCGTTCCAAACTTTGGGGTGGCTGTGTCTTTTTGATTTTAATTTCCCTAAGCTATAGGACCATAAGTGGAAGTGCCCTAGGTTCTGTTGCTTTGTTTTTTAGATGTTTCAGGAAACACCATACACTTCTCCCGAGTGGTTGTTGGCAATTTACATCCCGCCCATCAGCATAACAAGGCTCCCAGTTCTCCATGGCCTGTCCTGCCTTTCTGGATTTTACACTTTTTTCAGATGGCCCTTTTGACCGGGGGGAAGTGAGACTTCATTGTAGTGCAGATTTCCTTTGCAAGCTTGCTTGGTTGGCCAAAAAGGGCGTATGCGTTTTTTCCTGAATATATTCAGGAAAAAACGCATACGCCCTTTTTGGCCAAGTGCATCATTGTGGACGTTCTGCCTCTTTTCCTATGCTTTCAATGCAATTCCAGTCTACCTCCTGAAATCGGTTTCCTGCAATTCTGCCCCGCTTTCAAGTCCTCTTGGCAGCCTTACTTCAGTCTATTTTTGGACGATAGCTGTCATTTATAACTCTGCAGGTTTGTGAATTACAGTGCCCCTGAGCTGCTTTTTTCAACTCGCTTTCTTTTGAGCTGGCCGCAACACCGCAGGATGGCTTCAGGCCCTAATCTGGTTCCGGTACGGCACGCTGAGCCTTTGGTTATTTCCTCTTCCTGGTGGGAAATGAGAGTTAAATTTGCCCGTCCAGACACCTCCAGCTAGCCTCTCATTGGTTCTCGCTTTTCCTGTTCATCTTCTGCAGAAATTGCAAACTGGGCCAAACAGGAGGTTAAAGGCGCTGACTCTCCAAGTGGGGAGAGTGTTAGTAAAGCGTCTGGAATGTTGCACCCGAGTACCAGGGGAGGAAAACTGAGACATATTTGAACACGTCTCCCGATCACATGGTTGATCATACTTGGGTTCCACATGCATGTTTTAGCTGAAGGAAGAATACCTTAAACCTGGAGAGTTGAGACCCGTGTAATGGGTATGCAATATGACTTCAAAGGGTCTTCATTTGCTCACCGAATCTCTCCAATCCTATCACTGATGCGTTTATGCCCCTGTACACATGCTTGATTCTCTTTTGGAGACATAGCAATCCATAGGTTTTACGATACTTACTAGTCAGGTACATTCTTAGGCGTTTAATATGCGGTGTTGAGTCCATTTCGTTGAGCAAGGAGTAGCTCTTGTCTATTCCATATTTGACTTAAGGAACTTTATCTGTGCTCATTTCAATCTCTGGTTTTATGCAGCACCCCAACTCACCTTTACCCTTAAGCAAGCATAAGTTGGTTTTCTAAATTTGAGACCCTGTTCTGTTCTGTAATTCAGTTCCTGTGTAGCCAAGTTTCCATTCCGTGTATTACTGATATCTTATGATGTTTCTTTTTCTGTGTGACTTATTTCAGTTAGAATCATCATACCTGAATCCACTCATTGTGCTGCTAAGGGCCTGATGACATAGATTTCATTGCTAATTGATATTGCTTTGTAAGTGAATACCACAACTTCTTTATCCATTTTTCACTTTCTGCGATGTTGAACTTGTACTGTAAACGAGGTTCTTGTAAACAGAGCCGTTCCAAACTTTGGGGTGGCTGTGTCTTTTTGATTTTAATTTCCCTAAGCTATAGGACCATAAGTGGCAGTGCCCTAGGCTCTGTTGCTTTGTTTTTTAGATGTTTCAGGAAACACCATACACTTCTCCCGAGTGTCTGTTGGCAATTTACATCCCGCCCATCAGCATAACAAGGCTCCCAGTTCTCAATGGCCTGTTGCCTTTCTGGATTTTACACTTTTTTCAGATGGCCCTTTTGACCGGGGGGAAGTGAGACTTCATTGTAGTGCAGATTTCCTTTGCAAGCTTGCTTGGTTGGCCAAAAAGGGCGTATGCGTTTTTTCCTGAATATATTCAGGAAAAAACGCATACGCCCTTTTTGGCCAAGTGCATCATTGTGGACGTTCTGCCTCTTTTCCTATGCTTTCAATGCAATTCCAGTCTACCTCCTGAAATCGGTTTCCTGCAATTCTGCCCCGCTTTCAAGTCCTCTTGGCAGCCTTACTTCAGTCTATTTTTGGACGATAGCTGTCATTTATAACTCTGCAGGTTTGTGAATTACAGTGCCCCTGAGCTCCTTTCTTCAACTTGCTTTCTTGTGACCTGGCCGCAACACCGCAGGATGGCTTCAGGCCCTAATCTGGTTCCGGCACGGCACGCTGAGCCTTTGGTTATTTCCTCTTCCTGGTGGGAAATGAGAGTTAAATTTGCCCGTCCAGACACCTCCAGCTAGTCTCTCATTGGTTCTCGCTATTCCTGTTCATCTTCCGCAGAAATTGCAAACTGGGCCAAACAGGAGGTTAAAGGCGCTGACTCTCCAAGTGGGGAGAGTGTTAGTAAAGCGTCTGGAATGTTGCACCCGAGTACCAGGGGAGGAAAACTGAGACATATTTGAACACGTCTCCCGTTCACATGGTTGATCATACTTGGGTTCCACATGCATGTTTTAGCTGAAGGAAGAATACCTTAAACCTGGAGAGTTGAGACCCGTGTAATGGGTACCATGCAATATGACTTCAAAGGGTCTTCATTTGCTCACCGAACCTCTCCAATCCTATCACTGCTGTGTTTATGCCCCTGTACACATGCTTGATTCTCTTTCGGAGACATAGCAATCCATAGGTTTTAACATACTTACTAGTCAGGTACATTCTTAGGCGTTTAATATGCGGTGTTGAGTCCATTTCGTTGAGCAAGGAGTAGCTCTTGTCTATTCCATATTTGACTTAAGGAACTTTATCTGTGCTCATTTCAATCTCTGGTTTTATGCAGCACCCCAACTCACCTTTACCCTTAAGCAAGCATAAGTTGGTTTTCTAAATTTGAGACCCTGTTCTGTTCTGTAATTCAGTTCCTGTGTAGCCAAGTTTACATTCCGTGTATTACTGATATCTTATGATGTTTCTTTTTCTGTGTGACTTACTTCAGTTAGAATCATCATACCTGAATCCACTCATTGTGCTGCTAAGGGCCTGATGACACAGATTTCATTGCTGAGTGATATTGCTTTGTAAGTAAATACCACAACTTCTTTATCCATTTTTCACTTTCTGCGATGTTGAACTTGTACTGTAAACGAGGTTCTTGTAAACAGAGCCGTTCCAAACTTTGGGGTGGCTGTGTCTTTTTGATTTTAATTTCCCTAACTATAGGACCATAAGTGGAAGTGCCCTAGGTTCTGTTGCTTTGTTTTTTAGATGTTTCAGGAAACACCATACACTTCTCCCGAGTGGTTGTTGGCAATTTACATCCCGCCCATCAGCATAACAAGGCTCCCAGTTCTCCATGGCCTGTCCTGCCTTTCTGGATTTTACACTTTTTTCAGATGGCCCTTTTGACCGGGGAGAAGTGAGACTTCATTTTAGTGCAGATTTCCTTTGCAAGCTTGCTTGGTTGGCCAAAAAGGGCGTATGCGTTTTTTCCTGAATATATTCAGGAAAAAACGCATACGCCCTTTTTGGCCAAGTGCATCATTGTGGACGTTCTGCCTCTTTTCCTATGCTTCCAATGCAATTCCAGTCTACCTCCTGAAATCGGTTTCCTGCAATTCTGCCCCGCTTTCAAGTCCTCTTGGCAGCCTTACTTCAGTCTATTTTTGGACGATAGCTGTTATTTATAACTCTGCAGGTTTGTGAATTACAGTGCCCCTGAGCTCCTTTCTTCAACTTGCTTTCTTGTGACCTGGCCGCAACACCGCAGGATGGCTTCAGGCCCTAATCTGGTTCCGGCACGGCACGCTGAGCCTTTGGTTATTTCCTCTTCCTGGTGGGAAATGAGAGTTAAATTTGCCCGTCCAGACACCTCCAGCTAGTCTCTCATTGGCTCTCGCTATTCCTGTTCATCTTCCGCAGAAATTGCAAACTGGGCCAAACAGGAGGTTAAAGGCGCTGACTCTCCAAGTGGGGAGAGTGTTAGTAAAGCGTCTGGAATGTTGCACCCGAGTACCAGGGGAGGAAAACTGAGACATATTTGAACACGTCTCCCGTTCACATGGTTTGTCATACTTGGGTTCCACATGCATGTTTTAGCTGAAGGAAGAATACCTTAAACCTGGAGAGTTGAGACCCGTGTAATGGGTACCATGCAATATGACTTCAAAGGGTCTTCATTTGCTCACCGAACCTCTCCAATCCTATCACTGCTGTGTTTATGCCCCTGTACACATGCTTGATTCTCTTTCGGAGACATAGCAATCCATAGGTTTTAACATACTTACTAGTCAGGTACATTCTTAGGCGTTTAATATGCGGTGTTGAGTCCATTTCGTTGAGCAAGGAGTAGCTCTTGTCTATTCCATATTTGACTTAAGGAACTTTATCTGTGCTCATTTCAATCTCTGGTTTTATGCAGCACCCCAACTCACCTTTACCCTTAAGCAAGCATAAGTTGGTTTTCTAAATTTGAGACCCTGTTCTGTTCTGTAATTCAGTTCCTGTGTAGCCAAGTTTACATTCCGTGTATTACTGATATCTTATGATGTTTCTTTTTCTGTGTGACTTATTTCAGTTAGAATCATCATACCTGAATCCACTCATTGTGCTGCTAAGGGCCTGATGACACAGATTTCATTGCTGAGTGATATTGCTTTGTAAGTAAATACCACAACTTCTTTATCCATTTTTCACTTTCTGCGATGTTGAACTTGTACTGTAAACGAGGTTCTTGTAAACAGAGCCGTTCCAAACTTTGGGGTGGCTGTGTCTTTTTGATTTTAATTTCCCTAACTATAGGACCATAAGTGGAAGTGCCCTAGGTTCTGTTGCTTTGTTTTTTAGATGTTTCAGGAAACACCATACACTTCTCCCCAGTGGTTGTTGGCAATTTACATCCCGCCCATCAGCATAACAAGGCTCCCAGTTCTCCATGGCCTGTCCTGCCTTTCTGGATTTTACACTTTTTTCAGATGGCCCTTTTGACCGGGGAGAAGTGAGACTTCATTGTAGTGCAGATTTCCTTTGCAAGCTTGCTTGGTTGGCCAAAAAGGGCGTATGCGTTTTTTCCTGAATATATTCAGGAAAAAACGCATACGCCCTTTTTGGCCAAGTGCATCATTGTGGACGTTCTGCCTCTTTTCCTATGCTTTCAATGCAATTCCAGTCTACCTCCTGAAATCGGTTTCCTGCAATTCTGCCCCGCTTTCAAGTCCTCTTGGCAGCCTTACTTCAGTCTATTTTTGGACGATAGCTGTCATTTATAACTCTGCAGGTTTGTGAATTACAGTGCCCCTGAGCTCCTTTCTTCAACTTGCTTTCTTGTGACCTGGCCGCAACACCGCAGGATGGCTTCAGGCCCTAATCTGGTTCCGGCACGGCACGCTGAGCCTTTGGTTATTTCCTCTTCCTGGTGGGAAATGAGAGTTAAATTTGCCCGTCCAGACACCTCCAGCTAGTCTCTCATTGGTTCTCGCTATTCCTGTTCATCTTCCGCAGAAATTGCAAACTGGGCCAAACAGGAGGTTAAAGGCGCTGACTCTCCAAGTGGGGAGAGTGTTAGTAAAGCGTCTGGAATGTTGCACCCGAGTACCAGGGGAGGAAAACTGAGACATATTTGAACACGTCTCCCGTTCACATGGTTGATCATACTTGGGTTCCACATGCATGTTTTAGCTGAAGGAAGAATACCTTAAACCTGGAGAGTTGAGACCCGTGTAATGGGTACCATGCAATATGACTTCAAAGGGTCTTCATTTGCTCACCGAACCTCTCCAATCCTATCACTGCTGTGTTTATGCCCCTGTACACATGCTTGATTCTCTTTCGGAGACATAGCAATCCATAGGTTTTAACATACTTACTAGTCAGGTACATTCTTAGGCGTTTAATATGCGGTGTTGAGTCCATTTCGTTGAGCAAGGAGTAGCTCTTGTCTATTCCATATTTGACTTAAGGAACTTTATCTGTGCTCATTTCAATCTCTGGTTTTATGCAGCACCCCAACTCACCTTTACCCTTAAGCAAGCATAAGTTGGTTTTCTAAATTTGAGACCCTGTTCTGTTCTGTAATTCAGTTCCTGTGTAGCCAAGTTTACATTCCGTGTATTACTGATATCTTATGATGTTTCTTTTTCTGTGTGACTTACTTCAGTTAGAATCATCATACCTGAATCCACTCATTGTGCTGCTAAGGGCCTGATGACACAGATTTCATTGCTGAGTGATATTGCTTTGTAAGTAAATACCACAACTTCTTTATCCATTTTTCACTTTCTGCGATGTTGAACTTGTACTGTAAACGAGGTTCTTGTAAACAGAGCCGTTCCAAACTTTGGGGTGGCTGTGTCTTTTTGATTTTAATTTCCCTAACTATAGGACCATAAGTGGAAGTGCCCTAGGTTCTGTTGCTTTGTTTTTTAGATGTTTCAGGAAACACCATACACTTCTCCCGAGTGGTTGTTGGCAATTTACATCCCGCCCATCAGCATAACAAGGCTCCCAGTTCTCCATGGCCTGTCCTGCCTTTCTGGATTTTACACTTTTTTCAGATGGCCCTTTTGACCGGGGAGAAGTGAGACTTCATTGTAGTGCAGATTTCCTTTGCAAGCTTGCTTGGTTGGCCAAAAAGGGCGTATGCGTTTTTTCCTGAATATATTCAGGAAAAAACGCATACGCCCTTTTTGGCCAAGTGCATCATTGTGGACGTTCTGCCTCTTTTCCTATGCTTCCAATGCAATTCCAGTCTACCTCCTGAAATCGGTTTCCTGCAATTCTGCCCCGCTTTCAAGTCCTCTTGGCAGCCTTACTTCAGTCTATTTTTGGACGATAGCTGTTATTTATAACTCTGCAGGTTTGTGAATTACAGTGCCCCTGAGCTCCTTTCTTCAACTTGCTTTCTTGTGACCTGGCCGCAACACCGCAGGATGGCTTCAGGCCCTAATCTGGTTCCGGCACGGCACGCTGAGCCTTTGGTTATTTCCTCTTCCTGGTGGGAAATGAGAGTTAAATTTGCCCGTCCAGACACCTCCAGCTAGTCTCTCATTGGTTCTCGCTATTCCTGTTCATCTTCCGCAGAAATTGCAAACTGGGCCAAACAGGAGGTTAAAGGCGCTGACTCTCCAAGTGGGGAGAGTGTTAGTAAAGCGTCTGGAATGTTGCACCCGAGTACCAGGGGAGGAAAACTGAGACATATTTGAACACGTCTCCCGTTCACATGGTTGATCATACTTGGGTTCCACATGCATGTTTTAGCTGAAGGAAGAATACCTTAAACCTGGAGAGTTGAGACCCGTGTAATGGGTACCATGCAATATGACTTCAAAGGGTCTTCATTTGCTCACCGAACCTCTCCAATCCTATCACTGCTGTGTTTATGCCCCTGTACACATGCTTGATTCTCTTTCGGAGACATAGCAATCCATAGGTTTTAACATACTTACTAGTCAGGTACATTCTTAGGCGTTTAATATGCGGTGTTGAGTCCATTTCGTTGAGCAAGGAGTAGCTCTTGTCTATTCCATATTTGACTTAAGGAACTTTATCTGTGCTCATTTCAATCTCTGGTTTTATGCAGCACCCCAACTCACCTTTACCCTTAAGCAAGCATAAGTTGGTTTTCTAAATTTGAGACCCTGTTCTGTTCTGTAATTCAGTTCCTGTGTAGCCAAGTTTACATTCCGTGTATTACTGATATCTTATGATGTTTCTTTTTCTGTGTGACTTATTTCAGTTAGAATCATCATACCTGAATCCACTCATTGTGCTGCTAAGGGCCTGATGACACAGATTTCATTGCTGAGTGATATTGCTTTGTAAGTAAATACCACAACTTCTTTATCCATTTTTCACTTTCTGCGATGTTGAACTTGTACTGTAAACGAGGTTCTTGTAAACAGAGCCGTTCCAAACTTTGGGGTGGCTGTGTCTTTTTGATTTTAATTTCCCTAAGCTATAGGACCATAAGTGGAAGTGCCCTAGGTTCTGTTGCTTTGTTTTTTAGATGTTTCAGGAAACACCATACACTTCTCCCCAGTGGTTGTTGGCAATTTACATCCCGCCCATCAGCATAACAAGGCTCCCAGTTCTCCATGGCCTGTCCTGCCTTTCTGGATTTTACACTTTTTTCAGATGGCCCTTTTGACCGGGGAGAAGTGAGACTTCATTGTAGTGCAGATTTCCTTTGCAAGCTTGCTTGGTTGGCCAAAAAGGGCGTATGCGTTTTTTCCTGAATATATTCAGGAAAAAACGCATACGCCCTTTTTGGCCAAGTGCATCATTGTGGACGTTCTGCCTCTTTTCCTATGCTTTCAATGCAATTCCAGTCTACCTCCTGAAATCGGTTTCCTGCAATTCTGCCCCGCTTTCAAGTCCTCTTGGCAGCCTTACTTCAGTCTATTTTTGGACGATAGCTGTCATTTATAACTCTGCAGGTTTGTGAATTACAGTGCCCCTGAGCTCCTTTCTTCAACTTGCTTTCTTGTGACCTGGCCGCAACACCGCAGGATGGCTTCAGGCCCTAATCTGGTTCCGGCACGGCACGCTGAGCCTTTGGTTATTTCCTCTTCCTGGTGGGAAATGAGAGTTAAATTTGCCCGTCCAGACACCTCCAGCTAGTCTCTCATTGGTTCTCGCTATTCCTGTTCATCTTCCGCAGAAATTGCAAACTGGGCCAAACAGGAGGTTAAAGGCGCTGACTCTCCAAGTGGGGAGAGTGTTAGTAAAGCGTCTGGAATGTTGCACCCGAGTACCAGGGGAGGAAAACTGAGACATATTTGAACACGTCTCCCGTTCACATGGTTGATCATACTTGGGTTCCACATGCATGTTTTAGCTGAAGGAAGAATACCTTAAACCTGGAGAGTTGAGACCCGTGTAATGGGTACCATGCAATATGACTTCAAAGGGTCTTCATTTGCTCACCGAACCTCTCCAATCCTATCACTGCTGTGTTTATGCCCCTGTACACATGCTTGATTCTCTTTTGGAGACATAGCAATCCATAGGTTTTAACATACTTACTAGTCAGGTACATTCTTAGGCGTTTAATATGCGGTGTTGAGTCCATTTCGTTGAGCAAGGAGTAGCTCTTGTCTATTCCATATTTGACTTAAGGAACTTTATCTGTGCTCATTTCAATCTCTGGTTTTATGCAGCACCCCAACTCACCTTTACCCTTAAGCAAGCATAAGTTGGTTTTCTAAATTTGAGACCCTGTTCTGTTCTGTAATTCAGTTCCTGTGTAGCCAAGTTTACATTCCGTGTATTACTGATATCTTATGATGTTTCTTTTTCTGTGTGACTTACTTCAGTTAGAATCATCATACCTGAATCCACTCATTGTGCTGCTAAGGGCCTGATGACACAGATTTCATTGCTGAGTGATATTGCTTTGTAAGTAAATACCACAACTTCTTTATCCATTTTTCACTTTCTGCGATGTTGAACTTGTACTGTAAACGAGGTTCTTGTAAACAGAGCCGTTCCAAACTTTGGGGTGGCTGTGTCTTTTTGATTTTAATTTCCCTAAGCTATAGGACCATAAGTGGAAGTGCCCTAGGTTCTGTTGCTTTGTTTTTTAGATGTTTCAGGAAACACCATACACTTCTCCCGAGTGGTTGTTGGCAATTTACATCCCGCCCATCAGCATAACAAGGCTCCCAGTTCTCCATGGCCTGTCCTGCCTTTCTGGATTTTACACTTTTTTCAGATGGCCCTTTTGACCGGGGAGAAGTGAGACTTCATTGTAGTGCAGATTTCCTTTGCAAGCTTGCTTGGTTGGCCAAAAAGGGCGTATGCGTTTTTTCCTGAATATATTCAGGAAAAAACGCATACGCCCTTTTTGGCCAAGTGCATCATTGTGGACGTTCTGCCTCTTTTCCTATGCTTTCAATGCAATTCCAGTCTACCTCCTGAAATCGGTTTCCTGCAATTCTGACCCGCTTTCAAGTCCTCTTGGCAGCCTTACTTCAGTCTATTTTTGGACGATAGCTGTCATTTATAACTCTGCAGGTTTGTGAATTACAGTGCCCCTGAGCTCCTTTCTTCAACTTGCTTTCTTTTGAGCTGGCCGCAACACCGCAGGATGGCTTCAGGCCCTAATCTGGTTCCGGCACGGCACGCTGAGCCTTTGGTTATTTCCTCTTCCTGGTGGGAAATGAGAGTTAAATTTGCCCGTCCAGACACCTCCAGCTAGTCTCTCATTGGTTCTCGCTATTCCTGTTCATCTTCCGCAGAAATTGCAAACTGGGCCAAACAGGAGGTTAAAGGCGCTGACTCTCCAAGTGGGGAGAGTGTTAGTAAAGCGTCTGGAATGTTGCACCCGAGTACCAGGGGAGGAAAACTGAGACATATTTGAACACGTCTCCCGTTCACATGGTTGATCATACTTGGGTTCCACATGCATGTTTTAGCTGAAGGAAGAATACCTTAAACCTGGAGAGTTGAGACCCGTGTAATGGGTACCATGCAATATGACTTCAAAGGGTCTTCATTTGCTCACCGAACCTCTCCAATCCTATCACTGCTGTGTTTATGCCCCTGTACACATGCTTGATTCTCTTTCGGAGACATAGCAATCCATAGGTTTTAACATACTTACTAGTCAGGTACATTCTTAGGCGTTTAATATGCGGTGTTGAGTCCATTTCGTTGAGCAAGGAGTAGCTCTTGTCTATTCCATATTTGACTTAAGGAACTTTATCTGTGCTCATTTCAATCTCTGGTTTTATGCAGCACCCCAACTCACCTTTACCCTTAAGCAAGCATAAGTTGGTTTTCTAAATTTGAGACCCTGTTCTGTTCTGTAATTCAGTTCCTGTGTAGCCAAGTTTACATTCCGTGTATTACTGATATCTTATGATGTTTCTTTTTCTGTGTGACTTACTTCAGTTAGAATCATCATACCTGAATCCACTCATTGTGCTGCTAAGGGCCTGATGACACAGATTTCATTGCTGAGTGATATTGCTTTGTAAGTAAATACCACAACTTCTTTATCCATTTTTCACTTTCTGCGATGTTGAACTTGTACTGTAAACGAGGTTCTTGTAAACAGAGCCGTTCCAAACTTTGGGGTGGCTGTGTCTTTTTGATTTTAATTTCCCTAACTATAGGACCATAAGTGGAAGTGCCCTAGGTTCTGTTGCTTTGTTTTTTAGATGTTTCAGGAAACACCATACACTTCTCCCGAGTGGTTGTTGGCAATTTACATCCCGCCCATCAGCATAACAAGGCTCCCAGTTCTCCATGGCCTGTCCTGCCTTTCTGGATTTTACACTTTTTTCAGATGGCCCTTTTGACCGGGGAGAAGTGAGACTTCATTGTAGTGCAGATTTCCTTTGCAAGCTTGCTTGGTTGGCCAAAAAGGGCGTATGCGTTTTTTCCTGAATATATTCAGGAAAAAACGCATACGCCCTTTTTGGCCAAGTGCATCATTGTGGACGTTCTGCCTCTTTTCCTATGCTTTCAATGCAATTCCAGTCTACCTCCTGAAATCGGTTTCCTGCAATTCTGCCCCGCTTTCAAGTCCTCTTGGCAGCCTTACTTCAGTCTATTTTTGGACGATAGCTGTCATTTATAACTCTGCAGGTTTGTGAATTACAGTGCTCCTGAGCTCCTTTCTTCAACTCGCTTTCTTGTGACCTGGCCGCAACACCGCAGGATGGCTTCAGGCCCTAATATGGTTCCCGCCCGGCCTGCTGAGCCTTTGGTTAATTCCTCTTCCTGGTGGGAAATGAGAGTTAAATTTGCCCGTCCAGACACCTCCAGCTAGCCTCTCATTGGTTCTTGCTATTCCTGTTCATCTTCCGCAGAAATTGCAAACTGGGCCAAACAGGAGGTTAAAGGGACTGACTCTCCAAGTGGGGAGAGTGTTAGTAAAGCGTCTGGAATGTTGCACCCGAGTACCAGTGGAGGAAAACTGACACATATTTGAACACGTCTCCCGTTCACATGGTTGATCATACTCTAGGTTCCACATGCATGTTTTAGCTGAAGGAAGAATACCTTAAACCTGGGTAGTTGAAACCCGTGGAATGGGTACCATGCAATATGACTTCAAAGGGTCTTCATTTGCTCACCGAACCTCTCCAATCCTATCACTGCTGCGTTTATGCCCCTGTACACATGCTTGATTCTCTTTCGGAGACATAGCAATCCATAGGTTTTAAGATACTTACTAGTCAGGTACATTCTTAGGCGTTTAATATGCGGTGCTGAGTCCATTTCCTTGAGCAAGGAGTAGCTCTTGTCTATTCCATATTTGACTTAAGGAACTTTATCTGTGCTCATTTCAATCTCTGGTTTTATGCAGCACCCCAACTCACCTTTACCCTTAAGCAAGCATAAGTTGGTTTTCTAAATTTGAGACCCTGTTCTGTTCTGTAATTCAGTTCCTGTGTAGCCAAGTTTACATTCCGTGTATTACTGATATCTTATGATGTTTCTTTTTCTGTGTGACTTACTTCAGTTAGAATCATCATACCTGAATCCACTCATTGTGCTGCTAAGGGCCTGATGACACAGATTTCATTGCTGAGTGATATTGCTTTGTAAGTAAATACCACAACTTCTTTATCCATTTTTCACTTTCTGCGATGTTGAACTTGTACTGTAAACGAGGTTCTTGTAAACAGAGCCGTTCCAAACTTTGGGGTGGCTGTGTCTTTTTGATTTTAATTTCCCTAACTATAGGACCATAAGTGGAAGTGCCCTAGGTTCTGTTGCTTTGTTTTTTAGATGTTTCAGGAAACACCATACACTTCTCCCGAGTGGTTGTTGGCAATTTACATCCCGCCCATCAGCATAACAAGGCTCCCAGTTCTCCATGGCCTGTCCTGCCTTTCTGGATTTTACACTTTTTTCAGATGGCCCTTTTGACCGGGGAGAAGTGAGACTTCATTGTAGTGCAGATTTCCTTTGCAAGCTTGCTTGGTTGGCCAAAAAGGGCGTATGCGTTTTTTCCTGAATATATTCAGGAAAAAACGCATACGCCCTTTTTGGCCAAGTGCATCATTGTGGACGTTCTGCCTCTTTTCCTATGCTTTCAATGCAATTCCAGTCTACCTCCTGAAATCGGTTTCCTGCAATTCTGCCCCGCTTTCAAGTCCTCTTGGCAGTCTTACTTCAGTCTATTTTTGGACGATAGCTGTCATTTATAACTCTGCAGGTTTGTGAATTACAGTGCTCCCGAGCTCCTTTCTTCAACTCGCTTTCTTGTGACCTGGCCGCAACACCGCAGGATGGCTTCAGGCCCTAATCTGGTTCCCGCCTGGCCTGCTGAGCCTTTGGTTAATTCCTCTTCCTGGTGGGAAATGAGAGTTAAATTTGCCCGTCCAGACACCTCCAGCTAGCCTCTCATTGGTTCTTGCTATTCCTGTTCATCTTCCGCAGAAATTGCAAACTGGGCCAAACAGGAGGTTAAAGGGACTGACTCTCCAAGTGGGGAGAGTGTTAGTAAAGCGTCTGGAATGTTGCACCCGAGTACCAGGGGAGGAAAACTGACACATATTTGAACACGTCTCCCGATCACATGGTTGATCATACTCTAGGTTCCACATGCATGTTTTAGCTGAAGGAAGAATACCTTAAACCTGGGTAGTTGAAACCCGTGGAATGGGTACCATGCAATATGACTTCAAAGGGTCTTCATTTGCTCACCGAACCTCTCCAATCCTATCACTGCTGCGTTTATGCCCCTGTACACATGCTTGATTCTCTTTCGGAGACATAGCAATCCATAGGTTTTAAGATACTTACTAGTCAGGTACATTCTTAGGCGTTTAATATGCGGTGTTGAGTCCATTTCGTTGAGCAAGGAGTAGCTCTTGTCTATTCCATATTTGACTTAAGGAACTTTATCTGTGCTCATTTCAATCTCTGGTTTTATGCAGCACCCCAACTCACCTTTAACCTTAAGCAAGCATAAGTTGGTTTTCTAAATTTGAGACCCTGTTCTGTTCTGTAATTCAGTTCCTGTGTAGCCAAGTTTACATTCCGTGTATTACTGATATCTTATGATGTTTCTTTTTCTGTGTGACTTACTTCAGTTAGAATCATCATACCTGAATCCACTCATTGTGCTGCTAAGGGCCTGATGACACAGATTTCATTGCTGAGTGATATTGCTTTGTAAGTAAATACCACAACTTCTTTATCCATTTTTCACTTTCTGCGATGTTGAACTTGTACTGTAAACGAGGTTCTTGTAAACAGAGCCGTTCCAAACTTTGGGGTGGCTGTGTCTTTTTGATTTTAATTTCCCTAAGCTATAGGACCATAAGTGGAAGTGCCCTAGGTTCTGTTGCTTTGTTTTTTAGATGTTTCAGGAAACACCATACACTTCTCCCGAGTGGTTGTTGGCAATTTACATCCCGCCCATCAGCATAACAAGGCTCCCAGTTCTCCATGGCCTGTCCTGCCTTTCTGGATTTTACACTTTTTTCAGATGGCCCTTTTGACCGGGGGGAAGTGAGACTTCATTGTAGTGCAGATTTCCTTTGCAAGCTTGCTTGGTTGGCCAAAAAGGGCGTATGCGTTTTTTCCTGAATATATTCAGGAAAAAACGCATACGCCCTTTTTGGCCAAGTGCATCATTGTGGACGTTCTGCCTCTTTTCCTATGCTTTCAATGCAATTCCAGTCTACCTCCTGAAATCGGTTTCCTGCAATTCTGCCCCGCTTTCAAGTCCTCTTGGCAGCCTTACTTCAGTCTATTTTTGGACGATAGCTGTCATTTATAACTCTGCAGGTTTGTGAATTACAGTGCCCCTGAGCTGCTTTGTTCAACTCGCTTTCTTTTGAGCTGGCCGCAACACCGCAGGATGGCTTCAGGCCCTAATCTGGTTCCGGCCCGGCATGCTGAGCCTTTGGTTAATTCCTCTTCCTGGTGGGAAATGAGAGTTAAATTTGCCCGTCCAGACACCTCCAGCTAGCCTCTCATTGGTTCTCGCTATTCCTGTTCATATTCCGCAGAAATTGCAAACTGGGCCAAACAGGAGGTTAAAGGCGCTGACTCTCCAAGTGGGGAGAGTGTTAGTAAAGCGTCTGGAATGTTGCACCCGAGTACCAGGGGAGGAAATCTGAGACATATTTGAACACGTCTCCCGTTCACATGGTTGATCATACTTGGGTTCCACATGCATGTTTTAGCTGAAGGAAGAATACCTTAAACCTGGAGAGTTGAGACCCGTGTAATGGGTACCATTCAATATGACTTCAAAGGGTCTTCATTTGCTTACCGAATCTCTCCAATCCTATCACTGCTGCGTTTATGCCCCTGTACACATACTTGATTCTCTTTTGGAGACATAGCAATCCATAGGTTTTACGATACTTACTAGTCAGGTACATTCTTAGGCGTTTAATATGCGGTGTTGAGTCCATTTCGTTGAGCAAGGAGTAGCTCTTGTCTATTCCATATTTGACTTAAGGAACTTTATCTGTGCTCATTTCAATCTCTGGTTTTATGCAGCACCCCAACTCACCTTTACCCTTAAGCAAGCATAAGTTGGTTTTCTAAATTTGAGACCCTGTTCTGTTCTGTAATTCAGTTCCTGTGTAGCCAAGTTTACATTCCGTGTATTAGTGATATCTTATGATGTTTCTTTTTCTGTGTGACTTAGTTCAGTTAGAATCATCATACCTGAATCCACTCATTGTGATGCTAAGGGCCTGATGACATAGATTTCATTGCTGAGTGATATTGCTTTGTAAGTAAATACCACAACTTTATCCATTTTTCACTTTCTGCGATGTTGAACTTGTACTGTAAACGAGGTTCTTGTAAACAGAGGTATCCCAAACTTTGGGGTGGCTGTGTCTTTTTCATTTTAATTTCCCTAAGCTATAGGACCATAAGTGGCAGTTCCCTAGGCTCTGTTGCTTTGTTTTTTAGATGTTTCAGGAAACACCATACACTTCTCCCGAGTGTCTGTTGGCAGTTTACATCCCGCCCATCAGCATAACAAGGCTCCCAGTTCTCCATGGCCTGTCCTGCC
Source organism: Delphinus delphis (assembly GCF_949987515.2). Lineage (NCBI taxonomy): Eukaryota > Metazoa > Chordata > Mammalia > Artiodactyla > Delphinidae > Delphinus > Delphinus delphis. The sequence continues at coordinate 69,905 of NW_027192665.1, read as the reverse complement.
TTTCTGGATTTTACACTTTTTTCAGATGGCCCTTTTGACCGGGGGAAGTGAGACTTCATTGTAGTGCAGATTTCCTTTGCAAGCTTGCTTGGTTGGCCAAAAAGGGCGTATGCGTTTTTTCCTGAATATATTCAGGAAAAAACGCATACGCCCTTTTTGGCCAAGTGCATCATTGTGGACGTTCTGCCTCTTTTCCTATGCTTTCAATGCAATTCCAGTCTACCTCCTGAAATCGGTTTCCTGCAATTCTGCCCCGCTTTCAAGTCCTCTTGGCAGCCTTACTTCAGTCTATTTTTGGACGATAGCTGTCATTTATAACTCTGCAGGTTTGTGAATTACAGTGCCCCTGAGCTCCTTTCTTCAACTCGCTTTCTTGTGACCTGGCCGCAACACCGCAGGATGGCTTCAGGGCTAATCTGGTTCCGGCCCGGCATGCTGAGCCTTTGGTTAATTCCTCTTCCTGGTGGGAAATGAGAGTTAAATTTGCCCGTCCAGACACCTCCAGCTAGCCTCTCATTGGTTCTTGCTATTCCTGTTCATCTTCCGCAGAAATTGCAAACTGGGCCAAACAGGAGGTTAAAGGGACTGACTCTCCAAGTGGGGAGAGTGTTAGTAAAGCGTCTGGAATGTTGCACCCGAGTACCAGGGGAGGAAAACTGAGACATATTTGAACACGTCTCCCGATCACATGGTTGATCATACTCTAGGTTCCACATGCATGTTTTAGCTGAAGGAAGAATACCTTAAACCTGGGTAGTTGAAACCCGTGGAATGGGTACCATGCAATATGACTTCAAAGGGTCTTCATTTGCTCACCGAACCTCTCCAATCCTATCACTGCTGCGTTTATGCCCCTGTACACATGCTTGATTCTCTTTCGGAGACATAGCAATTCTTAGGTTTTAAGATACTTACAAGTCAGGTACATTCTTAGGCGTTTAATATGCGGTGTTGAGTCCATTTCGTTGAGCAAGGAGTAGCTCTTGTCTATTCCATATTTGACTTAAGGAACTTTATCTGTGCTCATTTCAATCTCTGGTTTTATGCAGCACCCCAACTCACCTTTAACCTTAAGCAAGCATAAGTTGGTTTTCTAAATTTGAGACCCTGTTCTGTTCTGTAATTCAGTTCCTGTGTAGCCAAGTTTACATTCCGTGTATTACTGATATCTTATGATGTTTCTTTTTCTGTGTGACTTACTTCAGTTAGAATCATCATACCTGAATCCACTCATTGTGCTGCTAAGGGCCTGATGACACAGATTTCATTGCTGAGTGATATTGCTTTGTAAGTAAATACCACAACTTCTTTATCCATTTTTCACTTTCTGCGATGTTGAACTTGTACTGTAAACGAGGTTCTTGTAAACAGAGCCGTTCCAAACTTTGGGGTGGCTGTGTCTTTTTGATTTTAATTTCCCTAAGCTATAGGACCATAAGTGGAAGTGCCCTAGGTTCTGTTGCTTTGTTTTTTAGATGTTTCAGGAAATACCATACACTTCTCCCGAGTGTCTGTTGGCAATTTACATCCCGCCCATCAGCATAACAAGGCTCCCAGTTCTCCATGGCCTGTCCTGCCTTTCTGGATTTTACACTTTTTTCAGATGGCCCTTTTGACCGGGGGGAAGTGAGACTTCATTGTAGTGCAGATTTCCTTTGCAAGCTTGCTTGGTTGGCCAAAAAGGGCGTATGCGTTTTTTCCTGAATATATTCAGGAAAAAACGCATACGCCCTTTTTGGCCAAGTGCATCATTGTGGACGTTCTGCCTCTTTTCCTATGCTTTCAATGCAATTCCAGTCTACCTCCTGAAATCGGTTTCCTGCAATTCTGCCCCGCTTTCAAGTCCTCTTGGCAGCCTTACTTCAGTCTATTTTTGGACGATAGCTGTCATTTATAACTCTGCAGGTTTGTGAATTACAGTGCCCCTGAGCTGCTTTTTTCAACTCGCTTTCTTTTGAGCTGGCCGCAACACCGCAGGATGGCTTCAGGCCCTAATCTGGTTCCGGTACGGCACGCTGAGCCTTTGGTTATTTCCTCTTCCTGGTGGGAAATGAGAGTTAAATTTGCCCGTCCAGACACCTCCAGCTAGCCTCTCATTGGTTCTCGCTTTTCCTGTTCATCTTCTGCAGAAATTGCAAACTGGGCCAAACAGGAGGTTAAAGGCGCTGACTCTCCAAGTGGGGAGAGTGTTAGTAAAGCGTCTGGAATGTTGCACCCGAGTACCAGGGGAGGAAAACTGAGACATATTTGAACACGTCTCCCGATCACATGGTTGATCATACTTGGGTTCCACATGCATGTTTTAGCTGAAGGAAGAATACCTTAAACCTGGAGAGTTGAGACCCGTGTAATGGGTATGCAATATGACTTCAAAGGGTCTTCATTTGCTCACCGAATCTCTCCAATCCTATCACTGCTGCGTTTATGCCCCTGTACACATGCTTGATTCTCTTTTGGAGACATAGCAATCCATAGGTTTTACGATACTTACTAGTCAGGTACATTCTTAGGCGTTTAATATGCGGTGTTGAGTCCATTTCGTTGAGCAAGGAGTAGCTCTTGTCTATTCCATATTTGACTTAAGGAACTTTATCTGTGCTCATTTCAATCTCTGGTTTTATGCAGCACCCCAACTCACCTTTCCCCTTAAGCAAGCATAAGTTGGTTTTCTAAATTTGAGACCCTGTTCTGTTCTGTAATTCAGTTCCTGTGTAGCCAAGTTTCCATTCCGTGTATTACTGATATTTTATGATGTTTCTTTTTCTGTGTGACTTATTTCAGTTAGAATCATCATACCTGAATCCACTCATTGTGCTGCTAAGGGCCTGATGACATAGATTTCATTGCTAATTGATATTGCTTTGTAAGTGAATACCACAACTTCTTTATCCATTTTTCACTTTCTGCGATGTTGAACTTGTACTGTAAACGAGGTTCTTGTAAACAGAGCCGTTCCAAACTTTGGGGTGGCTGTGTCTTTTTGATTTTAATTTCCCTAAGCTATAGGACCATAAGTGGCAGTGCCCTAGGCTCTGTTGCTTTGTTTTTTAGATGTTTCAGGAAACACCATACACTTCTCCTGAGTGGTTGTTGGCAATTTACATCCCGCCCATCAGCATAACAAGGCTCCCAGTTCTCCATGGCCTGTCCTGCCTTTCTGGATTTTACACTTTTTTCAGATGGCCCTTTTGACCGGGGGGAAGTGAGACTTCATTGTAGTGCAGATTTCCTTTGCAAGCTTGCTTGGTTGGCCAAAAAGGGCGTATGCGTTTTTTCCTGAATATATTCAGGTAAAAACGCATACGCCCTTTTTGGCCAAGTGCATCATTGTGGACGTTCTGCCTCTTTTCCTATGCTTTCAATGCAATTCCAGTCTACCTCCTGAAATCGGTTTCCTGCAATTCTGCCCCGCTTTCAAGTCCTCTTGGCAGTCTTACTTCAGTCTATTTTTGGACGATAGCTGTCATTTATAACTCTGCAGGTTTGTGAATTACAGTGCTCCTGAGCTCCTTTCTTCAACTCGCTTTCTTGTGACCTGGCCGCAACACCGCAGGATGGCTTCAGGCCCTAATCTGGTTCCGGCCCGGCCTGCTGAGCCTTTGGTTAATTCCTCTTCCTGGTGGGAAATGAGAGTTAAATTTGCCCGTCCAGACACCTCCAGCTAGCCTCTCATTGGTTCTCGCTATTCCTGTTCATCTTCCGCAGAAATTGCAAACTGGGCCAAACAGGATGTTAAAGGGACTGACTCTCCAAGTGGGGAGAGTGTTAGTAAAGCGTCTGGAATGTTGCACCCGAGTACCAGGGGAGGAAAACTGACACATATTTGAACACGTCTCCCGATCACATGGTTGATCATACTCTAGGTTCCACATGCATGTTTTAGCTGAAGGAAGAATACCTTAAACCTGGGTAGTTGAAACCCGTGGAATGGGTACCATGCAATATGACTTCAAAGGGTCTTCATTTGCTCACCGAACCTCTCCAATCCTATCACTGCTGCGTTTATGCCCCTGTACACATGCTTGATTCTCTTTCGGAGACATAGCAATCCATAGGTTTTAAGATACTTACTAGTCAGGTACATTCTTAGGCGTTTAATATGCGGTGTTGAGTCCATTTCGTTGAGCAAGGAGTAGCTCTTGTCTATTCCATATTTGGCTTAAGGAACTTTATCTGTGCTCATTTCAATCTCTGGTTTTATGCAGCACCCCAACTCACCTTTACCCTTAAGCAAGAATAAGTTGGTTTTCTAAATTTGAGACCCTGTTCTGTTCTGTAATTCAGTTCCTGTGTAGCCAAGTTTACATTCCGTGTATTACTGATATCTTATGATGTTTCTTTTTCTGTGTGACTTACTTCAGTTAGAATCATCATACCTGAATCCACTCATTGTGCTGCTAAGGGCCTGATGACACAGATTTCATTGCTGAGTGATATTGCTTTGTAAGTAAATACCACAACTTCTTTATCCATTTTTCACTTTCTGCGATGTTGAACTTGTACTGTAAACGAGGTTCTTGTAAACAGAGCCGTTCCAAACTTTGGGGTGGCTGTGTCTTTTTGATTTTAATTTCCCTAAGCTATAGGACCATAAGTGGAAGTGCCCTAGGTTCTGTTGCTTTGTTTTTTAGATGTTTCAGGAAACACCATACACTTCTCCCGAGTGGTTGTTGGCAATTTACATCCCGCCCATCAGCATAACAAGGCTCCCAGTTCTCCATGGCCTGTCCTGCCTTTCTGGATTTTACACTTTTTTCAGATGGCCCTTTTGACCGGGGGGGAGTGAGACTTCATTGTAGTGCAGATTTCCTTTGCAAACTTGCTTGGTTGGCCAAAAAGGGCGTATGCGTTTTTTCCTGAATATATTCAGGACAAAACGCATACGCCCTTTTTGGCCAAGTGCATCATTGTGGACGTTCTGCCTCTTTTCCTATGCTTTCAATGCAATTCCAGTCTACCTCCTGAAATCGGTTTCCTGCAATTCTGCCCCGCTTTCAAGTCCTCTTGGCAGCCTTACTTCAGTCTATTTTTGGACGATAGCTGTCATTTATAACTCTGCAGGTTTGTGAATTACAGTGCCCCTGAGCTCCTTTCTTCAACTTGCTTTCTTGTGACCTGGCCGCAACACCGCAGGATGGCTTCAGGCCCTAATCTGGTTCCGGTACGGCACGCTGAGCCTTTGGTTATTTCCTCTTCCTGGTGGGAAATGAGAGTTAAATTGGCCCGTCCAGACACCTCCAGCTAGCCTCTCATTGGTTCTCGCTATTCCTGTTCATCTTCCGCAGAAATTGCAAACTGGGCCAAACAGGAGGTTAAAGGCGCTGACTCTCCACGTGGGGAGAGTGTTAGTAAAGCATCTGGAATGTTGCACCCGAGTACCAGGGGAGGAAAACTGAGACATATTTGAACACGTCTCCCCTTCACATGGTTGATCATACTTGGGTTCCACATGCATGTTTTAGCTGAAGGAAGAATACCTTAAACCTGGAGAGTTGAGACCCGTGTAATGGGTACCATGCAATATGACTTCAAAGGGTCTTCATTTGCTCACCGAATCTCTCCAATCCTATCACTGCTGCGTTTATGCCCCTGTACACATGCTTGATTCTCTTTTGGAGACATAGCAATCCATAGGTTTTACGATACTTACTAGTCAGGTACATTCTTAGGCGTTTAATATGCGGTGTTGAGTCCATTTCGTTGAGCAAGGAGTAGCTCTTGTGTATTCCATATTTGACTTAAGGAACTTTATCTGTGCTCATTTCAATCTCTGGTTTTATGCAGCACCCCAACTCACCTTTACCCTTAAGCAAGCATAAGTTGGTTTTCTAAATTTGAGACCCTGTTCTGTTCTGTAATTCAGTTCCTCTGTAGCCAAGTTTACATTCCGTGTATTACTGATATCTTATGATGTTTCTTTTTCTGTGTGACTTAGTTCAGTTAGAATCATCATACCTGAATCCACTCATTGTGATGCTAAGGGCCTAATGACATAGATTTCATTGCTGAGTGATATTGCTTTGTAAGTAAATACCACAACTTTATCCATTTTTCACTTTCTGCGATGTTGAACTTGTACTGTAAATGAGGTTCTTGTAAACAGAGGCGTCCCAAACTTTGGGGTGGCTGTGTCTTTTTCATTTTAATTTCCCTAAGCTATAGGACCATGAGTGGCAGTTCCCTAGGCTCTGTTGCTTTGTTTTTTAGATGTTTCAGGAAACACCATACACTTCTCCCGAGTGTCTGTTGGCAATTTACATCCCGCCCATCAGCATAACAAGGCTCCCAGTTCTCCATGGCCTGTCCTGCCTTTCTGGATTTTACACTTTTTTCAGATGGCCCTTTTGACCGGGGGGAAGTGAGACTTCATTGTAGTGAAGATTTCCTTTGCAAGTTTGCTTGGTTGGCCAAAAAGGGCGTATGCGTTTTTTCCTGAATATATTCAGGAAAATACGCATACGCCCTTTTTGGCCAAGTGCATCATTGTGGACGTTCTGCCTCTTTTCCTATGCTTTCAATGCAATTCCAGTCTACTTCCTGAAATCGGTTTCCTGCAATTCTGCCCCGCTTTCAAGTCCTCTTGGCAGCCTTACTTCAGTCTATTTTTGGACGATAGCTGTCATTTATAACTCTGCAGGTTTGTGAATTACAGTGCCCCTGAGCTCCTTTCTTCAACTCGCTTTCTTGTGACCTGGCCGCAACACCGCAGGATGGCTTCAGGCCTAATCTGGTTCCGGCCCGGCATGCTGAGCCTTTGGTTAATTCCTCTTCCTGGTGGGAAATGAGAGTTAAATTTGCCCGTCCAGACACCTCCAGCTAGCCTCTCATTGGTTCTCGCTATTCCTGTTCATCTTCCGCAGAAATTGCAAACTGGGCCAAACAGGAGGTTAAAGGGACTGACTCTCCAAGTGGGGAGAGTGTTAGTAAAGCGTCTGGAATGTTGCACCCGAGTACCAGGGGAGGAAAACTGAGACATATTTGAACACGTCTCCCGATCACATGGTTGATCATACTCTAGGTTCCACATGCATGTTTTAGCTGAAGGAAGAATACCTTAAACCTGGAGAGTTGAGACCCGTGTAATGGGTACCATGCAATATGACTTCAAAGGGTCTTCATTTGCTCACCGAACCTCTCCAATCCTATCACTGCTGCGTTTATGCCCCTGTACACATGCTTGATTCTCTTTTGGAGACATAGCAATCCATAGGTTTTACGATACTTACTAGTCAGGTACATTCTTAGGCGTTTAATATGCGGTGTTGAGTCCATTTCGTTGAGCAAGGAGTAGCTCTTGTCTATTCCATATTTGACTTAAGGAACTTTATCTGTGCTCATTTCAATCTCTGGTTTTATGCAGCACCCCAACTCACCTTTCCCCTTAAGCAAGCATAAGTTGGTTTTCTAAATTTGAGACCCTGTTCTGTTCTGTAATTCAGTTCCTGTGTAGCCAAGTTTCCATTCCGTGTATTACTGATATCTTATGATGTTTCTTTTTCTGTGTGACTTATTTCAGTTAGAATCATCATACCTGAATCCACTCATTGTGCTGCTAAGGGCCTGATGACATAGATTTCATTGCTAATTGATATTGCTTTGTAAGTGAATACCACAACTTCTTTATCCATTTTTCACTTTCTGCGATGTTGAACTTGTACTGTAAACGAGGTTCTTGTAAACAGAGCCGTTCCAAACTTTGGGGTGGCTGTGTCTTTTTGATTTTAATTTCCCTAAGCTATAGGACCATAAGTGGCAGTGCCCTAGGCTCTGTTGCTTTGTTTTTTAGATGTTTCAGGAAACACCATACACTTCTCCCGAGTGGTTGTTGGCAATTTACATCCCGCCCATCAGCATAACAAGGCTCCCAGTTCTCCATGGCCTGTCCTGCCTTTCTGGATTTTACACTTTTTTCAGATGGCCCTTTTGACCGGGGGGAAGTGAGACTTCATTGTAGTGCAGATTTCCTTTGCAAGCTTGCTTGGTTGGCCAAAAAGGGCGTATGCGTTTTTTCCTGAATATATTCAGGTAAAAACGCATACGCCCTTTTTGGCCAAGTGCATCATTGTGGACGTTCTGCCTCTTTTCCTATGCTTTCAATGCAATTCCAGTCTACCTCCTGAAATCGGTTTCCTGCAATTCTGCCCCGCTTTCAAGTCCTCTTGGCAGTCTTACTTCAGTCTATTTTTGGACGATAGCTGTCATTTATAACTCTGCAGGTTTGTGAATTACAGTGCTCCTGAGCTCCTTTCTTCAACTCGCTTTCTTGTGACCTGGCCGCAACACCGCAGGATGGCTTCAGGCCCTAATCTGGTTCCGGCCCGGCCTGCTGAGCCTTTGGTTAATTCCTCTTCCTGGTGGGAAATGAGAGTTAAATTTGCCCGTCCAGACACCTCCAGCTAGCCTCTCATTGGTTCTCGCTATTCCTGTTCATCTTCCGCAGAAATTGCAAACTGGGCCAAACAGGATGTTAAAGGGACTGACTCTCCAAGTGGGGAGAGTGTTAGTAAAGCGTCTGGAATGTTTCACCCGAGTACCAGGGGAGGAAAACTGACACATATTTGAACACGTCTCCCGATCACATGGTTGATCATACTCTAGGTTCCACATGCATGTTTTAGCTGAAGGAAGAATACCTTAAACCTGGGTAGTTGAAACCCGTGGAATGGGTACCATGCAATATGACTTCAAAGGGTCTTCATTTGCTCACCGAACCTCTCCAATCCTATCACTGCTGCGTTTATGCCCCTGTACACATGCTTGATTCTCTTTCGGAGACATAGCAATCCATAGGTTTTAAGATACTTACTAGTCAGGTACATTCTTAGGCGTTTAATATGCGGTGTTGAGTCCATTTCGTTGAGCAAGGAGTAGCTCTTGTCTATTCCATATTTGGCTTAAGGAACTTTATCTGTGCTCATTTCAATCTCTGGTTTTATGCAGCACCCCAACTCACCTTTACCCTTAAGCAAGAATAAGTTGGTTTTCTAAATTTGAGACCCTGTTCTGTTCTGTAATTCAGTTCCTGTGTAGCCAAGTTTACATTCCGTGTATTACTGATATCTTATGATGTTTCTTTTTCTGTGTGACTTACTTCAGTTAGAATCATCATACCTGAATCCACTCATTGTGCTGCTAAGGGCCTGATGACACAGATTTCATTGCTGAGTGATATTGCTTTGTAAGTAAATACCACAACTTCTTTATCCATTTTTCACTTTCTGCGATGTTGAACTTGTACTGTAAACGAGGTTCTTGTAAACAGAGCCGTTCCAAACTTTGGGGTGGCTGTGTCTTTTTGATTTTAATTTCCCTAAGCTATAGGACCATAAGTGGAAGTGCCCTAGGTTCTGTTGCTTTGTTTTTTAGATGTTTCAGGAAACACCATACACTTCTCCCGAGTGGTTGTTGGCAATTTACATCCCGCCCATCAGCATAACAAGGCTCCCAGTTCTCCATGGCCTGTCCTGCCTTTCTGGATTTTACACTTTTTTCAGATGGCCCTTTTGACCGGGGGGGAGTGAGACTTCATTGTAGTGCAGATTTCCTTTGCAAACTTGCTTGGTTGGCCAAAAAGGGCGTATGCGTTTTTTCCTGAATATATTCAGGACAAAACGCATACGCCCTTTTTGGCCAAGTGCATCATTGTGGACGTTCTGCCTCTTTTCCTATGCTTTCAATGCAATTCCAGTCTACCTCCTGAAATCGGTTTCCTGCAATTCTGCCCCGCTTTCAAGTCCTCTTGGCAGCCTTACTTCAGTCTATTTTTGGACGATAGCTGTCATTTATAACTCTGCAGGTTTGTGAATTACAGTGCCCCTGAGCTGCTTTGTTCAACTCGCTTTCTTTTGAGCTGGCCGCAACACCGCAGGATGGCTTCAGGCCCTAATCTGGTTCCGGTACGGCACGCTGAGCCTTTGGTTATTTCCTCTTCCTGGTGGGAAATGAGAGTTAAATTGGCCCGTCCAGACACCTCCAGCTAGCCTCTCATTGGTTCTCGCTATTCCTGTTCATCTTCCGCAGAAATTGCAAACTGGGCCAAACAGGAGGTTAAAGGCGCTGACTCTCCAAGTGGGGAGAGTGTTAGTAAAGCGTCTGGAATGTTGCACCCGAGTACCAGGGGAGGAAAACTGAGACATATTTGAACACGTCTCCCCTTCACATGGTTGATCATACTTGGGTTCCACATGCATGTTTTAGCTGAAGGAAGAATACCTTAAACCTGGAGAGTTGAGACCCGTGTAATGGGTACCATGCAATATGACTTCAAAGGGTCTTCATTTGCTCACCGAATCTCTCCAATCCTATCACTGCTGCGTTTATGCCCCTGTACACATGCTTGATTCTCTTTTGGAGACATAGCAATCCATAGGTTTTACGATACTTACTAGTCAGGTACATTCTTAGGCGTTTAATATGCGGTGTTGAGTCCATTTCGTTGAGCAAGGAGTAGCTCTTGTGTATTCCATATTTGACTTAAGGAACTTTATCTGTGCTCATTTCAATCTCTGGTTTTATGCAGCACCCCAACTCACCTTTACCCTTAAGCAAGCATAAGTTGGTTTTCTAAATTTGAGACCCTGTTCTGTTCTGTAATTCAGTTCCTCTGTAGCCAAGTTTACATTCCGTGTATTACTGATATCTTATGATGTTTCTTTTTCTGTGTGACTTAGTTCAGTTAGAATCATCATACCTGAATCCACTCATTGTGATGCTAAGGGCCTAATGACATAGATTTCATTGCTGAGTGATATTGCTTTGTAAGTAAATACCACAACTTTATCCATTTTTCACTTTCTGCGATGTTGAACTTGTACTGTAAATGAGGTTCTTGTAAACAGAGGCGTCCCAAACTTTGGGGTGGCTGTGTCTTTTTCATTTTAATTTCCCTAAGCTATAGGACCATGAGTGGCAGTTCCCTAGGCTCTGTTGCTTTGTTTTTTAGATGTTTCAGGAAACACCATACACTTCTCCCGAGTGTCTGTTGGCAATTTACATCCCGCCCATCAGCATAACAAGGCTCCCAGTTCTCCATGGCCTGTCCTGCCTTTCTGGATTTTACACTTTTTTCAGATGGCCCTTTTGACCGGGGGGAAGTGAGACTTCATTGTAGTGAAGATTTCCTTTGCAAGTTTGCTTGGTTGGCCAAAAAGGGCGTATGCGTTTTTTCCTGAATATATTCAGGAAAATACGCATACGCCCTTTTTGGCCAAGTGCATCATTGTGGACGTTCTGCCTCTTTTCCTATGCTTTCAATGCAATTCCAGTCTACTTCCTGAAATCGGTTTCCTGCAATTCTGCCCCGCTTTCAAGTCCTCTTGGCAGCCTTACTTCAGTCTATTTTTGGACGATAGCTGTCATTTATAACTCTGCAGGTTTGTGAATTACAGTGCCCCTGAGCTCCTTTCTTCAACTCGCTTTCTTGTGACCTGGCCGCAACACCGCAGGATGGCTTCAGGCCTAATCTGGTTCCGGCCCGGCATGCTGAGCCTTTGGTTAATTCCTCTTCCTGGTGGGAAATGAGAGTTAAATTTGCCCGTCCAGACACCTCCAGCTAGCCTCTCATTGGTTCTCGCTATTCCTGTTCATCTTCCGCAGAAATTGCAAACTGGGCCAAACAGGAGGTTAAAGGGACTGACTCTCCAAGTGGGGAGAGTGTTAGTAAAGCGTCTGGAATGTTGCACCCGAGTACCAGGGGAGGAAAACTGAGACATATTTGAACACGTCTCCCGATCACATGGTTGATCATACTCTAGGTTCCACATGCATGTTTTAGCTGAAGGAAGAATACCTTAAACCTGGGTAGTTGAAACCCGTGGAATGGGTACCATGCAATATGACTTCAAAGGGTCTTCATTTGCTCACCGAACCTCTCCAATCCTATCACTGCTGCGTTTATGCCCCTGTACACATGCTTGATTCTCTTTCGGAGACATAGCAATTCTTAGGTTTTAAGATACTTACAAGTCAGGTACATTCTTAGGCGTTTAATATGCGGTGTTGAGTCCATTTCGTTGAGCAAGGAGTAGCTCTTGTCTATTCCATATTTGGCTTAAGGAGCTTTATCTGTGCTCATTTCAATCTCTGGTTTTATGCAGCACCCCAACTCACCTTTACCCTTAAGCAAGCATAAGTTGTTTTTCTAAATTTGAGACCCTGTTCTGTTCTGTAATTCAGTTCCTGTGTAGCCAACTTTCCATTCCGTGTATTACTGATATCTTATGATGTTTCTTTTTCTGTGTGACTTATTTCAGTTAGAATCATCATACCTGAATCCACTCATTGTGCTGCTAAGGGCCTGATGACATAGATTTCATTGCTGAATGGTATTGCTTTGTAAGTGAATACCACAACTTCTTTATCCATTTTTCACTTTCTGCGATGTTGAACTTGTACTGTAAACGAGGTTCCTGTAAACAGAGCCGTTCCAAACTTTGGGGTGGCTGTGTCTTTTTGATTTTAATTTCCCTAAGCTATAGGATCATAAGTGTAAGTGCCCTGGGCTCTGTTGCTTTGTTTTTTAGATGTTTCAGGAAACACCATACACTTCTCCGGAGTGTCTGTTGGCAATTTACATCCCGCCCATCAGCATAACAAGGCTCCCAGTTCTCCATGGCCTGTCCTGCCTTTCTGGATTTTACACTTTTTTCAGATGGCCCTTTTGACCGGGGGGAAGTGAGACTTCATTGTAGTGCAGATTTCCTTTGCAAGCTTGCTTGGTTGGCCAAAAAGGGCGTATGCGTTTTTTCCTGAATATATTCAGGACAAAACGCATACGCCCTTTTTGGCCAAGTGCATCATTGTGGACGTTCTGCCTCTTTTCCTATGCTTTCAATGCAATTCCAGTCTACCTCCTGAAATCGGTTTCCTGCAATTCTGCCCTGCTTTCAAGTCCTCTTGGCAGCCTTACTTCAGTCTATTTTTGGACGATAGCTGTCATTTATAACTCTGCAGGTTTGTGAATTACAGTGCCCCTGAGCTCCTTTCTTCAACTCGCTTTCTTTTGACCTGGCCGCAACACCGCAGGATGGCTTCAGGCCCTAATCTGGTTCCGGTACGGCACGCTGAGCCTTTGGTTATTTCCTCTTCCTGGTGGGAAATGAGAGTTAAATTTCCCCGTCCAGACACCTCCAGCTAGCCTCTCATTGGTTCTCGCTATTCCTGTTCATCTTCCGCAGAAATTGCAAACTGGGCCAAACAGGAGGTTAAAGGCGCTGACTCTCCAAGTCGGGAGAGTGTTAGTAAAGCGTCTGGAATGTTGCACCCGAGTACCAGGGGAGGAAAACTGAGACATATTTGAACACGTCTCCCATTCACATGGTTGATCATACTTGGGTTCCACATGCATGTTTTAGCTGAAGGAAGAATACCTTAAACCTGGAGAGTTGAGACCCGTGTAATGGGTACCATGCAATATGACTTCAAAGGGTCTTCATTTGCTCACCGAACCTCTCCAATCCTATAACTGCTGCGTTTATGCCCCTGTACACATGCTTGATTCTCTTTCGGAGACATAGCAATCCATAGGTTTTAAGATACTTACTAGTCAGGTACATTCTTAGGCGTTTAATATGGGGTGTTGAGTCCATTTCGTTGAGCAAGGAGTAGCTCTTGTCTATTCCATATTTGGCTTAAGGAACTTTATCTGTGCTCATTTCAATCTCTGGTTTTATGCAGCACCCCAACTCACCTTTCCCCTTAAGCAAGCATAAGTTGGTTTTCTAAATTTGAGACCCTGTTCTGTTTTGGAATGCAGTTCCTGTGTAGCCAAGTTTACATTCCGTGTATTAGTGATATCTTATGATGTTTCTTTTTCTGTGTGACTTATTTCAGTTAGAATCATCGTACCTGAATCCACTCATTATGCTGCTACGGGCCTGATGACATAGATTTCATTGCTGAGTGATACTGCATTGTACGTAAGTACCACAAGTTCTTTATCCATTTTTCACTTTCTGTGATATTGAACTTGTACGATAAACGAGGTTCTTGTAAACGGAGGCGTCCCAAACTTTGGGGTGGCTGTGTCTTTTTGATTTTAATTTCCCTAAGCTATAGGACCATAAGTGGAAGTGCCCTAGGCTCTGTTGGTTTGTTTTTTAGATGTTTCAGGAAACACCATACACTTCTCCCGAGTGTCTGTTGGCAATTTACATCCCGCCCATCAGCATAACAAGGCTCCCAGTTCTCCATGGCCTGTCCTGCCTTTCTGGATTTTACACTTTTTTCAGATGGCCCTTTTGACCGGGGGGAAGTGAGACTTCATTGTAGTGCAGATTTCCTTTGCAAGCTTGCTTGGTTGGCCAAAAAGGGCGTATGCGTTTTTTCCTGAATATATTCAGGAAAAAACGCATACGCCCTTTTTGGCCAAGTGCATCATTGTGGACGTTCTGCCTCTTTTCCTATGCTTTCAATGCAATTCCAGTCTACCTCCTGAAATCGGTTTCCTGCAATTCTGCCCCGCTTTCAAGTCCTCTTGGCAGCCTTACTTCAGTCTATTTTTGGACGATAGCTGTCATTTATAACTCTGCAGGTTTGTGAATTACAGTGCCCCAGAGCTCCTTTCTTCAACTCGCTTTCTTGTGACCTGGCCGCAACACCGCAGGATGGCTTCAGGCCCTAATCTGTTTCCGGCCCGGCATGCTGAGCCTTTGGTTAATTCCTCTTCCTGGTGGGAAATGAGAGTTAAATTTGCCCGTCCAGACACCTCCAGCTAGCCTCTCATGGGTTCTCGCTATTCCTGTTCATCTTCCGCAGAAATTGCAAACTGGGCCAAACAGGAGGTTAAAGGGACTGACTCTCCAAGTGGGGAGAGTGTTAGTAAAGCGTCTGGAATGTTGCACCCGAGTACCAGGGGAGGAAACCTGAGACATATTTGAACACGTCTCCCGATCACATGGTTGATCATACTCTGGGTTCCACATGCATGTTTTAGCTGAAGGAAGAATACCTTAAACCTGGAGAGTTGAGACCCGTGGAATGGATACCATGCAATATGACTTCAAAGGGTCTTCATTTGCTCACCGAACCTCTCCAATCCTATCACTGCTGCGTTTATGCCCCTGTACACATACTTGATTCTCTTTCGGAGACATAGCAATCCATAGGTTTTAAGATACTTACTAGTCAGGTACATTCTTAGGCGTTTAATATGGGGTGTTGAGTCCATTTCGTTGAGCAAGGAGTAGCTCTTGTCTATTCCATATTTGGCTTAAGGAACTTTATCTGTGCTCATTTCAATCTCTGGTTTTATGCAGCACCCCAACTCACCTTTACCCTTAAGCAAGCATAAGTTGTTTTTCTAAATTTGAGACCCTGTTCTGTTCTGTAATTCAGTTCCTGTGTAGCCAAGTTTACATTCCGTGTATTACTGATATCTTATGATGTTTCTTTTTCTGTGTGACTTATTTCAGTTAGAATCATCATACCTGAATCCACTCATTGTGCTGCTAAGGGCCTGATGACACAGATTTCATTGCTGAGTGATATTGCTTTGTAAGTAAACACCACAACTTCTTTATCCATTTTTCACTTTCTGCGATGTTGAACTTGTACTGTAAACGAGGTTCTTGTAAACAGAGCCGTTCCAAACTTTGGGGTGGCTGTGTCTTTTTGATTTAATTTCCCTAAGCTATAGGACCATAAGTGGAAGTGCCCTAGGCTCTGTTGGTTTGTTTTTTAGATGTTTCAGGAAACACCATACACTTCTCCCGAGTGTCTGTTGGCAATTTACATCCCGCCCATCAGCATAACAAGGCTCCCAGTTCTCCATGGCCTGTCCTGCCTTTCTGGATTTTACACTTTTTTCAGATGGCCCTTTTGACCGGGGGGAAGTGAGACTTCATTGTAGTGCAGATTTCCTTTGCAAGCTTGCTTGGTTGGCCAAAAAGGGCGTATGCGTTTTTTCCTGAATATATTCAGGAAAAAACGCATACGCCCTTTTTGGCCAAGTGCATCATTGTGGACGTTCTGCCTCTTTTCCTATGCTTTCAATGCAATTCCAGTCTACCTCCTGAAATCGGTTTCCTGCAATTCTGCCCCGCTTTCAAGTCCTCTTGGCAGCCTTACTTCAGTCTATTTTTGGACGATAGCTGTCATTTATAACTCTGCAGGTTTGTCAATTACAGTGCCCCAGAGCTCCTTTCTTCAACTCGCTTTCTTGTGACCTGGCCGCAACACCGCAGGATGGCTTCAGGCCCTAATCTGTTTCCGGCCCGGCATGCTGAGCCTTTGGTTAATTCCTCTTCCTGGTGGGAAATGAGAGTTAAATTTGCCCGTCCAGACACCTCCAGCTAGCCTCTCATTGGTTCTCGCTATTCCTGTTCATCTTCCGCAGAAATTGCAAACTGGGCCAAACAGGAGGTTAAAGGGACTGACTCTCCAAGTGGGGAGAGTGTTAGTAAAGCGTCTGGAATGTTGCACCCGAGTACCAGGGGAGGAAACCTGAGACATATTTGAACACGTCTCCCGATCACATGGTTGATCATACTCTGGGTTCCACATGCATGTTTTAGCTGAAGGAAGAATACCTTAAACCTGGAGAGTTGAGACCCGTGGAATGGATACCATGCAATATGACTTCAAAGGGTCTTCATTTGCTCACCGAACCTCTCCAATCCTATCACTGCTGCGTTTATGCCCCTGTACACATACTTGATTCTCTTTCGGAGACATAGCAATCCATAGGTTTTAAGATACTTACTAGTCAGGTACATTCTTAGGCGTTTAATATGGGGTGTTGAGTCCATTTCGTTGAGCAAGGAGTAGCTCTTGTCTATTCCATATTTGGCTTAAGGAACTTTATCTGTGCTCATTTCAATCTCTGGTTTTATGCAGCACCCCAACTCACCTTTCCCCTTAAGCAAGCATAAGTTGGTTTTCTAAATTTGAGACCCTGTTCTGTTTTGGAATGCAGTTCCTGTGTAGCCAAGTTTACATTCCGTGTATTAGTGATATCTTATGATGTTTCTTTTTCTGTGTGACTTATTTCAGTTAGAATCATCGTACCTGAATCCACTCATTATGCTGCTACGGGCCTGATGACATAGATTTCATTGCTGAGTGATACTGCATTGTACGTAAGTACCACAAGTTCTTTATCCATTTTTCACTTTCTGTGATATTGAACTTGTACGATAAACGAGGTTCTTGTAAACGGAGGCGTCCCAAACTTTGGGGTGGCTGTGTCTTTTTGATTTTAATTTCCCTAAGCTATAGGACCATAAGTGGCAGTGCCCTAGGCTCTGTTGGTTTGTTTTTTAGATGTTTCAGGAAACACCATACACTTCTCCCGAGTGTCTGTTGGCAATTTACATCCCGCCCATCAGCATAACAAGGCTCCCAGTTCTCCATGGCCTGTCCTGCCTTTCTGGATTTTACACTTTTTTCAGATGGCCCTTTTGACCGGGGGGAAGTGAGACTTCATTGTAGTGCAGATTTCCTTTGCAAGCTTGCTTGGTTGGCCAAAAAGGGCGTATGCGTTTTTTCCTGAATATATTCAGGAAAAAACGCATACGCCCTTTTTGGCCAAGTGCATCATTGTGGACGTTCTGCCTCTTTTCCTATGCTTTCAATGCAATTCCAGTCTACCTCCTGAAATCGGTTTCCTGCAATTCTGCCCCGCTTTCAAGTCCTCTTGGCAGCCTTACTTCAGTCTATTTTTGGACGATAGCTGTCATTTATAACTCTGCAGGTTTGTGAATTACAGTGCCCCTGAGCTCCTTTCTTCAACTCGCTTTCTTGTGACCTGGCCGCAACACCGCAGGATGGCTTCAGGCCCTAATCTGGTTCCGGCCCGGCATGCTGAGCCTTTGGTTAATTCCTCTTCCTGGTGGGAAATGAGAGTTAAATTTGCCCGTCCAGACACCTCCAGCTAGCCTCTCATTGGTTCTCACTATTCCTGTTCATCTTCCGCAGAAATTGCAAACTGGGCCAAACAGGAGGTTAAAGGGACTGACTCTCCAAGTGGGGAGAGTGTTAGTAAAGCGTCTGGAATGTTGCACCCGAGTACCAGGGGAGGAAAACTGAGACATATTTGAACACGTCTCCCGATCACATGGTTGATCATACTCTGGGTTCCACATGCATGTTTTAGCTGAAGGAAGAATACCTTAAACCTGGAGAGTTGAGACCCGTGGAATGGATACCATGCAATATGACTTCAAAGGGTCTTCATTTGCTCACCGAACCTCTCCAATCCTATCACTGCTGCGTTTATGCCCCTGTACACATGCTTGATTCTCTTTCGGAGACATAGCAATCCATAGGTTTTAAGATACTTACTAGTCAGGTACATTCTTAGGCGTTTAATATGGGGTGTTGAGTCCATTTCGTTGAGCAAGGAGTAGCTCTTGTCTATTCCATATTTGGCTTAAGGAATTTTATCTGTGCTCATTTCAATCTCTGGTTTTATGCAGCACCCCAACTCACCTTCCCCCTTAAGCAAGAATAAGTTGGTTTTCTAAATTTGAGACCCTGTTCTGTTCTGTAATTCAGTTCCTGTGTAGCCAAGTTTACATTCCGTGTATTACTGATATCTTATGATGTTTCGTTTTCTGTGTGACTTATTTCAGTTAGAATCATCATACCTGAATCCACTCATTGTGCTGCTAAGGGCCTGATGACACAGATTTCATTGCTGAGTGATATTGCTTTGTAAGTAAACACCACAACTTCTTTATCCATTTTTCACTTTCTGCGATGTTGAACTTGTACTGTAAACGAGGTTCTTGTAAACAGAGCCGTTCCAAACTTTGGGTTGGCTGTGTCTTTTTGATTTTAATTTCCCTAAGCTATAGGACCATAAGTGGAAGTGCCCTAGGTTCTGTTGCTTTGTTTTTTAGATGTTTCAGGAAACACCATACACTTCTCCCGAGTGGTTGTTGGAAATTTACATCCCGCCCATCAGCATAACAAGGCTCCCAGTTCTCCATGGCCTGTCCTGCCTTTCTGGATTTTACACTTTTTTCAGATGGCCCTTTTGACCGGGGGGAAGTGAGACTTCATTGTAGTGCAGATTTCCTTTGCAAGCTTGCTTGGTTGGCCAAAAAGGGCGTATGCGTTTTTTCCTGAATATATTCAGGAAAAAACGCATACGCCCTTTTTGGCCAAGTGCATCATTGTGGACGTTCTGCCTCTTTTCCTATGCTTTCAATGCAATTCCAGTCTACCTCCTGAAATCGGTTTCCTGCAATTCTGCCCCGCTTTCAAGTCCTCTTGGCAGCCTTACTTCAGTCTATTTTTGGACGATAGCTGTCATTTATAACTCTGCAGGTTTGTGAATTACAGTGCCCCGAGCTCCTTTCTTCAACTCGCTTTCTTGTGACCTGGCCGCAACACCGCAGGATGGCTTCAGGCCCTAATCTGGTTCCGGCCCGGCATGCTGAGCCTTTGGTTAATTCCTCTTCCTGGTGGGAAATGAGAGTTAAATTTGCCCGTCCAGACACCTCCAGCTAGCCTCTCATTGGTTCTCGCTATTCCTGTTCATCTTCCGCAGAAATTGCAAACTGGGCCAAACAGGAGGTTAAAGGGACTGACTCTCCAAGTGGGGAGAGTGTTAGTAAAGCGTCTGGAATGTTGCACCCGAGTACCAGGGGAGGAAAACTGAGACATATTTGAACACGTCTCCCGTTCACATGGTTGATTATACTTGGGTTCCACATGCATGTTTTAGCTTAAGGTAGAATACCTTAAACCTGGAGAGTTCAGACCCGTGTAATGGGTACCATGCAATATGACTTCAAAGGGTCTTCATTTGCTCACCGAACCTCTCCAATCCTATCACTGCTGTGTTTATGCCCCTGTACACATGCTTGATTCTCTTTCGGAGACATAGCAATCCATAGGTTTTAAGATACTTACTAGTCAGGTACATTCTTAGGCGTTTAATATGCGGTGTTGAGTCCATTTCGTTGAGCAAGGAGTAGCTCTTGTCTATACCATATTTGACTTAAGGAACTTTATCTGTGCTCATTTCAATCTCTGGTTTTATGCAGCACCCCAACTCACCTTTACCCTTAAGCAAGCATAAGTTGGTTTTCTAAATTTGAGACCCTGTTCTGTTCTGTAATTCAGTTCCTGTGTAGCCAAGTTTACATTCCGTGTATTACTGATATCTTATGATGTTTCTTTTTCTGTGTGACTTACTTCAGTTAGAATCATCATACCTGAATCCACTCATTGTGCTGCTAAGGGCCTGATGACACAGATTTCATTGCTGAGTGATATTGCTTTGTAAGTAAATACCACAACTTCTTTATCCATTTTTCACTTTCTGCGATGTTGAACTTGTACTGTAAACGAGGTTCTTGTAAACTGAGCCGTTCCAAACTTTGGGGTGGCTGTGTTTTTTTGATTTTAATTTCCCTAAGCTATAGGACCATAAGTGGAAGTGCCCTAGGTTCTGTTGCTTTGTTTTTTAGATGTTTCAGGAAACACCATACACTTCTCCCGAGTGGTTGTTGGCAATTTACATCCCGCCCATCAGCATAACAAGGCTCCCAGTTCTCCATGGCCTGTCCTGCCTTTCTGGATTTTACACTTTTTTCAGATGGCCCTTTTGACCGGGGGGAAGTGAGACTTCATTGTAGTGCAGATTTCCTTTGCCAGCTTGCTTGGTTGGCCAAAAAGGGCGTATGCGTTTTTTCCTGAATATATTCAGGAAAAAACGCATACGCCCTTTTTGGCCAAGTGCATCATTGTGGACGTTCTGCCTCTTTTCCTATGCTTTCAATGCAATTCCAGTCTACCTCCTGAAATCGGTTTCCTGCAATTCTGCCCCGCTTTCAAGTCCTCTTGGCAGCCTTACTTCAGTCTATTTTTGGACGATAGCTGTCATTTATAACTCTGCAGGTTTGTGAATTACAGTGCCCCTGAGCTCCTTTCTTCAACTCGCTTTCTTGTGACCTGGCCGCAACACCGCAGGATGGCTTCAGGCCCTAATCTGGTTCCGGCCCGGCATGCTGAGCCTTTGGTTAATTCCTCTTCCTGGTGGGAAATGAGAGTTAAATTTGCCCGTCCAGACACCTCCAGCTAGCCTCTCATTGGTTCTCGCTATTCCTGTTCATCTTCCGCAGAAATTGCAAACTGGGCCAAACAGGAGGTTAAAGGGACTGACTCTCCAAGTGGAGAGAGTGTTAGTAAAGCGTCTGGAATGTTGCACCCGAGTACCAGGGGAGGAAAACTGAGATATATTTGAACACGTCTCCCATTCACATGGTTGATTATACTTGGGTTCCACATGCATGTTTTAGCTGAAGGTAGAATACCTTAAACCTGGAGAGTTCAGACCCGTGTAATGGGTACCATGCAATATGACTTCAAAGGGTCTTCATTTGCTCACCGAACCTCTCCAATCCTATCACTGCTGTGTTTATGCCCCTGTACACATGCTTGATTCTCTTTCGGAGACATAGCAATCCATAGGTTTTAAGATACTTACTAGTCAGGTACATTCTTAGGCGTTTAATATGCGGTGTTGAGTCCATTTCGTTGAGCAAGGAGTAGCTCTTGTCTATACCATATTTGACTTAAGGAACTTTATCTGTGCTCATTTCAATCTCTGGTTTTATGCAGCACCCCAACTCACCTTTACCCTTAAGCAAGCATAAGTTGGTTTTCTAAATTTGAGACCCTGTTCTGTTCTGTAATTCAGTTCCTGTGTAGCCAAGTTTACATTCCGTGTATTACTGATATCTTATGATGTTTCTTTTTCTGTGTGACTTACTTCAGTTAGAATCATCATACCTGAATCCACTCATTGTGCTGCTAAGTGCCTGATGACACAGATTTCATTGCTGAGTGATATTGCTTTGTAAGTAAATACCACAACTTCTTTATCCATTTTTCACTTTCTGCAATGTTGAACTTGTACTGTAAACGAGGTTCTTGTAAACCGAGCCGTTCCAAACTTTGGGGTGGCTGTGTTTTTTTGATTTTAATTTCCCTAAGCTATAGGACCATAAGTGGAAGTGCCCTAGGTTCTGTTGCTTTGTTTTTTAGATGTTTCAGGAAACAGCATACACTTCTCCCAAGTGGTTGTTGGCAATTTACATCCCGCCCATCAGCATAACAAGGCTCCCAGTTCTCCATGGCCTGTCCTGCCTTTCTGGATTTTACACTTTTTTCAGATGGCCCTTTTGACCGGGGGGAAGTGAGACTTCATTGTAGTGCAGATTTCCTTTGCCAGCTTGCTTGGTTGGCCAAAAAGGGCGTATGCGTTTTTTCCTGAATATATTCAGGAAAAAACGCATACGCCCTTTTTGGCCAAGTGCATCATTGTGGACGTTCTGCCTCTTTTCCTATGCTTTCAATGCAATTCCAGTCTACCTCCTGAAATCGGTTTCCTGCAATTCTGCCCCGCTTTCAAGTCCTCTTGGCAGCCTTACTTCAGTCTATTTTTGGACGATAGCTGTCATTTATAACTCTGCAGGTTTGTGAATTACAGTGCCCCTGAGCTCCTTTCTTCAACTCGCTTTCTTGTGACCTGGCCGCAACACCGCAGGATGGCTTCAGGCCCTAATCTGGTTCCGGCCCGGCATGCTGAGCCTTTGGTTAATTCCTCTTCCTGGTGGGAAATGAGAGTTAAATTTGCCCGTCCAGACACCTCCAGCTAGCCTCTCATTGGTTCTCGCTATTCCTGTTCATCTTCCGCAGAAATTGCAAACTGGGCCAAACACGAGGTTAAAGGCGCTGACTCTCCAAGTGGGGAGAGTGTTAGTAAAGCGTCTGGAATGTTGCACCCGAGTACCAGGGGAGGAAAACTGAGACATATTTGAACACGTCTCCCATTCACATGGTTGATTATACTTGGGTTCCACATGCATGTTTTAGCTGAAGGTAGAATACCTTAAACCTGGAGAGTTCAGACCCGTGTAATGGGTACCATGCAATATGACTTCAAAGGGTCTTCATTTGCTCACCGAACCTCTCCAATCCTATCACTGCTGTGTTTATGCCCCTGTACACATGCTTGATTCTCTTTCGGAGACATAGCAATCCATAGGTTTTAAGATACTTACTAGTCAGGTACATTCTTAGGCGTTTAATATGCGGTTTTGAGTCCATTTCGTTGAGCAAGGAGTAGCTCTTGTCTATTCCATATTTGACTTAAGGAACTTTATCTGTGCTCATTTCAATCTCTGGTTTTATGCAGCACCCCAACTCACCTTTACCCTTAAGCAAGCATAAGTTGGTTTTCTAAATTTGAGACCCTGTTCTGTTCTGTAATTCAGTTCCTGTGTAGCCAAGTTTACATTCCGTGTATTACTGATATCTTATGATGTTTCTTTTTCTGTGTGACTTACTTCAGTTAGAATCATCATACCTGAATCCACTCATTGTGCTGCTAAGGGCCTGATGACACAGATTTCATTGCTGAGTGATATTGCTTTGTAAGTAAATACCACAAGTTCTTTATCCATTTTTCACTTTCTGCGATGTTGAACTTGTACTGTAAACGAGGTTCTTGTAAACCGAGCCGTTCCAAACTTTGGGGTGGCTGTGTTTTTTTGATTTTAATTTCCCTAAGCTATAGGACCATAAGTGGAAGTGCCCTAGGTTCTGTTGCTTTGTTTTTTAGATGTTTCAGGAAACACCATACACTTCTCCCGAGTGGTTGTTGGCAATTTACATCCCGCCCATCAGCATAACAAGGCTCCCAGTTCTCCATGGCCTGTCCTGCCTTTCTGGATTTTACACTTTTTTCAGATGGCCCTTTTGACCGGGGGGAAGTGAGACTTCATTGTAGTGCAGATTTCCTTTGCCAGCTTGCTTGGTTGGCCAAAAAGGGCGTATGCGTTTTTTCCTGAATATATTCAGGAAAAAACGCATACGCCCTTTTTGGCCAAGTGCATCATTGTGGACGTTCTGCCTCTTTTCCTATGCTTTCAATGCAATTCCAGTCTACCTCCTGAAATCGGTTTCCTGCAATTCTGCCCCGCTTTCAAGTCCTCTTGGCAGCCTTACTTCAGTCTATTTTTGGACGATAGCTGTCATTTATAACTCTGCAGGTTTGTGAATTACAGTGCCCCTGAGCTCCTTTCTTCAACTCGCTTTCTTGTGACCTGGCCGCAACACCGCAGGATGGCTTCAGGCCCTAATCTGGTTCCGGCCCGGCATGCTGAGCCTTTGGTTAATTCCTCTTCCTGGTGGGAAATGAGAGTTAAATTTGCCCGTCCAGACACCTCCAGCTAGCCTCTCATTGGTTCTCGCTATTCCTGTTCATCTTCCGCAGAAATTGCAAACTGGGCCAAACAGGAGGTTAAAGGGACTGACTCCCCAAGTGGAGAGAGTGTTAGTAAAGCGTCTGGAATGTTGCACCCGAGTACCAGGGGAGGAAAACTGAGACATATTTGAACACGTCTCCCGTTCACATGGTTGATTATACTTGGGTTCCACATGCATGTTTTAGCTGAAGGTAGAATACCTTAAACCTGGAGAGTTCAGACCCGTGTAATGGGTACCATGCAATATGACTTCAAAGGGTCTTCATTTGCTCACCGAACCTCTCCAATCCTATCACTGCTGTGTTTAGGCCCCTGTACACATGCTTGATTCTCTTTCGGAGACATAGCAATCCATAGGTTTTAAGATACTTACTAGTCAGGTACATTCTTAGGCGTTTAATATGCGGTGTTGAGTCCATTTCGTTGAGCAAGGAGTAGCTCTTGTCTATACCATATTTGACTTAAGGAACTTTATCTGTGCTCATTTCAATCTCTGGTTTTATGCAGCACCACAACTCACCTTTACCCTTAAGCAAGCATAAGTTGGTTTTCTAAATTTGAGACCCTGTTCTGTTCTGTAATTCAGTTCCTGTGTAGCCAAGTTTCCATTCCGTGTATTACTGATATCTTATGATGTTTCTTTTTCTGTGTGACTTACTTCAGTTAGAATCATCATACCTGAATCCACTCATTGTGCTGCTAAGGGCCTGATGACACAGATTTCATTGCTGAGTGATATTGCTTTGTAAGTAAATACCACAAGTTCTTTATCCATTTTTCACTTTCTGCGATGTTGAACTTGTACTGTAAACGAGGTTCTTGTAAACAGAGCCGTTCCAAACTTTGGGGTGGCTGTGTTTTTTTGATTTTAATTTCCCTCAGCTATAGGACCATAAGTGGAAGTGCCCTAGGTTCTGTTGCTTTGTTTTTTAGATGTTTCAGGAAACACCATACACTTCTCCCGAGTGGTTGTTGGCAATTTACATCCCGCCCATCAGCATAACAAGGCTCCCAGTTCTCCATGGCCTGTCCTGCCTTTC
Source organism: Delphinus delphis (assembly GCF_949987515.2). Taxonomy (NCBI): domain Eukaryota; kingdom Metazoa; phylum Chordata; class Mammalia; order Artiodactyla; family Delphinidae; genus Delphinus; species Delphinus delphis. The sequence goes on along the minus strand of NW_027192665.1, from coordinate 44,644 downwards.
TGGATTTTACACTTTTTTCAGATGGCCCTTTTGACCGGGGGGAAGTGAGACTTCATTGTAGTACAGATTTCCTTTGCCAGCTTGCTTGGTTGGCCAAAAAGGGCGTATGCGTTTTTTCCTGAATATATTCAGGAAAAAACGCATACGCCCTTTTTGGCCAAGTGCATCATTGTGGACGTTCTGCCTCTTTTCCTATGCTTTCAATGCAATTCCAGTCTACCTCCTGAAATCGGTTTCCTGCAATTCTGCCCCGCTTTCAAGTCCTCTTGGCAGCCTTACTTCAGTCTATTTTTGGACGATAGCTGTCATTTATAACTCTGCAGGTTTGTGAATTACAGTGCCCCTGAGCTCCTTTCTTCAACTCGCTTTCTTGTGACCTGGCCGCAACACCGCAGGATGGCTTCAGGCCCTAATCTGGTTCCGGCCCGGCATGCTGAGCCTTTGGTTAATTCCTCTTCCTGGTGGGAAATGAGAGTTAAATTTGCCCGTCCAGACACCTCCAGCTAGCCTCTCATTGGTTCTCGCTATTCCTGTTCATCTTCCGCAGAAATTGCAAACTGGGCCAAACAGGAGGTTAAAGGGACTGACTCTCCAAGTGGAGAGAGTGTTAGTAAAGCGTCTGGAATGTTGCACCTGAGTACCAGGGGAGGAAAACTGAGACATATTTGAACACGTCTCCCGTTCACATGGTTGATTATACTTGGGTTCCACATGCATGTTTTAGCTGAAGGTAGAATACCTTAAACCTGGAGAGTTCAGACCCGTGTAATGGGTACCATGCAATATGACTTCAAAGGGTCTTCATTTGCTCACCGAACCTCTCCAATCCTACCACTGCTGTGTTTATGCCCCTGTACACATGCTTGATTCTCTTTCGGAGACATAGCAATCCATAGGTTTTAAGATACTTACTAGTCAGGTACATTCTTAGGCGTTTAATATGCGGTGTTGAGTCCATTTCGTTGAGCAAGGAGTAGCTCTTGTCTATACCATATTTGACTTAAGGAACTTTATCTGTGCTCATTTCAATCTCTGGTTTTATGCAGCACCCCAACTCACCTTTACCCTTAAGCAAGCATAAGTTGGTTTTCTAAATTTGAGACCCTGTTCTGTTCTGTAATTCAGTTCCTGTGTAGCCAAGTTTACATTCCGTGTATTACTGATATCTTATGATGTTTCTTTTTCTGTGTGACTTACTTCAGTTAGAATCATCATACCTGAATCCACTCATTGTGCTGCTAAGGGCCTGATGACACAGATTTCATTGCTGAGTGATATTGCTTTGTAAGTAAATACCACAAGTTCTTTATCCATTTTTCACTTTCTGCGATGTTGAACTTGTACTGTAAACGAGGTTCTTGTAAACCGAGCCGTTCCAAACTTTGGGGTGGCTGTGTTTTTTTGATTTTAATTTCCCTAAGCTATAGGACCATAAGTGGAAGTGCCCTAGGTTCTGTTGCTTTGTTTTTTAGATGTTTCAGGAAACACCATACACTTCTCCCGAGTGGTTGTTGGCAATTTACATCCCGCCCATCAGCATAACAAGGCTCCCAGTTCTCAATGGCCTGTTGCCTTTCTGGATTTTACACTTTTTTCAGATGGCCCTTTTGGCCGGGGGGAAGTGAGACTTCATTGTAGTGCAGATTTCCTTTGCCAGCTTGCTTGGTTGGCCAAAAAGGGCGTATGCGTTTTTTCCTGAATATATTCAGGAAAAAACGCATACGCCCTTTTTGGCCAAGTGCATCATTGTGGACGTTCTGCCTCTTTTCCTATGCTTTCAATGCAATTCCAGTCTACCTCCTGAAATCGGTTTCCTGCAATTCTGCCCCGCTTTCAAGTCCTCTTGGCAGCCTTACTTCAGTCTATTTTTGGACGATAGCTGTCATTTATAACTCTGCAGGTTTGTGAATTACAGTGCCCCTGAGCTCCTTTCTTCAACTCGCTTTCTTGTGACCTGGCCGCAACACCGCAGGATGGCTTCAGGCCCTAATCTGGTTCCGGCCCGGCATGCTGAGCCTTTGGTTAATTCCTCTTCCTGGTGGGAAATGAGAGTTAAATTTGCCCGTCCAGACACCTCCAGCTAGCCTCTCATTGGTTCTCGCTATTCCTGTTCATCTTCCGCAGAAATTGCAAACTGGGCCAAACAGGAGGTTAAAGGGACTGACTCCCCAAGTGGAGAGAGTGTTAGTAAAGCGTCTGGAATGTTGCACCCGAGTACCAGGGGAGGAAAACTGAGACATATTTGAACACGTCTCCCGTTCACATGGTTGATTATACTTGGGTTCCACATGCATGTTTTAGCTGAAGGTAGAATACCTTAAACCTGGAGAGTTCAGACCCGTGTAATGGGTACCATGCAATATGACTTCAAAGGGTCTTCATTTGCTCACCGAACCTCTCCAATCCTATCACTGCTGTGTTTAGGCCCCTGTACACATGCTTGATTCTCTTTCGGAGACATAGCAATCCATAGGTTTTAAGATACTTACTAGTCAGGTACATTCTTAGGCGTTTAATATGCGGTGTTGAGTCCATTTCGTTGAGCAAGGAGTAGCTCTTGTCTATACCATATTTGACTTAAGGAACTTTATCTGTGCTCATTTCAATCTCTGGTTTTATGCAGCACCACAACTCACCTTTACCCTTAAGCAAGCATAAGTTGGTTTTCTAAATTTGAGACCCTGTTCTGTTCTGTAATTCAGTTCCTGTGTAGCCAAGTTTACATTCCGTGTATTACTGATATCTTATGATGTTTCTTTTTCTGTGTGACTTACTTCAGTTAGAATCATCATACCTGAATCCACTCATTGTGCTGCTAAGGGCCTGATGACACAGATTTCATTGCTGAGTGATATTGCTTTGTAAGTAAATACCACAACTTCTTTATCCATTTTTCACTTTCTGCGATGTTGAACTTGTACTGTAAACGAGGTTCTTGTAAACCGAGCCGTTCCAAACTTTGGGGTGGCTGTGTTTTTTTGATTTTAATTTCCCTCAGCTATAGGACCATAAGTGGAAGTGCCCTAGGTTCTGTTGCTTTGTTTTTTAGATGTTTCAGGAAACACCATACACTTCTCCCGAGTGGTTGTTGGCAATTTACATCCCGCCCATCAGCATAACAAGGCTCCCAGTTCTCCATGGCCTGTCCTGCCTTTCTGGATTTTACACTTTTTTCAGATGGCCCTTTTGACCGGGGGGAAGTGAGACTTCATTGTAGTACAGATTTCCTTTGCCAGCTTGCTTGGTTGGCCAAAAAGGGCGTATGCGTTTTTTCCTGAATATATTCAGGAAAAAACGCATACGCCCTTTTTGGCCAAGTGCATCATTGTGGACGTTCTGCCTCTTTTCCTATGCTTTCAATGCAATTCCAGTCTACCTCCTGAAATCGGTTTCCTGCAATTCTGCCCCGCTTTCAAGTCCTCTTGGCAGCCTTACTTCAGTCTATTTTTGGACGATAGCTGTCATTTATAACTCTGCAGGTTTGTGAATTACAGTGCCCCTGAGCTCCTTTCTTCAACTCGCTTTCTTGTGACCTGGCCGCAACACCGCAGGATGGCTTCAGGCCCTAATCTGGTTCCGGCCCGGCATGCTGAGCCTTTGGTTAATTCCTCTTCCTGGTGGGAAATGAGAGTTAAATTTGCCCGTCCAGACACCTCCAGCTAGCCTCTCATTGGTTCTCGCTATTCCTGTTCATCTTCCGCAGAAATTGCAAACTGGGCCAAACAGGAGGTTAAAGGGACTGACTCTCCAAGTGGAGAGAGTGTTAGTAAAGCGTCTGGAATGTTGCACCTGAGTACCAGGGGAGGAAAACTGAGACATATTTGAACACGTCTCCCGTTCACATGGTTGATTATACTTGGGTTCCACATGCATGTTTTAGCTGAAGGTAGAATACCTTAAACCTGGAGAGTTCAGACCCGTGTAATGGGTACCATGCAATATGACTTCAAAGGGTCTTCATTTGCTCACCGAACCTCTCCAATCCTATCACTGCTGTGTTTATGCCCCTGTACACATGCTTGATTCTCTTTCGGAGACATAGCAATCCATAGGTTTTAAGATACTTACTAGTCAGGTACATTCTTAGGCGTTTAATATGCGGTGTTGAGTCCATTTCGTTGAGCAAGGAGTAGCTCTTGTCTATACCATATTTGACTTAAGGAACTTTATCTGTGCTCATTTCAATCTCTGGTTTTATGCAGCACCCCAACTCACCTTTACCCTTAAGCAAGCATAAGTTGGTTTTCTAAATTTGAGACCCTGTTCTGTTCTGTAATTCTGTTCCTGTGTAGCCAAGTTTACATTCCGTGTATTACTGATATCTTATGATGTTTCTTTTTCTGTGTGACTTACTTCAGTTAGAATCATCATACCTGAATCCACTCATTGTGCTGCTAAGGGCCTGATGACACAGATTTCATTGCTGAGTGATATTGCTTTGTAAGTAAATACCACAACTTCTTTATCCATTTTTCACTTTCTGCGATGTTGAACTTGTACTGTAAACGAGGTTCTTGTAAACCGAGCCGTTCCAAACTTTGGGGTGGCTGTGTTTTTTTGATTTTAATTTCCCTCAGCTATAGGACCATAAGTGGAAGTGCCCTAGGTTCTGTTGCTTTGTTTTTTAGATGTTTCAGGAAACACCATACACTTCTCCCGAGTGGTTGTTGGCAATTTACATCCCGCCCATCAGCATAACAAGGCTCCCAGTTCTCCATGGCCTGTCCTGCCTTTCTGGATTTTACACTTTTTTCAGATGGCCCTTTTGACCGGGGGGAAGTGAGACTTCATTGTAGTGCAGATTTCCTTTGCCAGCTTGCTTGGTGGGCCAAAAAGGGCGTATGCGTTTTTTCCTGAATATATTCAGGAAAAAACGCATACGCCCTTTTTGGCCAAGTGCATCATTGTGGACGTTCTGCCTCTTTTCCTATGCTTTCAATGCAATTCCAGTCTACCTCCTGAAATCGGTTTCCTGCAATTCTGCCCCGCTTTCAAGTCCTCTTGGCAGCCTTACTTCAGTCTATTTTTGGACGATAGCTGTCATTTATAACTCTGCAGGTTTGTGAATTACAGTGCCCCTGAGCTCCTTTCTTCAACTCGCTTTCTTGTGACCTGGCCGCAACACCGCAGGATGGCTTCAGGCCCTAATCTGGTTCCGGCCCGGCATGCTGAGCCTTTGGTTAATTCCTCTTCCTGGTGGGAAATGAGAGTTAAATTTGCCTGTCCAGACACCTCCAGCTAGCCTCTCATTGGTTCTCACTATTCCTGTTCATCTTCCGCAGAAATTGCAAACTGGGCCAAACAGGAGGTTAAAGGCGCTGACTCTCCAAGTGGGGAGAGTGTTAGTAAAGCGTCTCTAATGTTGCACCCGAGTACCAGGGGAGGAAAACTGAGACATATTTGAACACGTCTCCCGTTCACATGGTTGATTATACTTGGGTTCCACATGCATGTTTTAGCTGAAGGTAGAATACCTTAAACCTGGAGAGTTCAGACCCGTGTAATGGGTACCATGCAATATGACTTCAAAGGGTCTTCATTTGCTCACTGAACCTCTCCAATCCTATCACTGCTGTGTTTATGCCCCTGTACACATGCTTGATTCTCTTTCGGAGACATAGCAATCCATAGGTTTTAAGATACTTACTAGTCAGGTACATTCTTAGGCGTTTAATATGCGGTTTTGAGTCCATTTCGTTGAGCAAGGAGTAGCTCTTGTCTATTCCATATTTGACTTAAGGAACTTTATCTGTGCTCATTTCAATCTCTGGTTTTATGCAGCACCCCAACTCACCTTTACCCTTAAGCAAGCATAAGTTGGTTTTCTAAATTTGAGACCCTGTTCTGTTCTGTAATTCAGTTCCTGTGTAGCCAAGTTTACATTCCGTGTATTACTGATATCTTATGATGTTTCTTTTTCTGTGTGACTTACTTCAGTTAGAATCATCATACCTGAATCCACTCATTGTGCTGCTAAGGGCCTGATGACACAGATTTCATTGCTGAGTGATATTGCTTTGTAAGTAAATACCACAACTTCTTTATCCATTTTTCACTTTCTGCGATGTTGAACTTGTACTGTAAACGAGGTTCTTGTAAACCGAGCCGTTCCAAACTTTGGGGTGGCTGTGTTTTTTTGATTTTAATTTCCCTAAGCTATAGGACCATAAGTGGAAGTGCCCTAGGTTCTGTTGCTTTGTTTTTTAGATGTTTCAGGAAACACCATACACTTCTCCCGAGTGGTTGTTGGCAATTTACATCCCGCCCATCAGCATAACAAGGCTCCCAGTTCTCCATGGCCTGTCCTGCCTTTCTGGATTTTACACTTTTTTCAGATGGCCCTTTTGACCGGGGGGAAGTGAGACTTCATTGTAGTGCAGATTTCCTTTGCCAGCTTGCTTGGTTGGCCAAAAAGGGCGTATGCGTTTTTTCCTGAATATATTCAGGAAAAAACGCATACGCCCTTTTTGGCCAAGTGCATCATTGTGGACGTTCTGCCTCTTTTCCTATGCTTTCAATGCAATTCCAGTCTACCTCCTGAAATCGGTTTCCTGCAATTCTGCCCCGCTTTCAAGTCCTCTTGGCAGCCTTACTTCAGTCTATTTTTGGACGATAGCTGTCATTTATAACTCTGCAGGTTTGTGAATTACAGTGCCCCTGAGCTCCTTTCTTCAACTCGCTTTCTTGTGACCTGGCCGCAACACCGCAGGATGGCTTCAGGCCCTAATCTGGTTCCGGCCCGGCATGCTGAGCCTTTGGTTAATTCCTCTTCCTGGTGGGAAATGAGAGTTAAATTTGCCCGTCCAGACACCTCCAGCTAGCCTCTCATTGGTTCTCGCTATTCCTGTTCATCTTCCGCAGAAATTGCAAACTGGGCCAAACAGGAGGTTAAAGGGACTGACTCTCCAAGTGGAGAGAGTGTTAGTAAAGCGTCTGGAATGTTGCACCTGAGTACCAGGGGAGGAAAACTGAGACATATTTGAACACGTCTCCCGTTCACATGGTTGATTATACTTGGGTTCCACATGCATGTTTTAGCTGAAGGTAGAATACCTTAAACCTGGAGAGTTCAGACCCGTGTAATGGGTACCATGCAATATGACTTCAAAGGGTCTTCATTTGCTCACCGAACCTCTCCAATCCTATCACTGCTGTGTTTATGCCCCTGTACACATGCTTGATTCTCTTTCGGAGACATAGCAATCCATAGGTTTTAAGATACTTACTAGTCAGGTACATTCTTAGGCGTTTAATATGCGGTGTTGAGTCCATTTCGTTGAGCAAGGAGTAGCTCTTGTCTATACCATATTTGACTTAAGGAACTTTATCTGTGCTCATTTCAATCTCTGGTTTTATGCAGCACCCCAACTCACCTTTACCCTTAAGCAAGCATAAGTTGGTTTTCTAAATTTGAGACCCTGTTCTGTTCTGTAATTCTGTTCCTGTGTAGCCAAGTTTACATTCCGTGTATTACTGATATCTTATGATGTTTCTTTTTCTGTGTGACTTACTTCAGTTAGAATCATCATACCTGAATCCACTCATTGTGCTGCTAAGGGCCTGATGACACAGATTTCATTGCTGAGTGATATTGCTTTGTAAGTAAATACCACAACTTCTTTATCCATTTTTCACTTTCTGCGATGTTGAACTTGTACTGTAAACGAGGTTCTTGTAAACCGAGCCGTTCCAAACTTTGGGGTGGCTGTGTTTTTTTGATTTTAATTTCCCTAAGCTATAGGACCATAAGTGGAAGTGCCCTAGGCTCTGTTGCTTTGTTTTTTAGATGTTTCAGGAAACACCATACACTTCTCCCGAGTGGTTGTTGGCAATTTACATCCCGCCCATCAGCATAACAAGGCTCCCAGTTCTCCATGGCCTGTCCTGCCTTTCTGGATTTTACACTTTTTTCAGATGGCCCTTTTGACCGGGGGGAAGTGAGACTTCATTGTAGTGCAGATTTCCTTTGCCAGCTTGCTTGGTTGGCCAAAAAGGGCGTATGCGTTTTTTCCTGAATATATTCAGGAAAAAACGCATACGCCCTTTTTGGCCAAGTGCATCATTGTGGACGTTCTGCCTCTTTTCCTATGCTTTCAATGCAATTCCAGTCTACCTCCTGAAATCGGTTTCCTGCAATTCTGCCCCGCTTTCAAGTCCTCTTGGCAGCCTTACTTCAGTCTATTTTTGGACGATAGCTGTCATTTATAACTCTGCAGGTTTGTGAATTACAGTGCCCCTGAGCTCCTTTCTTCAACTCGCTTTCTTGTGACCTGGCCGCAACACCGCAGGATGGCTTCAGGCCCTAATCTGGTTCCGGCCCGGCATGGTGAGCCTTTGGTTAATTCCTCTTCCTGGTGGGAAATGAGAGTTAAATTTGCCCGTCCAGACACCTCCAGCTAGCCTCTCATTGGTTCTCGCTATTCCTGTTCATCTTCCGCAGAAATTGCAAACTGGGCCAAACAGGAGGTTAAAGGGACTGACTCTCCAAGTGGAGAGAGTGTTAGTAAAGCGTCTGGAATGTTGCACCCGAGTACCAGGGGAGGAAAACTGAGACATATTTGAACACGTCTCCCGTTCACATGGTTGATTATACTTGGGTTCCACATGCATGTTTTAGCTGAAGGTAGAATACCTTAAACCTGGAGAGTTAAGACCCGTGTAATGGGTACCATGCAATATGACTTCAAAGGGTCTTCATTTGCTCACCGAACCTCTCCAATCCTATCACTGCTGCGTTTATGCCCCTGTACACATGCTTGATTCTCTTTTGGAGACATAGCAATCCATAGGTTTTACGATACTTACTAGTCAGGTACATTCTTAGGCGTTTAATATGCGGTGTTGAGTCCATTTCGTTGAGCAAGGAGTAGCTCTTGTCTATTTCATATTTGACTTAAGGAACTTTATCTGTGCTCATTTCAATCTCTGGTTTTATGCAGCACCCCAACTCACCTTTACCCTTAAGCAAGCATAAGTTGGTTTTCTAAATTTGAGACCCTGTTCTGTTCTGTAATTCAGTTCCTGTGTAGCCAAGTTTACATTCCGTGTATTACTGATATCTTATGATGTTTCTTTTTCTGTGTGACTTAGTTCAGTTAGAATCATCATACCTGAATCCACTCATTGTGATGCTAAGGGCCTGATGACATAGATTTCATTGCTGAGTGATATTGCTTTGTAAGTAAATACCACAACTTCTTTATCCATTTTTCACTTTCAGCGATGTTGAACTTGTACTGTAAACGAGGTTCTTGTAAACAGAGGCGTCCCAAACTGTGGGGTGGCTGTGTCTTTTTGATTTTAATTTCCCTAAGCTATAGGACCATAAGTGGCAGTGCCCTAGGCTCTGTTGCTTTGTTTTTTAGATGTTTCAGGAAACACCATACACTTCTCCCGAGTGTCTGTTGGCAATTTACATCCCGCCCATCAGCATAACAAGGCTCCCAGTTCTCCATAGCCTGTCCTGCCTTTCTGGATTTTACACTTTTTTCAGATGGCCCTTTTGACCGGGGGGAAGTGAGACTTCATTGTAGTGCAGATTTCCTTTGCAAGCTTGCTTGGTTGGCCAAAAAGGGCGTATGCGTTTTTTCCTGAATATATTCAGGAAAAAACGCATACGCCCTTTTTGGCCAAGTGCATCATTGTGGACGTTCTGCCTCTTTTCCTATGCTTTCAATGCAATTCCAGTCTACCTCCTGAAATCGGTTTCCTGCAATTCTGCCCCGCTTTCAAGTCCTCTTGGCAGCCTTACTTCAGTCTATTTTTGGACAATAGCTGTCATTTATAACTCTGCAGTTTTGTGAATTACAGTGCCCCTGAGCTCCTTCCTTCAACTCGCTTTCTTGTGACCTGGCTGCAACACCGCAGGATGGCTTCAGGCCCTAATCTGGTTCCGGCCCGGCCTGCTGAGCCTTTGGTTAATTCCTCTTCCTGGTGGGAAATGAGAGTTAAATTTGCCCGTCCAGACACCTCCAGCTAGCCTCTCATTGGTTCTCGCTATTCCTGTTCATCTTCCGCAGAAATTGCAAACTGGGCCAAACAGGAGGTTAAAGGCGCTGACTCTCCAAGTGGGGAGAGTGTTAGTAAAGCGTCTGGAATGTTGCACCCGAGTACCAGGGGAGGAAAACTAAGACATATTTGAACACGTCTCCCGTTCACATGGTTGATCATACTTGGGTTCCACATGCATGTTTTAGCTGAAGGAAGAATACCTTAAACCTGGAGAGTTGAGACCCGTGTAATGGGTACCATGCAATATGACTTCAAAGGGTCTTCATTTGCTCACCGAATCTCTCCAATCCTATCACTGCTGCGTTTATGCCCCTGTAAACATGCTTCATTCTCTTTTGGAGACATAGCAATCCATAGGTTTTAAGATACTTACTAGTCAGGTACATTCTTAGGCGTTTAATATGCGGTGTTGAGTCCATTTCGTTGAGCAAGGAGTAGCTCTTGTCTATTCCATATTTGACTTAAGGAACTTTATCTGTGCTCATTTCAATCTCTGGTTTTATGCAGCACCCCAACTCACCTTTACCCTTAAGCAAGCATAAGTTGGTTTTCTAAATTTGAGACCCTGTTCTGTTCTGTAATTCAGTTCCTGTGTAGCCAAGTTTACATTCCGTGTATTACTGATATCTTATGATGTTTCTTTTTCTGTGTGACTTATTTCAGTTAGAATCATCATACCTGAATCCACTCATTGTACTGCTAAGGGCCTGATGACACAGATTTCATTGCTGAGTGATATTGCTTTGTAAGTAAATACCACAACTTCTTTATCCATTTTTCACTTTCTGCGATGTTGAACTTGTACTGTAAACGAGGTTCTTGTAAACAGAGCCGTTCCAAACTTTGGGGTGGCTGTGTCTTTTTGATTTTAATTTCCCTAAGCTATAGGACCATAAGTGGAAGTGCCCTAGGTTCTGTTGCTTTGTTTTTTAGATGTTTCAGGAAACACCATACACTTCTCCCGAGTGGTTGTTGGCAATTTACATCCCGCCCATCAGCATAACAAGGCTCCCAGTTCTCCATGGCCTGTCCTGCCTTTCTGGATTTTACACTTTTTTCAGATGGCCCTTTTGACCGGGGGGAAGTGAGACTTCATTGTAGTGCAGATTTCCTTTGCAAGCTTGCTTGGTTGGCCAAAAAGGGCGTATGCGTTTTTTCCTGAATATATTCAGGAAAAAACGCATATGCCCTTTTTGGCCAAGTGCATCATTGTGGGCGTTCTGCCTCTTTTCCTATGCTTTCAATGCAATTCCAGTCTACCTCCTGAAATCGGTTTCCTGCAATTCTGCCCCGCTTTCAAGTCCTCTTGGCAGCCTTACCTCAGTCTATTTTTGGACAATAGCTGTCATTTATAACTCTGCAGCTTTGTGAATTACAGTGCCCCTGAGCTCCTTTCTTCAACTCGCTTTCTTGTGAGCTGGCCGCAACACCGCAGGATGGCTTCAGGCCCTAATCTGGTTCCGGCCCGGCATGCTGAGCCTTTGGTTAATTCCTCTTCCTGGTGGGAAATGAGAGTTAAATTTGCCCGTCCAGACACCTCCAGCTAGCCTCTCATTGGTTCTCGCTATTCCTGTTCATCTTCCGCAGAAATTGCAAACTGGGCCAAACAGGAGGTTAAAGGGACTGACTCTCCAAGTGGGGAGAGTGTTAGTAAAGCGTCTGGAATGTTGCACCCGAGTACCAGGGTACGAAAACTGAGACATATTTGATCACGTCTCCCGATCACATGGTTGATCATACTCTACCTTCTACATGCATGTTTTAGCTGAAGGAAGAATACCTTAAACCTGGGTAGTTGAAACCCGTGGAATGGGTACCATGCAATATGACTTCAAAGGGTCTTCATTTGCTCACCGAACCTCTCCAATCCTATCACTGCTGCGTTTATGCCCCTGTACACATGCTTGATTCTCTTTCGGAGACATAGCAATCCATAGGTTTTAAGATACTTACTAGTCAGGTACATTCTTAGGCGTTTAATATGCGGTGTTGAGTCCATTTCGTTGAGCAAGGAGTAGCTCTTGTCTATTCCATATTTGACTTAAGGAACTTTATCTGTGCTCATTTCAATCTCTGGTTTTATGCAGCACCCCAACTCACCTTTACCCTTAAGCAAGCATAAGTTGGTTTTCTAAATTTGAGACCCTGTTCTGTTCTGTAATTCAGTTCCTGTGTAGCCAAGTTTACATTCCGTGTATTACTGATATCTTATGATGTTTCTTTTTCTGTGTGACTTATTTCAGTTAGAATCATCATACCTGAATCCACTCATTGTGCTGCTAAGGGCCTGATGACACAGATTTCATTGCTGAGTGATATTGCTTTGTAAGTAAATACCACAACTTCTTTATCCATTTTTCACTTTCTGCGATGTTGAACTTGTACTGTAAACGAGGTTCTTGTAAACAGAGCCGTTCCAAACTTTGGGGTGGCTGTGTCTTTTTGATTTTAATTTCCCTAATCTATAGGACCATAAGTGGAAGTGCCCTAGGCTCTGTTGCTTTGTTTTTTAGATGTTTCAGGAAACACCATACACTTCTCCCGAGTGGTTGTTGGCAATTTACATCCCGCCCATCAGCATAACAAGGCTCCCAGTTCTCCATGGCCTGTCCTGCCTTTCTGGATTTTACACTTTTTTCAGATGGCCCTTTTGACCGGGGGGAAGTGAGACTTCATTGTAGTGCAGATTTCCTTTGCAAGCTTGCTTGGTTGGCCAAAAAGGGCGTATGCGTTTTTTCCTGAATATATTCAGGAAAAAACGCATACACCCTTTTTGGCCAAGTGCATCATTGTGGACGTTCTGCCTCTTTTCCTATGCTTTCAATGCAATTCCAGTCTACCTCCTGAAATCGGTTTCCTGCAATTCTGCCCCGCTTTCAAGTCCTCTTGGCAGCCTTACTTCAGTCTATTTTTGGACGATAGCTGTCATTTATAACTCTGCAGGTTTGTGAATTACAGTGCCCCTGAGCTCCCTTCTTCAACTCGCTTTCTTTTGAGCTGGCCGCAACACCGCAGGATGGCTTCAGGCCCTAATCTGGTTCCGGCACGACACACTGAGCCTTTGGTTATTTCCTCTTCCTGGTGGGAAATGAGAGTTAAATTTGCCCGTCCAGACACCTCCAGCTAGCCTCTCATTGGTTCTCGCTATTCCTGTTCATCTTCCGCAGAAATTGCAAACTGGGCCAAACAGGAGGTTAAAGGCGCTGACTCTCCAAGTGGGGAGAGTGTTAGTAAAGCGTCTGGAATGTTGCACCCGAGTACCAGGGGAGGAAAACTGAGACATATTTGAACACGTCTCCCGTTCACATGGTTGATCATACTTGGGTTCCACATGCATGTTTTAGCTGAAGGAAGAATACTTAAAACCTGGGTAGTTGAAAGCCGTGGAATGGGTACCATGCAATATGACTTCAAAGGGTCTTCATTTGCTCACCGAACCTCTCCAATCCTATCACTGCTGCGTTTATGCCCCTGTACACATGCTTGATTCTCTTTCGGAGACATAGCAATCCATAGGTTTTAAGATACTTACTAGTCAGGTACATTCTTAGGCGTTTAATATGCGGTGTTGAGTCCATTTCGTTGAGCAAGGAGTAGCTCTTGTTTATTCCATATTTGGCTTAAGGAACTTTATCTGTGCTCATTTCAATCTCTGGTTTTATGCAGCACCCCAACTCACCTTTACCCTTAAGCAAGCATAAGTTGTCTTTCTAAATTTGAGACCCTGTTCTGTTCTGTAATTCAGTTCCTGTGTAGCCAAGTTTCCATTCCGTGTATTACTGATATCTTATGATGTTTCTTTTTCTGTGTGACTTACTTCAGTTAGAATCATCATACCTGAATCCACTCATTGTGCTGCTAAGGGCCTGATGACATAGATTTCATTGCTGAGTGATATTGCTTTGTAAGTGAATACCACAACTTCTTTATCCATTTTTCACTTTCTGCGATGTTGAACTTGTACTGTAAACGAGGTTCTTGTAAACAGAGCCGTTCCAAACTTTGGGGTGGCTGTGTCTTTTTGATTTTAATTTCCCTAAGCTATAGGACCATAAGTGGAAGTGCCCTAGGCTCTGTTGCTTTGTTTTTTAGATGTTTCAGGAAACACCATACACTTCTCCCGAGTGTCTGTTGGCATTTTACATCCCGCCCATCAGCATAACAAGGCTCCCAGTTCTCAATGGCCTGTTGCCTTTCTGGATTTTACACTTTTTTCAGATGGCCCTTTTGACCGGGGGGAAGTGAGACTTCATTGTAGTGCAGATTTCCTTGCAAGCTTGCTTGGTTGGCCAAAAAGGGCGTATGCGTTTTTTCCTGAATATATTCAGGAAAAAACGCATACGCCCTTTTTGGCCAAGTGCATCATTGTGGACGTTCTGCCTCTTTTCCTATGCTTTCAATGCAATTCCAGTCTACCTCCTGAAATCGGTTTCCTGCAATTCTGCCCCGCTTTCAAGTCCTCTTGGCAGCCTTACTTCAGTCTATTTTTGGACGATAGCTGTCATTTATAACTCTGCAGGTTTGTGAATTACAGAGCCCCTGAGCTCCTTTCTTCAACTCGCTTTCTTGTGACCTGGCCGCAACACCGCAGGATGGCTTCAGGCCCTAATCTGGTTCCGGCCCGGCATGCTGAGCCTTTGGTTAATTCCTCTTCCTGGTGGGAAATGAGAGTTAAATTTGCCCGTCCAGACACCTCCAGCTAGCCTCTCATTGGTTCTCGCTATTCCTGTTCATCTTCCGCAGAAATTGCAAACTGGGCCAAACAGGAGGTTAAAGGGACTGACTCTCCAAGTGGGGAGAGTGTTAGTAAAGCGTCTGGAATGTTGCACCCGAGTACCAGGGGAGGAAATCTGAGATATATTTGAACACGTCTCCCGATCACATGGTTGATCATACTCTAGGTTCCACATGCATGTTTTAGCTGAAGGAAGAATACCTTAAACCTGGGTAGTTGAAACCCGTGGAATGGGTACCATGCAATATGACTTCAAAGGGTCTTCATTTGCTCACCGAACCTCTCCAATCCTATCACTGCTGCGTTTATGCCCCTGTACACATGCTTGATTCTCTTTCGGAGACATAGCAATCCATAGGTTTTAAGATACTTACTAGTCAGGTACATTCTTAGGCGTTTAATATGGGGTGTTGAGTCCATTTCGTTGAGCAAGGAGTAGCTCTTGTCTATTCCATATTTGGCTTAAGGAACTTTATCTGTGCTCATTTCAATCTCTGGTTTTATGCAGCACCCCAACTCACCTTTACCCTTAAGCAAGAATAAGTTGGTTTTCTAAATTTGAGACCCTGTTCTGTTCTGTAATTCAGTTCCTGTGTAGCCAAGTTTACATTCCGTGTATTAGTGATATCTTATGATGTTTCTTTTTCTGTGTGACTTATTTCAGTTAGAATCATCATACCTGAATCCACTCATTGTGCTGCTAAGGGCCTGATGACACAGATTTCATTGCTGAGTGATATTGCTTTGTGGGTGAATACCACAACTTCTTTATCCATTTTTCACTTTCTGCGATGTTGAACTTGTACTGTAAACGAGGTTCTTGTAAACAGAGCCGTTCCAAACTTTGGGGTGGCTGTGTCTTTTTGATTTTAATTTCCCTAAGCTATAGGACCATAAGTGGAAGTGCCCTAGGCTCTGTTGCTTTGTTTTTTAGATGTTTCAGGAAACACCATACACTTCTCCCGAGTGTCTGTTGGCAATTTACATCCCGCCCATCAGAATAACAAGGCTCCCAGTTCTCAATGGCCTGCTGCCTTTCTGGATTTTACACTTTTTTCAGATGGCCCTTTTGACCGGGGGGAAGTGAGACTTCATTGTAGTGCAGATTTCCTTTGCAAGCTTGCTTGGTTGGCCAAAAAGGGCGTATGCGTTTTTTCCTGAATATATTCAGGAAAAAACGCATACGCCCTTTTTGGCCAAGTGCATCATTGTGGACGTTCTGCCTCTTTTCCTATGCTTTCAATGCAATTCCAGTCTACCTCCTGAAATCGGGTTCCTGCAATTCTGCCCCGCTTTCAAGTCCTCTTGGCAGCCTTACTTCAGTCTATTTTTGGACGATAGCTGTCATTTATAACTCTGCAGGTTTGTGACTTACAGTGCCCCTGAGCTCCTTTCTTCAACTCGCTTTCTTGTGACCTGGCCGCAACACCGCAGGATGGCTTCAGGCCCTAATCTGGTTCCGGCCCGGCATGCTGAGCCTTTGGTTAATTCCTCTTCCTGGTGGGAAATGAGAGTTAAATTTGCCCGTCCAGACACCTCCAGCTAGCCTCTCATTGGTCCTCGCTATTCCTGTTCATCTTCCGCAGAAATTGCAAACTGGGCCAAACAGGAGGTTAAAGGGACTGACTCTCCAAGTCGGGAGGGTGTTAGTAAAGCGTCTGGAATGTTGCACCCGAGTACCAGGGGAGGAAAATTGAGACATATTTGAACACGTCTCCCGTTCACATGGTTGATCATACTCTGGGTTCCACATGCATGTTTTAGCTGAAGGAAGAATACCTTAAACCTGGAGAGTTGAGACCCGTGGAATGGGTACCATGCAATATGAGTTGAAACGGTCTTCATTTGCTCACCGAACCTCTCCAATCCTATCACTGCTGCGTTTATGCCCCTGTACACACGCTTGATTCTCTTTTGGAGACATAGCAATCCATAGGTTTTAAGATACTTACTAGTCAGGTACATTCTTAGGCGTTTAATATGGGGTTTTGAGTCCATTTCGTTGAGCAAAGAGTAGCTCTTGTCTATTCCATATTTGGCTTAAGGAACTTTATCTGTGCTCATTTCAATCCTGGTTTTATGCAGCACCCCAACTCACCTTTCCCCTTAAGCAAGCATAAGTTGGTTTTCTAAATTTGAGACCCTGTTCTGTTTTGGAATGCAGTTCCTGTGTAGCCAAGTTTACATTCCGTGTATTAGTGATATCTTATGATGTTTCTTTTTCTGTGTGACTTATTTCAGTTAGAATCATCGTACCTGAATCCACTCATTATGCTGCTACGTGCCTGATGACATAGATTTCATTGCTGAGTGATACTGCATTGTACGTAAGTACCACAAGTTCTTTATCCATTTTTCACTTTCTGTGATATTGAACTTCTACGGTAAACGAGGTTCTTGTAAACAGAGCCGTTCCAAACTTTGGGGTGGCTGTGTCTTTTTGATTTTAATTTCCCTAAGCTATAGGACCATAAGTGGAAGTGCCCTAGGTTCTGTTGCTTTGTTTTTTAGATGTTTCAGGAAACACCATACACTTCTCCCGAGTGGTTGTTGGCAATTTACATCCCGCCCATCAGCATAACAAGGCTCCCAGTTCTCCATGGCCTGTCCTGCCTTTCTGGATTTTACACTTTTTTCAGATGGCCCTTTTGACCCGGGGGAAGTGAGACTTCATTGTAGTGCAGATTTCCTTTGCAAGCTTGCTTGGTTGGCCAAAAAGGGCGTATGCGTTTTTTCCTGAATATATTCAGGAAAAAACGCATACGCCCTTTTTGGCCAAGTGCATCATTGTGGACGTTCTGCCTCTTTTCCTATGCTTTCAATGCAATTCCAGTCTACCTCCTGAAATCGGTTTCCTGCAATTCTGCCCCACTTTCAAGTCCTCTTGGCAGCCTTACTTCAGTCTATTTTTGGACGATAGCTGTCATTTATAACTCTGCAGGTTTGTGAATTACAGTGCCCCTGAGCTCCTTTCTTCAACTCGCTTTCTTGTGACCTGGCCGCAACACCGCAGGATGGCTTCAGGCCCTAATCTGGTTCTGGCACGGCACGCTGAGCCTTTGGTTAATTCCTCTTCCTGGTGGGAAATGAGAGTTAAATTTGCCCAACCAGACACCTCCAGCTAGTCTCTCATTGGTTCTCGCTATTCCTGTTCATCTTCCACAGAAATTGCAAACTGGGCCAAACAGGAGGTTAAAGGGACTGACTATCCAAGTGGGGAGAGTGTTAGTAAAGCGTCTGGAATGTTGCACCCGAGTACCAGGGTACGAAAACTGAGACATATTTGAACACGTCTCCCGATCTCATGGTAGATCATACTCTAGGTTCCACATGCATGTTTTAGCTGAAGGAAGAATACCTTAAACCTGGGTAGTTGAAACCCGTGGAATGGGTACCATGCCATATGACTTCAAAGGGTCTTCATTTGCTCACGAACCTCTCCAATCCTATCACTGCTGCGTTTATGCCCCTGTACACATGCTTGATTCTCTTTTGGAGACATAGCAATCCATAGGTTTTAAGATACTTACTAGTCAGGTACATTCTTAGGCGTTTAATATGGGGTGTTGAATCCATTTCGTTGAGCAAGGAGTACCTCTTGTCTATTCCATATTTGGCTTAAGGAACTTTATCTGTGCTCATTTCAATCTCCGGTTTTATGCAGCACCCCAACTCACCTTTACCCTTAAGCAAGAATAAGTTGGTTTTCTAAATTTGAGACCCTGTTCTGTTCTGTAATTCAGTTCCTGTGTAGCCAAGTTTACATTCCGTGTATTACTGATATCTTATGATGTTTCTTTTTCTGTGTGACTTATTTCAGTTAGAATCATCATACCTGAATCCACTCATTGTGCTGCTAAGGGCCTGATGACACAGTTTTCATTGCTGAGTGATATTGCTTTGTAAGTAAATACCTCAAGTTCTTTATCCATTTTTCACTTTCTGCAATGTTGAACTTGTACTGTAAACGAGGTTCTTGTAAACAGAGACGTTCCAAACTTTGGGGTGGCTGTGTCTTTTTGATTTTAATTTCCCTAAGCTATAGGACCATAAGTGGAAGTGCCCTAGGTTCTGTTGCTTTGTTTTTTAGATGTTTCAGGAAACACCATACACTTCTCTCGAGTGGTTGTTGGCAATTTACATCCCGCCCATCAGCATAACAAGGCTCCCAGTTCTCCATGGCCTGTCCTGCCTTTCTGGATTTTACACTTTTTTCAGATGGCCCTTTTGACCGGGGGGAAGTGAGACTTCATTGTAGTGCAGATTTCCTTTGCAAGCTTGCTTGGTTGGCCAAAAAGGGCGTATGCGTTTTTTCCTGAATATATTCAGGAAAAAACGCATACGCCCTTTTTGGCCAAGTGCATCATTGTGGACGTTCTGCCTCTTTTCCTATGCTTTCAATGCAATTCCAGTCTACCTCCTGAAATCGGTTTCCTGCAATTCTGCCCCGCATTCAAGTCCTCTTGGCAGCCTTACTTCAGTCTATTTTTGGACGATAGCTGTCATTTATAACTCTGCAGGTTTGTGAATTACAGTGCCCCTGAGCTCCTTTCTTCAACTCGCTTTCTTTTGAGCTGGCCGCAACACCGCAGGATGGCTTCAGGCCCTAATCTGATTCTGGTACGGCACGCTGAGCCTTTGGTTATTTCCTCTTCCTGGTGGGAAATGAGAGTTAAATTTGCCCGTCCAGACTCCTCCAGCTAGTCTCTCATTGGTTCTCGCTATTCCTGTTCATCTTCCGCAGAAATTGCAAACTGGGCCAAACAGGAGGTTAAAGGGACTGACTCTCCAAGTGGGGAGAGTGTTAGTAAAGCGTCTGGAATGTTGCACCCGAGTACCAGGGTACGAAAACTGAGACATATTTAAACACGTCTCCCGATCACATGGTTGATCATACTCTGGGTTCCACATGCATGTTTTAGCTGAAGGAAGAATACCTTAAACCTGGGTAGTTGAAACCCCTGGAATGGGTACCATGCAATATGACTTCAAAGGGTCTTCATTTGCTCACGAACCTCTCCAATCCTATCACTGCTGCGTTTATGCCCCTGTACACATTCTTGATTCTCTTTCGGAGACATAGCAATCCATAGGTTTAAAGATACTTACTAGTCAGGTACATTCTTAGGCGTTTAATATGCGGTGTTGAGTCCATTTCGTTGAGCAAGGAGTAGCTCTTGTCTATTCCATATTTGGCTTAAGGAACTTTATCTGTGCTCATTTCAATCTCTGGTTTTATGCAGCACCCCAACTCACCTTTACCCTTAAGCAAGAATAAGTTGGTTTTCTAAATTTGAGACGCTGTTCTGTTTTGGAATGCAGTTCCTCTGTAGCCAAGTTTACATTCCGTGTATTAGTGATATCTTATGATGTTTCTTTTTCTGTGTGACTTATTTCAGTTAGAATCATCATACCTGAATCCACTCATTATACTGCTACGGGCCTGATGACATAGATTTCATTGCTGAGTGATACTGCATTGTACGTAAGTACCACAAGTTCTTTATCCATTTTTCACTTTCTGTGATATTGAACTTGTACGGTAAACGAGGTTCTTGTAAATGGAGGCGTCCCAAACTTTGGGGTGGCTGTGTCTTTTTGATTTTAATTTCCCTAAGCTATAGGACCATAAGTGGAAGTGCCCTAGGCTCTGTTGCTTTGTTTTTTAGATGTTTCAGGAAACACCATACACTTCTCCTGAGTGTCTGTTGGCAATTTACATCCCGCCCATCAGCATAACAAGGCTCCCAGTTCTCCATGGCCTGTCCTGCCTTTCTGGATTTTACACTTTCTTCAGATGGCCCTTTTGACCGGGGAGAAGTGAGACTTCATTGTAGTGCAGATCCTTTGCAAGCTTGCTGGGTTGGCCAAAAAGGGCGTATGCGTTTTTTCCTGAATATATTCAGGAAAAAACGCATACGCCCTTTTTGGCCAAGTGCATCATTGTGGACGTTCTGCCTCTTTTCCTATGCTTTCAATGCAATTCCAGTCTACCTCCTGAAATCGGTTTCCTGCAATTCTGCCCCGCATTCAAGTCCTCTTGGCAGCCTTACTTCAGTCTATTTTTGGACGATAGCTGTCATTTATAACTCTGCAGGTTTGTGAATTACAGTGCCCCTGAGCTCCTTTCTTCAACTCGCTTTCTTTTGAGCTGGCCGCAACACCGCAGGATGGCTTCAGGCCCTAATCTGATTCTGGTACGGCACGCTGAGCCTTTGGTTATTTCCTCTTCCTGGTGGGAAATGAGAGTTAAATTTGCCCGTCCAGACTCCTCCAGCTAGTCTCTCATTGGTTCTCGCTATTCCTGTTCATCTTCCGCAGAAATTGCAAACTGGGCCAAACAGGAGGTTAAAGGGACTGACTCTCCAAGTGGGGAGAGTGTTAGTAAAGCGTCTGGAATGTTGCACCCGAGTACCAGGGTACGAAAACTGAGACATATTTGAACACGTCTCCCGATCACATGGTTGATCATACTCTAGGTTCCACATGCATGTTTTAGCTGAAGGAAGAATACCTTAAACCTGGGTAGTTGAAACCCGTGGAATGGGTACGATGCAATATGACTTCAAAGGGTCTTCATTTGCTCACCGAACCTCTCCAATCCTATCACTGCTGCGTTTATGCCCCTGTACACATGCTTGATTCTCTTTCGGAGTCATAGCAATCCATAGGTTTTAAGATACTTACTAGTCAGGTACATTCTTAGGCGTTTAATATGCGGTGTTGAGTCCATTTCGTTGAGCAAGGAGTAGCTCTTGTCTATTCCATATTTGGCTTAAGGAACTTTATCTGTGCTCATTTCAATCTCTGGTTTTATGCAGCACCCCAACTCACCTTTCCCCTTAAGCAAGCATAAGTTGGTTTTCTAAATTTGAGACCCTGTTCTGTTTTGGAATTCAGTTCCTGTGTAGCCAAGTTTCCATTCCGTGTATTACTGATATCTTATGATGTTTCTTTTTCTGTGTGACTTATTTCAGTTAGAATCATCATACCTGAATCCACTCATTGTGCTGCTAAGGGCCTGATGACATAGATTTCATTGCTGAGTGATATTGCTTTGTAAGTGAATACCACAACTTCTTTATCCATTTTTCACTTTCTGCGATGTTGAACTTGTACTGTAAACGAGGTTCTTGTAAACAGAGCCGTTCCAAACTTTGGCGTGACTGTGTCTTTTTGATTTTAATTTCCCTAAGCTATAGGACCATAAGTGGAAGTGCCCTAGGCTCTGTTGCTTTGTTTTTTAGATGTTTCAGGAAACACCATACACTTCTCCCAAGTGTCTGTTGGCAATTTACATCCCGCCCATCAGCATAACAAGGCTCCCAGTTCTCAGTGGCCTGTTGCCTTTCTGGATTTTACACTTTTTTCAGATGGCCCTTTTGACCGGGGGGAAGTGAGACTTCATTGTAGTGCAGATTTCCTTTGCAAGCTTGCTTGGTTGGCCAAAAAGGGCGTATGCGTTTTTTCCTGAATATATTCAGGAAAAAACGCATACGCCCTTTTTGGCCAAGTGCATCATTGTGGACGTTCTGCCTCTTTTCCTATGCTTTCAATGCAATTCCAGTCTACCTCCTGAAATCGGTTTCCTGCAATTCTGCCCCGCTTTCAAGTCCTCTTGGCAGCCTTACTTCAGTCTATTTTTGGACGATAGCTGTCATTTATAACTCTGCAGCTTTTTGAATTACAGTGCCCCTGAGCTCCTTTCTTCAACTCGCTTTCTTTTGAGCTGGCCGCAACACCGCAGGATGGCTTCAGGCCCTAATCTGGTTCCGGCCCGGCACGCTGAGCCTTTGGTTATTTCCTCTTCCTGGTGGGAAATGAGAGTTAAATTTGCCCGTCCAGACACCTCCAGCTAGCCTCTCATTGGTTCTCGCTATTCCTGTTCATCTTCCGCAGAAATTGCAAACTGGGCCAAACAGGAGGTTAAAAGCGCTGACTCTCCAAGTCGGGAGAGTGTTAGTAAAGCGTCTGGAATGTTGCACCCGAGTACCAGGGGAGGAAAACTGAGACATATTTGAACACGTCTCCCGATCACATGGTTGATCATACTCTAGGTTCCACATGCATGTTTTAGCTGAAGGAAGAATACCTTAAACTTGGGTAGTTGAAACCCGTGGAATGGGTACCATGCAATATGACTTCAAAGGGTCTTCATTTGCTCACCGAACCTCTCCAATCCTATCACTGCTGCATTTATGCCCCTGTACACATGCTTGATTCTCTTTCGGAGACATAGCAATCCATAGGTTTTAAGATACTTACTAGTCAGGTACATTCTTAGGCGTTTAATATGCGGTGTTGAGTCCATTTCGTTGAGCAAGGAGTAGCTCTTGTCTATTCCATATTTGACTTAAAGAACTTTATCTGTGCTCATTTCAATCTCTGGTTTTATGCAGCACCACAACTCACCTTTCCCCTTAAGCAAGCATAAGTTGGTTTTCTAAATTTGAGACCCTGTTCTGTTCTGTAATTCAGTTCCTGTGTAGCCAAGTTTACATTCCGTGTATTACTGATATCTTATGATGTTTCTTTTTCTGTGTGACTTATTTCAGTTAGAATCATCATACCTGAATCCACTCATTGTGCTGCTAAGGGCCTGATGACACAGATTTCATTGCTGAGTGATATTGCTTTGTAAGTAAATACCACAAGTTCTTTATCCATTTTTCACTTTCTGCGATGTTGAACTTGTACTGTAAACGAGGTTCTTGTAAACAGAGCCGTTCCAAACTTTGGGGTGGCTGTGTCTTTTTGATTTTAATTTCCCTAAGCTATAGGACCATAAGTGGAAGTGCCCTAGGTTCTGTTGCTTTGTTTTTTAGATGTTTCAGGAAACACCATAAACTTCTCCCGAGTGGTTGTTGGCAATTTACATCCCGCCCATCAGCATAACAAGGCTCCCAGTTCTCCATGGCCTGTCCTGCCTTTCTGGATTTTACACTTTTTTCAGATGGCCCTTTTGACCGGGGGGAAGTGAGACTTCATTGTAGTGCAGATTTCCTTTGCAAGCTTGCTTGGTTGGCCAAAAAGGGCGTATGCGTTTTTTCCTGAATATATTCAGGGAAAAACGCATACGCCCTTTTTGGCCAAGTGCATCATTGTGGACGTTCTGCCTCTTTTCCTATGCTTTCAATGCAATTCCAGTCTACCTCCTGAAATCGGTTTCCTGCAATTCTGCCCCGCTTTCAAGTCCTCTTGGCAGCCTTACTTCAGTCTATTTTTGGACGATAGCTGTCATTTATAACTCTGCAGGTTTGTGAATTACAGTGCCCCTGAGCTCCTTTCTTCAACTCGCTTTCTTTTGAGCTGGCCGCAACACCGCAGGATGGCTTCAGGCCGTAATCTGGTTCCGGCACGGCACGCTGAGCCTTTGGTTATTTCCTCTTCCTGGTGGGAAATGAGAGTTAAATTTCCCGTCCAGACACCTCCAGCTAGCCTCTCATTGGTTCTCGCTATTCCTGTTCATCTTCCGCAGAAATTGCAAACTGGGCCAAACAGGAGGTTAAAGGGACTGACTCTCCAAGTCGGGAGAGTGTTAGTAAAGCGTCTGGAATGTTGCACCCGAGTACCAGTGGAGGAAAACTGAGACATATTTGAACACGTCTCCCGATCACATGGTTGATCATACTCTAGGTTCCACATGCATGTTTTAGCTGAAGGAAGAATACCTTAAACCTGGGTAGTTGAAACCCGTGGAATGGGTACCATGCAATATGACTTCAAAGGGTCTTCATTTGCTCACCGAACCTCTCCAATCCTATCACTGCTGCGTTTATGCCCCTGTACACATGCTTGATTCTCTTTCGGAGACATAGCAATCCATAGGTTTTAAGATACTTACTAGTCAGGTACATTCTTAGGCGTTTAATATGCGGTGTTGAGTCCATTTCGTTGAGCAAGGAGTAGCTCTTGTCTATTCCATATTTGACTTAAAGAACTTTATCTGTGCTCATTTCAATCTCTGGTTTTATGCAGCACCACAACTCACCTTTCCCCTTAAGCAAGCATAAGTTGTTTTTCTAAATTTGAGACCCTGTTCTGTTCTGTAATTCAGTTCCTGTGTAGCCAAGTTTCCATTCCGTGTATTACTGATATCTTATGATGTTTCTTTTTCTGTGTGACTTATTTCAGTTAGAATCATCATACCTGAATCCACTCATTGTGCTGCTAAGGGCCTGATGACACAGATTTCATTGCTGAGTGATATTGCTTTGTAAGTAAATACCACAAGTTCTTTATCCATTTTTCACTTTCTGCGATGTTGAACTTGTACTGTAAACGAGGTTCTTGTAAACAGAGCCATTCCAAACTTTGGGGTGGCTGTGTCTTTTTGATTTTAATTTCCCTAAGCTATAGGACCATAAGTGGAAGTGCCCTAGGTTCTGTTGCTTTGTTTTTTAGATGTTTCAGGAAACACCATACACTTCTCCCGAGTGGTTGTTGGCAATTTACATCCCGCCCATCAGCATAACAAGGCTCCCAGTTCTCCATGGCCTGTCCTGCCTTTCTGGATTTTACACTTTTTTCAGATGGCCCTTTTGACCGGGGGGAAGTGAGACTTCATTGTAGTGCAGATTTCCTTTGCAAGCTTGCTTGGTTGGCCAAAAAGGGCGTATGCGTTTTTTCCTGAATATATTCAGGAAAAAACGCATACGCCCTTTTTGGCCAAGTGCATCATTGTGGACGTTCTGCCTCTTTTCCTATGCTTTCAATGCAATTCCAGTCTACCTCCTGAAATCGGTTTCCTGCAATTCTGCCCCGCTTTCAAGTCCTCTTGGCAGCCTTACTTCAGTCTATTTTTGGACGATAGCTGTCATTTATAACTGCAGGTTTGTGAATTACAGTGCCCCTGAGCTCCTTTCTTCAACTCGCTTTCTTTTGAGCTGGCCGCAACACTGCAGGATGGCTTCAGGCCCTAATCTGGTTCCGGCACAGCATGCTGAGCCTTTGGTTAATTCCTCTTCCTGGTGGGAAATGAGAGTTAAATTTGCCCGTCCAGACACCTCCAGCTAGCCTCTCATTGGTTCTCGCTATTCCTGTTCATCTTCCGCAGAAATTGCAAACTGGGCCAAACAGGAGGTTAAAGGCGCTGACTCTCCAAGTCGGGAGAGTGTTAGTAAAGCGTCTGGAATGTTGCACCCGAGTACCAGGGTACGAAAACTGAGACATATTTGAACACGTCTCCCGATCACATGGTTGATCATACTCTAGGTTCCACATGCATGTTTTAGCTGAAGGAAGAATACCTTAAACCTGGAGAGTTGAGACCCGTGTAATGGGTACCATGCAATATGACTTCAAAGGGTCTTCATTTGCTCACCGAACCTCTCCAATCCTATCACTGCTGCGTTTATGCCCCTGTACACATGCTTGATTCTCTTTCGGAGACATAGCAATCCATAGGTTTTAAGGTACTTACTAGTCAGGTACATTGTTAGGCGTTTAATATGCGGTGTTGAGTCCATTTCGTTGAGCAAGGAGTAGCTCTTGTCTATTCCATATTTGACTTAAGGAACTTTATCTGTGCTCATTTCAATCTCTGGTTTTATGCAGCACCCCAACTCACCTTTACCTTTAAGCAAGCATAAGTTGGTTTTCTAAATTTGAGACCCTGTTCTGTTCTGTAATTCAGTTCCTGTGTAGCCAAGTTTACATTCCGTGTATTACTGATATCTTATGATGTTTCTTTTTCTGTGTGACTTACTTCAGTTAGAATCATCATACCTGAATCCACTCATTGTGCTGCTAAGGGCCTGATGACACAGATTTCATTGCTGAGTGATATTGCTTTGTAAGTAAATACCACAAGTTCTTTATCCATTTTTCACTTTCTGCGATGTTGAACTTGTACTGTAAACGAGGTTCTTGTAAACAGAGCCGTTCCAAACTTTGGGGTGGCTGTGTCTTTTTGATTTTAATTTCCCTAAGCTATAGGACCATAAGTGGAAGTGCCCTAGGTTCTGTTGCTTTGTTTTTTAGATGTTTCAGGAAACACCATACACTTCTCCTGAGTGTCTGTTGGCAATTTACATCCCGCCCATCAGCATAACAAGGCTCCCAGTTCTCCATGGCCTGTCCTGCCTTTCTGGATTTTACACTTTTTTCAGATGGCCCTTTTGACCGGGGGGAAGTGAGACTTCATTGTAGTGCAGATTTCCTTTGCAAGCTTGCTTGGTTGGCCAAAAAGGGCGTATGCGTTTTTTCCTGAATATATTCAGGAAAAAACGCATACGCCCTTTTTGGCCAAGTGCATCATTGTGGACGTTCTGCCTCTTTTCCTATGCTTTCAATGCAATTCCAGTCTACCTCCTGAAATCGGTTTCCTGCAATTCTGCCCCGCTTTCAAGTCCTCTTGGCAGCCTTACTTCAGTCTATTTTTGGACGATAGCTGTCATTTATAACTCTGCAGGTTTGTGAATTACAGTGCCCCTGAGCTCCCTTCTTCAACTCGCTTTCTTTTGAGCTGGCCGCAACACCGCAGGATGGCTTCAGGCCCTAATCTGGTTCCGGCACGACACACTGAGCCTTTGGTTATTTCCTCTTCCTGGTGGGAAATGAGAGTTAAATTTGCCCGTCCAGACACCTCCAGCTAGCCTCTCATTGGTTCTCGCTATTCCTGTTCATCTTCCGCAGAAATTGCAAACTGGGCCAAACAGGAGGTTAAAGGCGCTGACTCTCCAAGTGGGGAGAGTGTTAGTAAAGCGTCTGGAATGTTGCACCCGAGTACCAGGGGAGGAAAACTGAGACATATTTGAACACGTCTCCCGTTCACATGGTTGATCATACTTGGGTTCCACATGCATGTTTTAGCTGAAGGAAGAATACCTTAAACCTGGGTAGTTGAAACCCGTGGAATGGGTACCATGCAATATGACTTCAAAGGGTCTTCATTTGCTCACCGAACCTCTCCAATCCTATCACTGCTGCGTTTATGCCCCTGTACACATGCTTGATTCTCTTTCGGAGACATAGCAATCCATAGGTTTTAAGATACTTACTAGTCAGGTACATTCTTAGGCGTTTAATATGGGGTGTTGAGTCCATTTCGTTGAGCAAGGAGTAGCTCTTGTCTATTCCATATTTGGCTTAAGGAACTTTATCTGTGCTCATTTCAATCTCTGGTTTTATGCAGCACCCCAACTCACCTTTACCCTTAAGCAAGAATAAGTTGGTTTTCTAAATTTGAGACCCTGTTCTGTTCTGTAATTCAGTTCCTGTGTAGCCAAGTTTACATTCCGTGTATTAGTGATATCTTATGATGTTTCTTTTTCTGTGTGACTTATTTCAGTTAGAATCATCATACCTGAATCCACTCATTGTGCTGCTAAGGGCCTGATGACACAGATTTCATTGCTGAGTGATATTGCTTTGTGGGTGAATACCACAACTTCTTTATCCATTTTTCACTTTCTGCGATGTTGAACTTGTACTGTAAACGAGGTTCTTGTAAACAGAGCCGTTCCAAACTTTGGGGTGGCTGTGTCTTTTTGATTTTAATTTCCCTAAGCTATAGGACCATAAGTGGAAGTGCCCTAGGCTCTGTTGCTTTGTTTTTTAGATGTTTCAGGAAACACCATACACTTCTCCCGAGTGTCTGTTGGCAATTTACATCCCGCCCATCAGAATAACAAGGCTCCCAGTTCTCAATGGCCTGCTGCCTTTCTGGATTTTACACTTTTTTCAGATGGCCCTTTTGACCGGGGGGAAGTGAGACTTCATTGTAGTGCAGATTTCCTTTGCAAGCTTGCTTGGTTGGCCAAAAAGGGCGTATGCGTTTTTTCCTGAATATATTCAGGAAAAAACGCATACGCCCTTTTTGGCCAAGTGCATCATTGTGGACGTTCTGCCTCTTTTCCTATGCTTTCAATGCAATTCCAGTCTACCTCCTGAAATCGGGTTCCTGCAATTCTGCCCCGCTTTCAAGTCCTCTTGGCAGCCTTACTTCAGTCTATTTTTGGACGATAGCTGTCATTTATAACTCTGCAGGTTTGTGACTTACAGTGCCCCTGAGCTCCTTTCTTCAACTCGCTTTCTTGTGACCTGGCCGCAACACCGCAGGATGGCTTCAGGCCCTAATCTGGTTCCGGCCCGGCATGCTGAGCCTTTGGTTAATTCCTCTTCCTGGTGGGAAATGAGAGTTAAATTTGCCCGTCCAGACACCTCCAGCTAGCCTCTCATTGGTCCTCGCTATTCCTGTTCATCTTCCGCAGAAATTGCAAACTGGGCCAAACAGGAGGTTAAAGGGACTGACTCTCCAAGTCGGGAGAGTGTTAGTAAAGCGTCTGGAATGTTGCACCCGAGTACCAGGGGAGGAAAATTGAGACATATTTGAACACGTCTCCCGTTCACATGGTTGATCATACTCTGGGTTCCACATGCATGTTTTAGCTGAAGGAAGAATACCTTAAACCTGGAGAGTTGAGACCCGTGGAATGGGTACCATGCAATATGAGTTGAAACGGTCTTCATTTGCTCACCGAACCTCTCCAATCCTATCACTGCTGCGTTTATGCCCCTGTACACACGCTTGATTCTCTTTTGGAGACATAGCAATCCATAGGTTTTAAGATACTTACTAGTCAGGTACATTCTTAGGCGTTTAATATGCGGTGTTGAGTCCATTTCGTTGAGCAAGGAGTAGCTCTTGTCTATTCCATATTTGGCTTAAGGAACTTTATCTGTGCTCATTTCAATCCTGGTTTTATGCAGCACCCCAACTCACCTTTCCCCTTAAGCAAGCATAAGTTGGTTTTCTAAATTTGAGACCCTGTTCTGTTTTGGAATGCAGTTCCTGTGTAGCCAAGTTTACATTCCGTGTATTAGTGATATCTTATGATGTTTCTTTTTCTGTGTGACTTATTTCAGTTAGAATCATCGTACCTGAATCCACTCATTATGCTGCTACGTGCCTGATGACATAGATTTCATTGCTGAGTGATACTGCATTGTACGTAAGTACCACAAGTTCTTTATCCATTTTTCACTTTCTGTGATATTGAACTTCTACGGTAAACGAGGTTCTTGTAAACAGAGGCGTCCCAAACTTCGGGGTGGCTGTGTCTTTTTGATTTTAATTTCCCTAAGCTATAGGACCATAAGTGGAAGTGCCCTAGGCTCTGTTGCTTTGTTTTTTAGATGTTTCAGGAAACACCATACACTTCTCCCTAGTGTCTGTTGGCAATTTACATCCCGCCCATCAGCATAACAAGGCTCCCAGTTCTCCATGGCCTGTCCTGCCTTTCTGGATTTTACACTTTTTTCAGATGGCCCTTTTGACCGGGGGGAAGTGAGACTTCATTGTAGTGCAGATTTCCTTTGCAAGCTTGCTTGGTTGGCCAAAAAGGGCGTATGCGTTTTTTCCTGAATATATTCAGGAAAAAACGCATACGCCCTTTTTGGCCAAGTGCATCATTGTGGACGTTCTGCCTCTTTTCCTATGCTTTCAATGCAATTCCAGTCTACCTCCTGAAATCGGTTTCCTGCAATTCTGCCCCACTTTCAAGTCCTCTTGGCAGCCTTACTTCAGTCTATTTTTGGACGATAGCTGTCATTTATAACTCTGCAGGTTTGTGAATTACAGTGCCCCTGAGCTCCTTTCTTCAACTCGCTTTCTTGTGACCTGGCCGCAACACCGCAGGATGGCTTCAGGCCCTAATCTGGTTCTGGCACGGCACGCTGAGCCTTTGGTTAATTCCTCTTCCTGGTGGGAAATGAGAGTTAAATTTGCCCAACCAGACACCTCCAGCTAGTCTCTCATTGGTTCTCGCTATTCCTGTTCATCTTCCACAGAAATTGCAAACTGGGCCAAACAGGAGGTTAAAGGGACTGACTATCCAAGTGGGGAGAGTGTTAGTAAAGCGTCTGGAATGTTGCACCCGAGTACCAGGGTACGAAAACTGAGACATATTTGAACACGTCTCCCGATCTCATGGTAGATCATACTCTAGGTTCCACATGCATGTTTTAGCTGAAGGAAGAATACCTTAAACCTGGGTAGTTGAAACCCGTGGAATGGGTACCATGCCATATGACTTCAAAGGGTCTTCATTTGCTCACGAACCTCTCCAATCCTATCACTGCTGCGTTTATGCCCCTGTACACATGCTTGATTCTCTTTTGGAGACATAGCAATCCATAGGTTTTAAGATACTTACTAGTCAGGTACATTCTTAGGCGTTTAATATGGGGTGTTGAATCCATTTCGTTGAGCAAGGAGTACCTCTTGTCTATTCCATATTTGGCTTAAGGAACTTTATCTGTGCTCATTTCAATCTCCGGTTTTATGCAGCACCCCAACTCACCTTTACCCTTAAGCAAGAATAAGTTGGTTTTCTAAATTTGAGACCCTGTTCTGTTCTGTAATTCAGTTCCTGTGTAGCCAAGTTTACATTCCGTGTATTACTGATATCTTATGATGTTTCTTTTTCTGTGTGACTTATTTCAGTTAGAATCATCATACCTGAATCCACTCATTGTGCTGCTAAGGGCCTGATGACACAGTTTTCATTGCTGAGTGATATTGCTTTGTAAGTAAATACCTCAAGTTCTTTATCCATTTTTCACTTTCTGCAATGTTGAACTTGTACTGTAAACGAGGTTCTTGTAAACAGAGACGTTCCAAACTTTGGGGTGGCTGTGTCTTTTTTATTTTAATTTCCCTAAGCTATAGGACCATAAGTGGAAGTGCCCTAGGTTCTGTTGCTTTGTTTTTTAGATGTTTCAGGAAACACCATACACTTCTCTCGAGTGGTTGTTGGCAATTTACATCCCGCCCATCAGCATAACAAGGCTCCCAGTTCTCCATGGCCTGTCCTGCCTTTCTGGATTTTACACTTTTTTCAGATGGCCCTTTTGACCGGGGGGAAGTGAGACTTCATTGTAGTGCAGATTTCCTTTGCAAGCTTGCTTGGTTGGCCAAAAAGGGCGTATGCGTTTTTTCCTGAATATATTCAGGAAAAAACGCATACGCCCTTTTTGGCCAAGTGCATCATTGTGGACGTTCTGCCTCTTTTCCTATGCTTTCAATGCAATTCCAGTCTACCTCCTGAAATCGGGTTCCTGCAATTCTGCCCCGCATTCAAGTCCTCTTGGCAGCCTTACTTCAGTCTATTTTTGGACGATAGCTGTCATTTATAACTCTGCAGGTTTGTGAATTACAGTGCCCCTGAGCTCCTTTCTTCAACTCGCTTTCTTTTGAGCTGGCCGCAACACCGCAGGATGGCTTCAGGCCCTAATCTGATTCTGGTACGGCACGCTGAGCCTTTGGTTATTTCCTCTTCCTGGTGGGAAATGAGAGTTAAATTTGCCCGTCCAGACACCTCCAGCTAGTCTCTCATTGGTTCTCGCTATTCCTGTTCATCTTCCGCAGAAATTGCAAACTGGGCCAAACAGGAGGTTAAAGGGACTGACTCTCCAAGTGGGGAGAGTGTTAGTAAAGCGTCTGGAATGTTGCACCCGAGTACCAGGGTACGAAAACTGAGACATATTTAAACACGTCTCCCGATCACATGGTTGATCATACTCTGGGTTCCACATGCATGTTTTAGCTGAAGGAAGAATACCTTAAACCTGGGTAGTTGAAACCCCTGGAATGGGTACCATGCAATATGACTTCAAAGGGTCTTCATTTGCTCACGAACCTCTCCAATCCTATCACTGCTGCGTTTATGCCCCTGTACACATTCTTGATTCTCTTTCGGAGACATAGCAATCCATAGGTTTTAAGATACTTACTAGTCAGGTACATTCTTAGGCGTTTAATATGCGGTGTTGAGTCCATTTCGTTGAGCAAGGAGTAGCTCTTGTCTATTCCATATTTGGCTTAAGGAACTTTATCTGTGCTCATTTCAATCTCTGGTTTTATGCAGCACCCCAACTCACCTTTACCCTTAAGCAAGAATAAGTTGGTTTTCTAAATTTGAGACGCTGTTCTGTTTTGGAATGCAGTTCCTCTGTAGCCAAGTTTACATTCCGTGTATTAGTGATATCTTATGATGTTTCTTTTTCTGTGTGACTTATTTCAGTTAGAATCATCGTACCTGAATCCACTCATTATACTGCTACGGGCCTGATGACATAGATTTCATTGCTGAGTGATACTGCATTGTACGTAAGTACCACAAGTTCTTTATCCATTTTTCACTTTCTGTGATATTGAACTTGTACGGTAAACGAGGTTCTTGTAAATGGAGGCGTCCCAAACTTTGGGGTGGCTGTGTCTTTTTGATTTTAATTTCCCTAAGCTATAGGACCATAAGTGGAAGTGCCCTAGGCTCTGTTGCTTTGTTTTTTAGATGTTTCAGGAAACACCATACACTTCTCCTGAGTGTCTGTTGGCAATTTACATCCCGCCCATCAGCATAACAAGGCTCCCAGTTCTCCATGGCCTGTCCTGCCTTTCTGGATTTTACACTTTCTTCAGATGGCCCTTTTGACCGGGGAGAAGTGAGACTTCATTGTAGTGCAGATTTCCTTTGCAAGCTTGCTGGGTTGGCCAAAAAGGGCGTATGCGTTTTTTCCTGAATATATTCAGGAAAAAACGCATACGCCCTTTTTGGCCAAGTGCATCATTGTGGACGTTCTGCCTCTTTTCCTATGCTTTCAATGCAATTCCAGTCTACCTCCTGAAATCGGTTTCCTGCAATTCTGCCCCGCATTCAAGTCCTCTTGGCAGCCTTACTTCAGTCTATTTTTGGACGATAGCTGTCATTTATAACTCTGCAGGTTTGTGAATTACAGTGCCCCTGAGCTCCTTTCTTCAACTCGCTTTCTTGTGAGCTGGCCGCAACACCGCAGGATGGCTTCAGGCCCTAATCTGATTCTGGTACGGCACGCTGAGCCTTTGGTTATTTCCTCTTCCTGGTGGGAAATGAGAGTTAAATTTGCCCGTCCAGACTCCTCCAGCTAGTCTCTCATTGGTTCTCGCTATTCCTGTTCATCTTCCGCAGAAATTGCAAACTGGGCCAAACAGGAGGTTAAAGGGACTGACTCTCCAAGTGGGGAGAGTGTTAGTAAAGCGTCTGGAATGTTGCACCCGAGTACCAGGGTACGAAAACTGAGACATATTTGAACACGTCTCCCGATCACATGGTTGATCATACTCTAGGTTCCACATGCATGTTTTAGCTGAAGGAAGAATACCTTAAACCTGGGTAGTTGAAACCCGTGGAATGGGTACGATGCAATATGACTTCAAAGGGTCTTCATTTGCTCACCGAACCTCTCCAATCCTATCACTGCTGCGTTTATGCCCCTGTACACATGCTTGATTCTCTTTCGGAGTCATAGCAATCCATAGGTTTTAAGATACTTACTAGTCAGGTACATTCTTAGGCGTTTAATATGCGGTGTTGAGTCCATTTCGTTGAGCAAGGAGTAGCTCTTGTCTATTCCATATTTGGCTTAAGGAACTTTATCTGTGCTCATTTCAATCTCTGGTTTTATGCAGCACCCCAACTCACCTTTCCCCTTAAGCAAGCATAAGTTGGTTTTCTAAATTTGAGACCCTGTTCTGTTTTGGAATTCAGTTCCTGTGTAGCCAAGTTTCCATTCCGTGTATTACTGATATCTTATGATGTTTCTTTTTCTGTGTGACTTATTTCAGTTAGAATCATCATACCTGAATCCACTCATTGTGCTGCTAAGGGCCTGATGACATAGATTTCATTGCTGAGTGATATTGCTTTGTAAGTGAATACCACAACTTCTTTATCCATTTTTCACTTTCTGCGATGTTGAACTTGTACTGTAAACGAGGTTCTTGTAAACAGAGCCGTTCCAAACTTTGGCGTGACTGTGTCTTTTTGATTTTAATTTCCCTAAGCTATAGGACCATAAGTGGAAGTGCCCTAGGCTCTGTTGCTTTGTTTTTTAGATGTTTCAGGAAACACCATACACTTCTCCCAAGTGTCTGTTGGCAATTTACATCCCGCCCATCAGCATAACAAGGCTCCCAGTTCTCAGTGGCCTGTTGCCTTTCTGGATTTTACACTTTTTTCAGATGGCCCTTTTGACCGGGGGGAAGTGAGACTTCATTGTAGTGCAGATTTCCTTTGCAAGCTTGCTTGGTTGGCCAAAAAGGGCGTATGCGTTTTTTCCTGAATATATTCAGGAAAAAACGCATACGCCCTTTTTGGCCAAGTGCATCATTGTGGACGTTCTGCCTCTTTTCCTATGCTTTCAATGCAATTCCAGTCTACCTCCTGAAATCGGGTTCCTGCAATTCTGCCCCGCTTTCAAGTCCTCTTGGCAGCCTTACTTCAGTCTATTTTTGGACGATAGCTGTCATTTATAACTCTGCAGCTTTTTGAATTACAGTGCCCCTGAGCTCCTTTCTTCAACTCGCTTTCTTTTGAGCTGGCCGCAACACCGCAGGATGGCTTCAGGCCCTAATCTGGTTCCGGCCCGGCACGCTGAGCCTTTGGTTATTTCCTCTTCCTGGTGGGAAATGAGAGTTAAATTTGCCCGTCCAGACACCTCCAGCTAGCCTCTCATTGGTTCTCGCTATTCCTGTTCATCTTCCGCAGAAATTGCAAACTGGGCCAAACAGGAGGTTAAAAGCGCTGACTCTCCAAGTCGGGAGAGTGTTAGTAAAGCGTCTGGAATGTTGCACCCGAGTACCAGGGGAGGAAAACTGAGACATATTTGAACACGTCTCCCGATCACATGGTTGATCATACTCTAGGTTCCACATGCATGTTTTAGCTGAAGGAAGAATACCTTAAACTTGGGTAGTTGAAACCCGTGGAATGGGTACCATGCAATATGACTTCAAAGGGTCTTCATTTGCTCACCGAACCTCTCCAATCCTATCACTGCTGCATTTATGCCCCTGTACACATGCTTGATTCTCTTTCGGAGACATAGCAATCCATAGGTTTTAAGATACTTACTAGTCAGGTACATTCTTAGGCGTTTAATATGCGGTGTTGAGTCCATTTCGTTGAGCAAGGAGTAGCTCTTGTCTATTCCATATTTGACTTAAAGAACTTTATCTGTGCTCATTTCAATCTCTGGTTTTATGCAGCACCACAACTCACCTTTCCCCTTAAGCAAGCATAAGTTGGTTTTCTAAATTTGAGACCCTGTTCTGTTCTGTAATTCAGTTCCTGTGTAGCCAAGTTTACATTCCGTGTATTACTGATATCTTATGATGTTTCTTTTTCTGTGTGACTTATTTCAGTTAGAATCATCATACCTGAATCCACTCATTGTGCTGCTAAGGGCCTGATGACACAGATTTCATTGCTGAGTGATATTGCTTTGTAAGTAAATACCACAAGTTCTTTATCCATTTTTCACTTTCTGCGATGTTGAACTTGTACTGTAAACGAGGTTCTTGTAAACAGAGCCGTTCCAAACTTTGGGGTGGCTGTGTCTTTTTGATTTTAATTTCCCTAAGCTATAGGACCATAAGTGGAAGTGCCCTAGGTTCTGTTGCTTTGTTTTTTAGATGTTTCAGGAAACACCATAAACTTCTCCCGAGTGGTTGTTGGCAATTTACATCCCGCCCATCAGCATAACAAGGCTCCCAGTTCTCCATGGCCTGTCCTGCCTTTCTGGATTTTACACTTTTTTCAGATGGCCCTTTTGACCGGGGGGAAGTGAGACTTCATTGTAGTGCAGATTTCCTTTGCAAGCTTGCTTGGTTGGCCAAAAAGGGCGTATGCGTTTTTTCCTGAATATATTCAGGGAAAAACGCATACGCCCTTTTTGGCCAAGTGCATCATTGTGGACGTTCTGCCTCTTTTCCTATGCTTTCAATGCAATTCCAGTCTACCTCCTGAAATCGGTTTCCTGCAATTCTGCCCCGCTTTCAAGTCCTCTTGGCAGCCTTACTTCAGTCTATTTTTGGACGATAGCTGTCATTTATAACTCTGCAGGTTTGTGAATTACAGTGCCCCTGAGCTCCTTTCTTCAACTCGCTTTCTTTTGAGCTGGCCGCAACACCGCAGGATGGCTTCAGGCCGTAATCTGGTTCCGGCACGGCACGCTGAGCCTTTGGTTATTTCCTCTTCCTGGTGGGAAATGAGAGTTAAATTTCCCGTCCAGACACCTCCAGCTAGCCTCTCATTGGTTCTCGCTATTCCTGTTCATCTTCCGCAGAAATTGCAAACTGGGCCAAACAGGAGGTTAAAGGGACTGACTCTCCAAGTCGGGAGAGTGTTAGTAAAGCGTCTGGAATGTTGCACCCGAGTACCAGTGGAGGAAAACTGAGACATATTTGAACACGTCTCCCGATCACATGGTTGATCATACTCTAGGTTCCACATGCATGTTTTAGCTGAAGGAAGAATACCTTAAACCTGGGTAGTTGAAACCCGTGGAATGGGTACCATGCAATATGACTTCAAAGGGTCTTCATTTGCTCACCGAACCTCTCCAATCCTATCACTGCTGCGTTTATGCCCCTGTACACATGCTTGATTCTCTTTCGGAGACATAGCAATCCATAGGTTTTAAGATACTTACTAGTCAGGTACATTCTTAGGCGTTTAATATGCGGTGTTGAGTCCATTTCGTTGAGCAAGGAGTAGCTCTTGTCTATTCCATATTTGACTTAAAGAACTTTATCTGTGCTCATTTCAATCTCTGGTTTTATGCAGCACCACAACTCACCTTTCCCCTTAAGCAAGCATAAGTTGTTTTTCTAAATTTGAGACCCTGTTCTGTTCTGTAATTCAGTTCCTGTGTAGCCAAGTTTCCATTCCGTGTATTACTGATATCTTATGATGTTTCTTTTTCTGTGTGACTTATTTCAGTTAGAATCATCATACCTGAATCCACTCATTGTGCTGCTAAGGGCCTGATGACACAGATTTCATTGCTGAGTGATATTGCTTTGTAAGTAAATACCACAAGTTCTTTATCCATTTTTCACTTTCTGCGATGTTGAACTTGTACTGTAAACGAGGTTCTTGTAAACAGAGCCGTTCCAAACTTTGGGGTGGCTGTGTCTTTTTGATTTTAATTTCCCTAAGCTATAGGACCATAAGTGGAAGTGCCCTAGGTTCTGTTGCTTTGTTTTTTAGATGTTTCAGGAAACACCATACACTTCTCCCGAGTGGTTGTTGGCAATTTACATCCCGCCCATCAGCATAACAAGGCTCCCAGTTCTCCATGGCCTGTCCTGCCTTTCTGGATTTTACACTTTTTTCAGATGGCCCTTTTGACCGGGGGGAAGTGAGACTTCATTGTAGTGCAGATTTCCTTTGCAAGCTTGCTTGGTTGGCCAAAAAGGGCGTATGCGTTTTTTCCTGAATATATTCAGGAAAAAACGCATACGCCCTTTTTGGCCAAGTGCATCATTGTGGACGTTCTGCCTCTTTTCCTATGCTTTCAATGCAATTCCAGTCTACCTCCTGAAATCGGTTTCCTGCAATTCTGCCCCGCTTTCAAGTCCTCTTGGCAGCCTTACTTCAGTCTATTTTTGGACGATAGCTGTCATTTATAACTGCAGGTTTGTGAATTACAGTGCCCCTGAGCTCCTTTCTTCAACTCGCTTTCTTGTGACCTGGCCGCAACACCGCAGGATGGCTTCAGGCCCTAATCTGGTTCCGGCACAGCATGCTGAGCCTTTGGTTAATTCCTCTTCCTGGTGGGAAATGAGAGTTAAATTTGCCCGTCCAGACACCTCCAGCTAGCCTCTCATTGGTTCTCGCTATTCCTGTTCATCTTCCGCAGAAATTGCAAACTCGGCCAAACAGGAGGTTAAAGGCGCTGACTCTCCAAGTCGGGAGAGTGTTAGTAAAGCGTCTGGAATGTTGCACCCGAGTACCAGGGTACGAAAACTGAGACATATTTGAACACGTCTCCCGATCACATGGTTGATCATACTCTAGGTTCCACATGCATGTTTTAGCTGAAGGAAGAATACCTTAAACCTGGAGAGTTGAGACCCGTGTAATGGGTAACATGCAATATGACTTCAAAGGGTCTTCATTTGCTCACCGAACCTCTCCAATCCTATCACTGCTGCGTTTATGCCCCTGTACACATGCTTGATTCTCTTTCGGAGACATAGCAATCCATAGGTTTTAAGGTACTTACTAGTCAGGTACATTGTTAGGCGTTTAATATGCGGTGTTGAGTCCATTTCGTTGAGCAAGGAGTAGCTCTTGTCTATTCCATATTTGACTTAAGGAACTTTATCTGTGCTCATTTCAATCTCTGGTTTTATGCAGCACCCCAACTCACCTTTCCCCTTAAGCAAGCATAAGTTGGTTTTCTAAATTTGAGACCCTGTTCTGTTCTGTAATTCAGTTCCTGTGTAGCCAAGTTTACATTCCGTGTATTACTGATATCTTATGATGTTTCTTTTTCTGTGTGACTTATTTCAGTTAGAATCATCATACCTGAATCCACTCATTGTGCTGCTAAGGGCCTGATGACACAGATTTCATTGCTGAGTGATATTGCTTTGTAAGTAAATACCACAAGTTCTTTATCCATTTTTCACTTTCTGCGATGTTGAACTTGTACTGTAAACGAGGTTCTTGTAAACAGAGCCGTTCCAAACTTTGGCGTGACTGTGTCTTTTTGATTTTAATTTCCCTAAGCTATAGGACCATAAGTGGAAGTGCCCTAGGCTCTGTTGCTTTGTTTTTTAGATGTTTCAGGAAACACCATACACTTCTCCCAAGTGTCTGTTGGCAATTTACATCCCGCCCATCAGCATAACAAGGCTCCCAGTTCTCAGTGGCCTGTTGCCTTTCTGGATTTTACACTTTTTTCAGATGGCCCTTTTGACCGGGGGGAAGTGAGACTTCATTGTAGTGCAGATTTCCTTTGCAAGCTTGCTTGGTTGGCCAAAAAGGGCGTATGCGTTTTTTCCTGAATATATTCAGGAAAAAACGCATACGCCCTTTTTGGCCAAGTGCATCATTGTGGACGTTCTGCCTCTTTTCCTATGCTTTCAATGCAATTCCAGTCTACCTCCTGAAATCGGTTTCCTGCAATTCTGCCCCGCTTTCAAGTCCTCTTGGCAGCCTTACTTCAGTCTATTTTTGGACGATAGCTGTCATTTATAACTCTGCAGCTTTTTGAATTACAGTGCCCCTGAGCTCCTTTCTTCAACTCGCTTTCTTTTGAGCTGGCCGCAACACCGCAGGATGGCTTCAGGCCCTAATCTGGTTCCGGCCCGGCACGCTGAGCCTTTGGTTATTTCCTCTTCCTGGTGGGAAATGAGAGTTAAATTTGCCCGTCCAGACACCTCCAGCTAGCCTCTCATTGGTTCTCGCTATTCCTGTTCATCTTCCGCAGAAATTGCAAACTGGGCCAAACAGGAGGTTAAAAGCGCTAACTCTCCAAGTCGGGAGAGTGTTAGTAAAGCGTCTGGAATGTTGCACCCGAGTACCAGGGGAGGAAAACTGAGACATATTTGAACACGTCTCCCGATCACATGGTTGATCATACTCTAGGTTCCACATGCATGTTTTAGCTGAAGGAAGAATACCTTAAACTTGGGTAGTTGAAACCCGTGGAATGGGTACCATGCAATATGACTTCAAAGGGT
Organism: Delphinus delphis; assembly: GCF_949987515.2. Classification (NCBI taxonomy): domain Eukaryota; kingdom Metazoa; phylum Chordata; class Mammalia; order Artiodactyla; family Delphinidae; genus Delphinus; species Delphinus delphis. The sequence continues at coordinate 4,382 of NW_027192665.1, read as the reverse complement.
CTTCATTTGCTCACCGAACCTCTCCAATCCTATCACTGCTGCATTTATGCCCCTGTACACATGCTTGATTCTCTTTCGGAGACATAGCAATCCATAGGTTTTAAGATACTTACTAGTCAGGTACATTCTTAGGCGTTTAATATGCGGTGTTGAGTCCATTTCGTTGAGCAAGGAGTAGCTCTTGTCTATTCCATATTTGACTTAAAGAACTTTATCTGTGCTCATTTCAATCTCTGGTTTTATGCAGCACCACAACTCACCTTTCCCCTTAAGCAAGCATAAGTTGGTTTTCTAAATTTGAGACCCTGTTCTGTTCTGTAATTCAGTTCCTGTGTAGCCAAGTTTACATTCCGTGTATTACTGATATCTTATGATGTTTCTTTTTCTGTGTGACTTATTTCAGTTAGAATCATCATACCTGAATCCACTCATTGTGCTGCTAAGGGCCTGATGACACAGATTTCATTGCTGAGTGATATTGCTTTGTAAGTAAATACCACAAGTTCTTTATCCATTTTTCACTTTCTGCGATGTTGAACTTGTACTGTAAACGAGGTTCTTGTAAACAGAGCCGTTCCAAACTTTGGGGTGGCTGTGTCTTTTTGATTTTAATTTCCCTAAGCTATAGGACCATAAGTGGAAGTGCCCTAGGTTCTGTTGCTTTGTTTTTTAGATGTTTCAGGAAACACCATAAACTTCTCCCGAGTGGTTGTTGGCAATTTACATCCCGCCCATCAGCATAACAAGGCTCCCAGTTCTCCATGGCCTGTCCTGCCTTTCTGGATTTTACACTTTTTTCAGATGGCCCTTTTGACCGGGGGGAAGTGAGACTTCATTGTAGTGCAGATTTCCTTTGCAAGCTTGCTTGGTTGGCCAAAAAGGGCGTATGCGTTTTTTCCTGAATATATTCAGGGAAAAACGCATACGCCCTTTTTGGCCAAGTGCATCATTGTGGACGTTCTGCCTCTTTTCCTATGCTTTCAATGCAATTCCAGTCTACCTCCTGAAATCGGTTTCCTGCAATTCTGCCCCGCTTTCAAGTCCTCTTGGCAGCCTTACTTCAGTCTATTTTTGGACGATAGCTGTCATTTATAACTCTGCAGGTTTGTGAATTACAGTGCCCCTGAGCTCCTTTCTTCAACTCGCTTTCTTTTGAGCTGGCCGCAACACCGCAGGATGGCTTCAGGCCGTAATCTGGTTCCGGCACGGCACGCTGAGCCTTTGGTTATTTCCTCTTCCTGGTGGGAAATGAGAGTTAAATTTCCCGTCCAGACACCTCCAGCTAGCCTCTCATTGGTTCTCGCTATTCCTGTTCATCTTCCGCAGAAATTGCAAACTGGGCCAAACAGGAGGTTAAAGGGACTGACTCTCCAAGTCGGGAGAGTGTTAGTAAAGCGTCTGGAATGTTGCACCCGAGTACCAGTGGAGGAAAACTGAGACATATTTGAACACGTCTCCCGATCACATGGTTGATCATACTCTAGGTTCCACATGCATGTTTTAGCTGAAGGAAGAATACCTTAAACCTGGGTAGTTGAAACCCGTGGAATGGGTACCATGCAATATGACTTCAAAGGGTCTTCATTTGCTCACCGAACCTCTCCAATCCTATCACTGCTGCGTTTATGCCCCTGTACACATGCTTGATTCTCTTTCGGAGACATAGCAATCCATAGGTTTTAAGATACTTACTAGTCAGGTACATTCTTAGGCGTTTAATATGCGGTGTTGAGTCCATTTCGTTGAGCAAGGAGTAGCTCTTGTCTATTCCATATTTGACTTAAAGAACTTTATCTGTGCTCATTTCAATCTCTGGTTTTATGCAGCACCACAACTCACCTTTCCCCTTAAGCAAGCATAAGTTGTTTTTCTAAATTTGAGACCCTGTTCTGTTCTGTAATTCAGTTCCTGTGTAGCCAAGTTTCCATTCCGTGTATTACTGATATCTTATGATGTTTCTTTTTCTGTGTGACTTATTTCAGTTAGAATCATCATACCTGAATCCACTCATTGTGCTGCTAAGGGCCTGATGACACAGATTTCATTGCTGAGTGATATTGCTTTGTAAGTAAATACCACAAGTTCTTTATCCATTTTTCACTTTCTGCGATGTTGAACTTGTACTGTAAACGAGGTTCTTGTAAACAGAGCCGTTCCAAACTTTGGGGTGGCTGTGTCTTTTTGATTTTAATTTCCCTAAGCTATAGGACCATAAGTGGAAGTGCCCTAGGTTCTGTTGCTTTGTTTTTTAGATGTTTCAGGAAACACCATACACTTCTCCCGAGTGGTTGTTGGCAATTTACATCCCGCCCATCAGCATAACAAGGCTCCCAGTTCTCCATGGCCTGTCCTGCCTTTCTGGATTTTACACTTTTTTCAGATGGCCCTTTTGACCGGGGGGAAGTGAGACTTCATTGTAGTGCAGATTTCCTTTGCAAGCTTGCTTGGTTGGCCAAAAAGGGCGTATGCGTTTTTTCCTGAATATATTCAGGAAAAAACGCATACGCCCTTTTTGGCCAAGTGCATCATTGTGGACGTTCTGCCTCTTTTCCTATGCTTTCAATGCAATTCCAGTCTACCTCCTGAAATCGGTTTCCTGCAATTCTGCCCCGCTTTCAAGTCCTCTTGGCAGCCTTACTTCAGTCTATTTTTGGACGATAGCTGTCATTTATAACTGCAGGTTTGTGAATTACAGTGCCCCTGAGCTCCTTTCTTCAACTCGCTTTCTTGTGACCTGGCCGCAACACCGCAGGATGGCTTCAGGCCCTAATCTGGTTCCGGCACAGCATGCTGAGCCTTTGGTTAATTCCTCTTCCTGGTGGGAAATGAGAGTTAAATTTGCCCGTCCAGACACCTCCAGCTAGCCTCTCATTGGTTCTCGCTATTCCTGTTCATCTTCCGCAGAAATTGCAAACTGGGCCAAACAGGAGGTTAAAGGCGCTGACTCTCCAAGTCGGGAGAGTGTTAGTAAAGCGTCTGGAATGTTGCACCCGAGTACCAGGGTACGAAAACTGAGACATATTTGAACACGTCTCCCGATCACATGGTTGATCATACTCTAGGTTCCACATGCATGTTTTAGCTGAAGGAAGAATACCTTAAACCTGGAGAGTTGAGACCCGTGTAATGGGTAACATGCAATATGACTTCAAAGGGTCTTCATTTGCTCACCGAACCTCTCCAATCCTATCACTGCTGCGTTTATGCCCCTGTACACATGCTTGATTCTCTTTCGGAGACATAGCAATCCATAGGTTTTAAGGTACTTACTAGTCAGGTACATTGTTAGGCGTTTAATATGCGGTGTTGAGTCCATTTCGTTGAGCAAGGAGTAGCTCTTGTCTATTCCATATTTGACTTAAGGAACTTTATCTGTGCTCATTTCAATCTCTGGTTTTATGCAGCACCCCAACTCACCTTTCCCCTTAAGCAAGCATAAGTTGGTTTTCTAAATTTGAGACCCTGTTCTGTTCTGTAATTCAGTTCCTGTGTAGCCAAGTTTACATTCCGTGTATTACTGATATCTTATGATGTTTCTTTTTCTGTGTGACTTATTTCAGTTAGAATCATCATACCTGAATCCACTCATTGTGCTGCTAAGGGCCTGATGACACAGATTTCATTGCTGAGTGATATTGCTTTGTAAGTAAATACCACAAGTTCTTTATCCATTTTTCACTTTCTGCGATGTTGAACTTGTACTGTAAACGAGGTTCTTGTAAACAGAGCCGTTCCAAACTTTGGGGTGGCTGTGTCTTTTTGATTTTAATTTCCCTAAGCTATAGGACCATAAGTGGAAGTGCCCTAGGTTCTGTTGCTTTGTTTTTTAGATGTTTCAGGAAACACCATACACTTCTCCTGAGTGTCTGTTGGCAATTTACATCCCGCCCATCAGCATAACAAGGCTCCCAGTTCTCCATGGCCTGTCCTGCCTTTCTGGATTTTACACTTTTTTCAGATGGCCCTTTTGACCGGGGGGAAGTGAGACTTCATTGTAGTGCAGATTTCCTTTGCAAGCTTGCTTGGTTGGCCAAAAAGGGCGTATGCGTTTTTTCCTGAATATATTCAGGAAAAAACGCATACGCCCTTTTTGGCCAAGTGCATCATTGTGGACGTTCTGCCTCTTTTCCTATGCTTTCAATGCAATTCCAGTCTACCTCCTGAAATCGGTTTCCTGCAATTCTGCCCCGCTTTCAAGTCCTCTTGGCAGCCTTACTTCAGTCTATTTTTGGACGATAGCTGTCATTTATAACTGCAGGTTTGTGAATTACAGTGCCCCTGAGCTCCTTTCTTCAACTTGCTTTCTTGTGACCTGGCCGCAACACCGCAGGATGGCTTCAGGCCCTAATCTGGTTCCGGCACAGCATGCTGAGCCTTTGGTT